>NC_042974.1:54814969-55122469 GCF_901001165.1 Salmo trutta | reverse complement strand
GCCCTATGGGCCCTGGTCAAAAGCAGTCAACTATAGGAATAATGTGCCATTTGGTACAGAGCCCCAGTCTCTCTTGTATTTTGAGTTTACACCAGCAGGCCCGCTCTGTCAGGATGGAGAGGAGAGGGGCTGTGTACAGGGGCCTGCCTCCGGACACCTTCGGTTAATCTACATTTGGTCTTTGCGGTGGGAAGTGTCATTTTCCCCAATATCTGCAGCTACAGTACTTGAGGTGATCCAAACAGTGAAGTGTGAGGAGCTGTCGCCTCTCATAAGGCTCTACCACCAGGAGAATATGACTGGGCCATGATACGCTTCCTGGAAGGGAGGAGGACAGGATGCAGGGGACACTATGAGAGAGAGAGAGAGAGAGAGAGAGAGGGAGAGAGAGAGAGAGAGAGAGAGAGAGAGAGAGAGAGAGAGAGAGAGAGAGAGAGAGAGAGAGGTGTACTCCAGCTGCTGCAGCTCGCCTTGAGACAAAGTGTTGAGGCGATGGATAGAGGGATAAAGCTCATCATCATTTTAGGCAGATTCAAACAGATTACCAGGCAAGACACTGAGGGTGGTGGAGGGGGTGTTATGTGTTTATGGCTGGTCATGTAGATGGTGGGATGGTTTCCCATCAAAACGATAGGTGTGTATGAGAGCTGGAGCAGCTAGCCGGTACAGTAGTTGGGGTTCGTTTATATAGCTAATTCACAAAGATGTTCTGGCAAGCAGCCTGTTTGTTTGGCGGAGTTACAGTATGCTTGTTTTAGCTCAACTGGCTGCTAGTGTTTGGTTGTCGTAGCAGCGGGAGTGATGTTGGCATAACCGGGGACTATGGGCACCAGTGTAGTCTACACTGCAGGGTATAACAGCTCACCTGACTCTTACGGTCTTGAACAGCCAGCTGGGAAGGAAAAGGGACCAGGTACAAACAGAGGATGATAGCAGAAACACAGCTTGATAGATAGAGTGCGGGAAAGGAAAGGTGGTGGCGGTGGGAGGAAAAGTAAAGGAATGAAAGATGAAGGAAATGTATACGTTGCCTTCACATCTCATCTATCAGAGGGGAAATCGAGGAGGCTTGTCTAAAATCCATGGGAACAAGCCGATGGGGGGAGGATGAGGGGAAGCAGAGGAGGGGAGGATGAGGGGAAGCAGATGGGGGGAGGATGAGGGGAAGCAGAGGAGGGGAGGATGAGAGGAAGCAGAGGAGGGGAGGGTGAGGGGCGTTGCAAGATTGTTTCATTTGGGCCACAGAGAATACTGTATGAGAGAGCACTGAGAACTCTTGTCTTGACATCCAGAAGAGGGTCTGTATACAATTAAAGAGACATTACAATACCAGGATGAAAGTGATTTGTAGCCTAATATCTCCATCCCACTGTATATAATCTGGCAGTAGAAGAAGCAGACCATTCTCCGATACAGTTTATATCTAATTTTGAAAACGAATGGTCTGTCCACACCTAGAACAATAACGCTAACGATAAAAATATAAAAATCCTTCTATTTCAAGTGAATGACAGTGTTCCTATTACGTCAATAACTATAAAAACAGTATACTACCGTAGGCAGAGATTGTTATAAGGAGGCATGGGCTGGTATGAATGCTTATGAACAGTGATAATTCAATAGATAGCACCATAATACAATACATGCATTATTATACACAGGTGGTTTAAAGAAAATGTTCCCCATGTATTTCCTGTCATGAGCAACAAGGATATCGCAGACAACAGAAGTAAAGCTGTTGTCCAATCTAACCAGCATCGCATTTCTGTCAGAGAGGGGAAATAATTGCGAGCTGAAGTGAATGATTGCATTATGCATTCAATCAGCTTTTAGCTTTTCAAGAGCCATCAATATGTCAAGGAATGACATAACCAAAGGATGTAGCAGCGCTTAGTCTCAAGGTTATCTATTCCCTGCCACCGAGGCTTTCTATCCACTCCTTATGGGCCTGTCCCTTTCACATTGCATGTGTATAACGTTTATATCAACCCCGCAATCAATGAAGGCCATAATGGTCCGGAAAAATCTATTAACAACGCAATTAAACTTTTCTTATCATCGCTAACAGCTTAAATAATACCTTCAGGGTAGATAGATAGCCTGTGTTCTCATGTTCATTTACAACCCTAACAGGGAGTGAATTATGAGGTTATTTACATGCTTTCAGCCATACTGTAAGCCGTTAGCTGTACACAGTCATTCGGCCTGATCAGCACGGTACGTTTCATCAGCAACACCATTAGATACAGTTCATATTTACTGCTATATTTGTAGTCGTATAATCCAGTGGTTCCCAACCTTGTCTGGTTACTACCAATTTAAAGACACGCTCCGGTACTTTTGCGACTAAGAAAGTTTTTTTTATCTACCGCTTTGGGCTGGATGTGTCAATGTGTAGTTCATTCATGCATAATCTATTTGCAGAATGACTGTCTTGACTCAGTTAGCCACGGCTCATAAGTGCTACTTTCAGAACTACTGGCTAAAAAGTATACAAAAATGTATAATGTCCATGGGTGCAATCCAAACGGTACCCTACAGATATGATAAGCAAACATCTAAACTTTTAATACCGTTTGCTGTATATTCATTAATTCATTCATTCTGAAGATTCATGCAGCTAAAATATAATAGATCTCAATTGAAATCCATGTACTGATTATACCTTTGGTACTAGGACCCCTGGTGGTACTTGGCCTATGCACAAGTTACTGGTAAAAGGCACAAGAGGGGGTACTTCAGAGCAAAATTAAGTAAAAATACTTGAAAGTACTTAAGTCATTTTTTGAGGTATCTATACTTTACTATTTATAATTTTGACAACTTTTACTTTTACTTTACCACACTGCTAAATATAATTATCTACTTTTTACTCCATGCATTTTCCCTGACACCCAAAAGTACTCGTTACATTTTGAATGCATAGCAGAACAGGAAAATGGTCCATTCACACACTTATCAAGAGACCATCCCTGGTCATCCATACTGCCTCTGACCTGGTGGACTCACTAAACACACATGCTTTGTTTGTAAATTATGTTGGAGTGTTGGAGTGTGCCCCTGGCTATCTGTAAATAAAATAAAAAAAACTGAAAATCGTGCTGTCCGGTTTGCTTAATATAAGGAATTTGAAATGATTTATACTTTTACTTTTGATACTTAAGTATATTTCAGCAATTACGTTTACTTTTGATACTTAAGTATATTTAAAAACAAATACTTTGACTTCTACTCAAGTAGTATTTTTCTGAGTTACTTTCACTTTTACTTCAGTCATTTTCTATTAAGGTATCTTTACTTTTACTCAAGTATTACAATTGGGTACTTTTTCCACACTGGCTTTCTTATCTTAAACATATTAGTCAGTTCGTCATAGTCATTTAGTTTCAAGTTCTTGAAACACATTAAATCCAATTACACTGAGTAATGTGTGTAATTGATGAACAGTCAAACATGATATAGGGTACTACATATATTTTTATTGTATAGCTACATCAAATTCAGGTCACCGTTGAGAAATAAAGTCTTGAGTTTCACCACAATCTTTTTTGTTGACAATACTGTACTGTGGTTTATGCTACTTTTTCCAAGCTTTCAGAGTTTAACGAAATTGAATCTTTCCAGGATTGAAGCTACGTTTCTATGGGCCCTGATCAAAAGTAGTGCACTACATAGGGAATAGGTTGCTATTTGGGATGAATCCTAAGTATTGCTTCGATACAGCGTTTCCCTGTCATTGGTGTGCAGCAGTCTCTTTCTTTTTCGCTCTCGTTTTCTCTCTTTCTCTCTTTCTGGTCTTTCACTCTCTTTCTGGTGGTTGTGCAGTATAAATTACAAATTAATTACAGATGAACATTGACTCAAATGAATCTCCCTGCAGTCCCAGGGTAATATGGCAGCCATTTAAAACTTTTATCAATAGCCCTGAAGTTGAAAACATGCAGTTGTTTGGTCACAAGTCGCTCTTGCTGCTGGTGATTCTCTGATCCACCTCTACGCAGACGACACCATTCTGTATACTTCTGTCCCTTCTTTGGACACTGTGTTAAGAACCCTCCAGACGAGCTTCAATGCCTACAACTCTCCTTCCGTGGCTTCCAACTGCTCTTAAATACAAGTAAAACTAAATTCATGCTCTTCAACCGATCGCTGCCCGTACCTGCCCGCCCGTCCAGCATCACTACTCTGGACGGTTCTGACTTAGAATATGTGGAGAACTACAAATACCTAGGTGTCTGGTTAGACTGTAAACTCTCCTTCCAGACTCACATCAAACATCTTCAATCCGAAGTTAAATCTAGAATTGGCTTCCTAATTCGCAACAAAGCATCCTTCACTCATGCTGCCAAACATACCCTCGTAAAACTGACCATCCTACCGATCCTCGACTTCGGCGATGTCATTTACAAAATAGCCTCCAATACCCTACTCAATAAACTGGATGCAGTCTATCACAGTGCCATCCGTTTTGTCACCAAAGCCCCATATACTACCCACCACTGCGACCTGTACGCTCTCGTTGGCTGGCCCTCGCTTCATACTCGTCGCCAAACCCACTGGCTACAGGTCATCTACAAGACCCTGCTAGGTAAAGTCCCCCCTTATCTCAGCTCACTGGTCACCATAGCAGCACCCACCTGTAGCACGTGTTCCAGCAGGTATATCTCTGGTCACCCCCAAAGCCAATTCCTCCTTTGGCAGTCTCTCCTTCCAGTTCTCTGCTGCCAATGACTGGAACGAACTACAAAAATATCTGAAACTGGAAACACTTATCTCCCTCACTAACTTTAAGCACCAGCTGTCAGAGCAGCTCACAGATCACTGCACCTGTACATAGCCCATCTATAATTTAGCCCAAACAACTACATCTTCCCCTACTGTATTTATTTATTTATTTTGCTCCTTTGCACCCCATTATTTCTATTTCTACTTTGCACTTTCTTCCACTACAAATCTACCATTCCAGTGTTTTACTTGCTATATTGTATTTACATTGCCACCATGGCCTTTTTTGCCTTTACCTCCCTTATCTCACCTCATTTGCTCACATTATATTTAGACTTATTTTTCTACTGTATTATTGACTCTATGTTTGTTTTACTCCATGTGTAACTCTGTGTTGATGTATGTGTCGAACTGCTTTGCTTTATCTTGGCCAGGTCGCAATTGTAAATGAGAACTTGTTCTCAACTGGCTAAATAAAAGTAAAATAATAAAAAATAAACATAGGAGGGGTAACAGGAGTTTTGTCCCAAATGGCACACCCTATGGGCCCTGGTCAACAGTGCACTATGTTGGGATTAGGGTGCCATTTGGGACACATATGAAAGGTTTCCAGAACCCCTATATCATAATGACATGCACAAAATGTTGTTGTGCATTCAACTTTCCTCTGAGACCTATGGATGGTTTGCAAATGTGAGGTGGTTATAACCACGGCTACATGTCACTAGGCAGATATCCTTTGACCCAAGTTTATTCAACACTTCAAACACTCTGAGTACTGTAGATGCTTTACACTAGACCTGAGTAGTGTAGATACAGTATAGACCTGAGTACTGTCGACACTGTACACTAGACCTGAGTACTGTATAGACCTGAGTACTGTACACTAGACCTGAGTACTATAGATACTGTACACTAGACCTGAGTACTGTAGATACTGTATAGACCTGAGTACTGTACACTAGACCTGAGTACTGTAGATACTGTACAGACCTGAATACTGTAGATATTGTACAGAACTGAGTACTGTAGATACTGTACAGACCTGAGTACTGTAGGTACCGTACAGACCTGAGTACTGTAGATACTGTACACTAGACCTGCATACTGTAGATACTGTACACTAGACCTGCATACTGTAGATACTGTACACTAGACCTGAGTGCTGTAGATACTGTTCACTAAACCTGAGTACTGTAGATACTGTACACTAGACCTGAGTACTGTAGATACTGTACACTATACCTCAGTACTGTAGATACTGTACACTAGACCTGAATACTGTAGATACTGTATAGACCTGGGTACTGTAGATACTGTATATACCTGGGTACTGTAGATACTGTATAGACCTGAGTACTGTAGATACTGTATAGACCTGAGTACTGTAGATACTGTACACTCGACCTGGGTACTGTAGATACTGTACACTAGACTGAGTACTGTAGATACTGTACACTAGCAGCCAAAAAAGGTAAAGACATTACACTGCTCATAACACTGTTCTAAAAGTGAGTGTATCTTACCCTCTCTATGATAATAAAAAATCTGTTAAACAATACTTTTTAGTTTTTTTGTTTAAGCTTATAGAGTAGCAAACAAAATTGGAGGCTGGGAAATAGCTTCAATTATTCGTATTACAGTTAGTTTGTAAAAAAAAATAAAAAAAAATAAACTTAACTTAAACTTCTTACATTAATGCTCCTCTAGACAAAATGTCAACATATATTTTTTAGCATAGTGCTACAGAACCAATTAGACAACCTCCTTTTAGACTATACTCACTTTGTCAAGGGCAGTAGTTCCCTAAACTATTTATAGTCCCGTACCCCTTCTAACATTCAACCTCCAGCTGTGTACCCCCTCTAGCACCAGGGTCAGCGCACTCTCAAATGTTGTTTTTGCCATCATTGTAAGCCTGCCACACACACACTATATGATACATTTATTAAACATAAGAATGAGTGTGAGTTTTTGTCACAACTCGGCTCGTGGGAAGTGACAAAGAGCTCTTATAGGACCAGGGCACAAATAATAATATAATAATAATCAATAGTTTTGCTCTTTATTTAGCCATCTTACATATAAACCTTATTTGTTCATCAAAAATTGTGAATAACTCACCACAGGTTAATGAGAAGAGTGTGCTTGAAAGGATGCACATAACTTTACAGTGTTGAGTTGTATTGGAGAGAGTCTCAGTCTTAAATCCTTTCCCACACAGTCTGTACCTCTATTTAGTTTTCATGCTAGTGAGGGCCGAGAATCCACTCTCACAGGTATGTGGTTGCAAAGGGCATCAGTGTCTTAACAGCTTGATTTGCCAAGGCAGGATACTCTGAGCGAAGCCCTATCCAGAAATCTGGCAGTGGCTTCTGATTAAATTCAATTTCCACAGAACCGCTTGTTGCAATTTTGATGAGGCTCTCTTGTTCAGATATCGATAAGTGGACTGGATACAGGGCATGAAAGGGATAACAAATTCAGTTGTTTGTGTCGTCCGGATTCGGGAAAATACCTGCGTAATTGCGCACCCAGCTCACTCAGGTGCTTCGCTATATCCCATTTGTATTTGTATTTATTATGGATCCCCATTAGCTGCTTCCAAAGCAGCAGCTACTCTTCCTGGGGTCCAGCAAAATTAAGGCAGTTTATACAATTTTAAAACATTACAATACATTCACAGATTTCACAACACACTGTGTGCCCTCAGGCCTCTACTCCACCACATATGTACAGTACTAAATCCATGTGTATGTACTGTATAGTGCGTATGTTATCGTGTGTGTGTGTGTGTATGCGTGTGTCTGTGCCAATGTTTGTGTTGCTTCACAGTCCCTGCTATAAGGTGTTTTTTTTTATCTGTTTTTTTTAAATCTAATTTTATGTTTGCGTTAGTTACTTGATGTGGAATAGAGTTCCATGTAGTCAAGGCTCTATGTAGCACTGTGTGCCTCCCATAGTCTGTTCTGGCATGTCTTGTGGCATGTCTTGTGGGGTTTGCATGGGTGTCCGAGCTGTGTGCCAGTAGTTTAGACAGACAGCTCGGTGCATTCAACATGTCAATACCTCTCATAAATAAAAGTAGTGATGAAGTCAATCTCTCCTCCACTTTCAGCCAGGAGAGACTGACATGCATATTATTAATATTAGCTCTCTGTGTACATCCAAGGGCCAGCCGTGCTGCCCTGTTCTGAGCTAATTTAAATGTTCCTAAGTCCTTTTTTGTGGCACCTGACCACACGACTGAATAGTAGTCAAGGTGCGACAAAACTAGGGCTTGTAGGACCTGCCTTGTTGATAGTGTTGTTAAGAAGGCAGAGCATTGCTTTATTATAGACAGACTTCTCCCCATCTTAGCTACTACTGCATCAATATGTTTTGACCATGACAGTTTACAATCTAGTGTTACTCCAAGCAGTTTAGTCATCTCAACTTGCTCAATTTCCACATTATTTATTACAAGATTTAGTTGAGGTTAGGGTTTAGTGAGTGTTTTGTTCCAAATACAATGCTTTTAGTTTTAGAAATATTTAGGGCTAACTTATTCCTTGCCACCCACTCTGAAACTAACTGCAGCTCTTTGTTGAGTGTTGCAGTCATTTCAGTCGCTGTAGTAGCTGACATGTATAGTGTTGAGTCATCGGCACACATAGAAACTCTGGCTTTACTCAAAGTCAGTGGCATGTCGTTAGTAAAAATTGAAAAATGTAATTGTACGTAAGCTTGAGTTAATTTGCACACAAAAAAATCATATAACGATGTAAAGACCTGTGGGTTGTCCTTGTAAATGCAGACAGAGAAAAGCTCCAACTTAATCATAGCCTCAATTTTGAGTCCATTGAATATAGTTGTGGAGAGTCCCTGTAATCCTAGATTCAGATCAATCAGGCTAGAAAAAACATCACCCAGATAGGCCAATCGTGTGAGAAACTCATCATCATGCAAGCAGTCAGACAAGTGAAAATGATGGTCAGTAAAGAAAACTTTACTGTTAAAATGTTTTTGTCAATACTTTGCCCCTTGATAACCAGCGTTATGTTGTAAAAGCGTTACATGGTCACTGCCCATATCATTGCACGCACGTTACCACTCCACTATGTCTCCCTGTCATGGCTTTTGAGCCATCACTACAGATACAAACACATCTTGACTACCAAAGTCCATTTGATCTCACAAAGCTGTCCACTACTTTAAAAATATCCCCTCCTGTTATCTTGGTTTCCAGTGGTTTGCAGAAGAGGATGTCTTCCTTAATTGACCCCTCATAAACGTAACGGACATATACCAGGCGCAGTGCCAGGCCCGCCACGTCTGTTGACTCATCCAGCTGTAACGCATAGAATTCACTGGCTTGTATGCGAAGCAGTAATTGTTTCAAAACATCTCCTGCCATGTCACTGATGCGTCGTGAAACAGTGTTGTTTGATGAAGACATTGTCTGTACAGTTTTTTGGGGCCTTTTCCCCCAGCATTGTCCCAGCAATATCCGCGGCAGCAGGAAAAATTAAGTCCTCCACAATAGCATGGGGCTTGCCTGTCCTAGCCACTCGGTAGCTCACCATATAAGACGCTTCTAGACCCTTCTTATTAATGGTATCTGTTGCTTTTATACATGTCTTATTACTCAAAAGTTGTCTTAATTCTCGCTCAGAAAACTCCCGTGGCTTATTTTTCAAATTGGCATATTTCATTTCTACATGCCTGCGCAAGAGTGAAGGTTTCCCGCGAGAGAGTAACGGTTAATGGGATTGGATGCTAATTATTTGACTAGGCTACCTGTATTTGACATTGTGTTGTTATTTCGCTGAACACTAGATGGTTTAATTTTATTTTTGGCAGCGAAACGAGGCTACTCAATAGAGAAGAAAACATCACCCACATGTATAGCCCCATTGGAACATCTAAATGGACTGTTTGAAAATGTGAATCACATTTTTATTTGGTGTACCCTCGACGGCATTGCGCTTACCCCTGGGTTTGGGAATAGCTGGTCTAGGGGAACTACTGTAGGCTTACCAAATTGTTCGGTAACCTGACTGACTAGGTGTGTACATTAAAGAGAAGGTATGAGTGTGCGCACCATGTTGTGTGTGTGTGTGCCTGGGGACAGTGGGTTTGCTTGCTGGAGATCCAGCGGTCGCTCAGTTGGTGGCACACAATAACTAATAATACCAAACAAATCCAAAAGGGCATGACACAAAATAAAGAGCCCAGTGGGTCGGTAGATCAGCCTCGTTTAGCTGATTCACTCAGTAATCTCTCCCACCTGTGCATACCACAGACTTCTTATGCATACCAGAGCTTCCTTACCTGGCCCCGGCAGCCACTGCCCACTAGGGGTGGGATGTGCATCATGGTAATGTACTGAATGTGGCCCTACCACACTTACCTACATGCTAAATAAAACATAACAATACTGCAAGACAACACAGCAAATACATTTAAGGTTTGGCCTAAATTAAAACCTACAGGCTTGGTGAAACCCTCTGTATTTTCAAGTATTGTGGTGGCAGCATCATGTTATGGGTATGCTGGTAACCGGCAGGGACTGGGGAGTTTGTCAGGATCAAAATAAATATGAATGGAGCAAAGCCCAAGTAGAAAAGTTAGAGGAAAACCCACCTCAGTCTTTTGAAAACCCTGGGATTCATTTGTTTTTCTTCAGAGGGACAAGTAGAAGCTATGCTTTGGAGTAGGAGTAGTGCAAAGTTAGTAGAATCTTATTCTAAATGTGTCACAGCTGTAATATCTGCCAACGGTGCTTCCACCAAGTCACCAAGACATATTTTTTGTTATAATTATTATTAATTTGGAGAGAAAAAAATCTTTAACTTCGCAAATGTGGAGTAGGTTGTATAGATCGGAAAACAAAATAAGAATGTATTCCCTTTTTGGATTTCCTTTTAAAGCAGCAAAATGTGAAGACTTTGCAAGGGGTGTGTAAACTTTCACTAGCAAATGTAGTTAGCTATTCTGTTGAAACAATCTAACCAGTCTTTACCGGTGATTGGAGTATGTTTTGTTTCTGACATCTGCCTTTTAGTCCTACTAACAAACAGTTGAACTGAAGCCTTCCCTGTTCCCGACTGTGAGATGACACGTGCAACTCACAAGGTAGCCACTACTACACTATTGTTCCGCGCCGGTGGTTTCTGCCTGCAGGACGAGCAGGCAGAAGGGTGGGAGGGGGACATTTCTTAGATTAAAAACGGAGAAATTAGTTAGTTTGATGTGGCTTGGTTGATGCAACTGACGACTTGGAGTTCGGTGTTAGCCAGACCAAGTTTGATGGGCAATTCGTTGAAATAACAAGAGAGAAAATAGACTAAAGTGAAATAACAATACAATCATTGAAAATCACCACCAATCTGAAAGGGCACTTTTTCTCATAGGAGGGCAGAAGAGCAGGTGACCAGGCACCCTTAGACCTCTATATGTGCATGTTCCTGGTATGCACCCGCATGTATGATGTGTGTGTGTGTCCTGAGGCCTTGGGTCAACAGTCAATTCAATTATCACGCTAAATTGAAAGATTTTTTCAAAATCCCCTTTATGGAATAATACTTGTCAGACACTCTCTATCCCCTGTGATGTTCTGCAAAGAGGTTCAATCCGATGGGATTACAGGCCTTCATCCCTAGTGCTAGTGCTGTGCCCAGTCTTAAATGACTATTCCCTTATCTCCCAGCAGCAGAGCTACTGTAACAATATGTTATGTACAGACTTTTCCCAGACAGAGTGGTCTATCTATTAAATTAATTGAATTTTCCTTAAATTAGTCTCCTTACTATGATCTCTCATGGTCGCAAATGTATGTACTCCAAAATTAAATTCCCTTCCACCTCGGAGTCGGAGGGAATGATATGCCTTGGCTTTATCAGTTGGTGACTATTCTACTGGACGCCCGATAATGAAACATGACACTGGGGCTGGGAGGAGACAGAGATGGGACTCTGGTGGTGGCTAATGCCGCCATTTTATAACCACAGGAACAATCTTCTAGTCACCTTGTCTCATAAGAGAAATCTAAGGCAGCATCCCAAATGTCACCCTAGAAGGAGTGCACTACATAGGGTTTATGATGCCATTTGGGATGGACTTTAAAGGTGTCTTCTTTTCTCTGGCATGCCAGTCTGCAGGAGACAATGTCAGGATAATTCAGTCCATCACATCACATGTCTGTATTACTGAAGCTTTGTGACAGGTTAAACAAAGGCCAACTAACGGAATGTCATCTCTGATATGAATTACTTTTTTACTTTATCTATGTTTTTGCTTTCAGTTGTTGGGTATCGACATGTTCAATCATGCTAGTGCTTCGCTTTTTGGGGAGTAGTTTGCTAGGATCAGTGGTGTAAAGTACTTAAGTAAAAATACTTTAAAGTTCTACTTTAGTTTCTTTGGGTATCTGTACTTTACAATTTATATTTTTGCCAACTTTTGCTTTTACTTCACTACATTCATAAAGAACATAATGTACTTTTTACTCCATACGTTTTCCCTGACACCCATAAGTACTTGTTACACTTTGACAGGAAAATGGTCCAATTCACACACTTATCAAGAGAACATCCCTGGTCATCCCTACTGCCTCTGATCTGGCGGACTCACTAAACACAAATGCTTCATTTGTAAATGATGTCTGAGTGTTGGAGTGTGCCCCTGGCTATCCGTCAATTTAAAAAAACAAGAACATTGTGCCATCTGCTTTGCTTAATATAAGGAATTTGAAATGGTTTATACTTTTACTTTTGATACTTAATTACATTTTAGAAATTCCATTTAATTTTGATACTTAAGTCTATTAAAACCAAATACTTTTTGAGTTTTACTCAAGTACGACAATTGAGTACTTTTTCCACCACTGGCTAGGATCAACCACACACAAAACAACTAAAACAGTTTCATTGATCTTTGCACATCATCCTACTGTTGTCAGTAAGATCCTTTAAAAGAGTTTCATGCAACATCGCTCATCTTTCTACTGTACTGGTAAGACCCTTGATAGAGACGACTGGACACATGGATGGAAGGATCTCAAGTAAATAAGAAAGTGGTCTGAACTAGATGGAACAGGAGCTTGACAGGAGAGGGAGTATGTCCAAAATGGCACCGTGTTCAAAAGTAGTTCACTATTATAGGGAATAGGGGGCCATTTCAAAGATGGTGGTCTGATGCTGCAACTGAATCGTGACAGGAGAAGGTTTCCACTAACACTGACGCACCATAATGAGAGAGCCAGAGGTGAGGCCCTCTCTACACCACGTCACCATGCATTACCCTGACTGACTGATGCGTATCCAGTCAAATGAAGCTAGCCCTCTACTTCGCTGGCTGAGTGATATGACACTTCTCCCATTGTGACACTGTGTTCACAGCTAACGCTTATTGGTGTTGATGGGCCCCACTCCAACCCAGGCCAGGACACAGTTATTTTGATCCCTTGTTCATTTATTTCTGTCCCCCCTCTCCCCTGTTTTCTGTCACTGTGTCACATCACATCATAGTTTGGGAGAGGAGGGAAGCAGCAGGACCCACAGCTAGTGGGTTGCCAAGCATCAGGAACCTCAAGTTCTAGTTGTATTTATTAGTCGTACGGGATACGCATGGTATACAACGAAATGCTTACTTGCAGGATCCTTCTCGACAATGCAACAACAATAAGACACAATATAATGTAAGAATATGAATATAAAGTAAATGGCTCAGTAGAATATAATAAACATTTTAGCACAAGTATAATACAGGAAGAAGGCACAATTTATAGTCCAATATTTACACATGTTTTGGGGGGAGGGTGGGGCAATGTATAAACTGAGCAGTATAATAAGAATCTGGTAGCAGCAGTTGTGATGTGTGTGTAGCATGAATGTATATGTGTGTATGCATGTCTGTGTGGGTGTGTGCACAAGTGAGTGTATGTGTGCTAAGGTGCAGAGAATCAGAGCAGGTGGTCAGTCCAGTTCAAGTGGCTTGTAGATAGGAACTGTCTCTGAGCATGTTGGTATCAGACCTCATGCTCCGATACAGTCTGTCTGACGGTAAGGGAGAGAACAGCTCATGGCTGGGGTGTGTAGGGTCCTTGATGATGCTGCGGGCTTTCCTCAGGCACTGTTTCAAGTAGATGTCCTGGATGGGTGGGAGCACGGTCCCAGTGATGTACTGGGCCATCTTCATCACCCACTGGAGCGCCTTGTGGTCGTGGACTGAGCAATTCCCGTACCAGGCCGTGATTCAACCATTCAGGACGCTATCGATGGCGCAGCGGTAGTATTTGGAGAGGACCCGGGGTAGCATTCCGAATTTCTTCAGTCACCTTAGCAAGTAGAGACGATGTTGCGCCCTCTTGACAAGAGTGGTGGTGGTGTTGGTCCATGACAATGTCATTGGTGACGTGGACGCCGAGGAACTTAAAACTCGCGACTCTCTCTACTACAGTACCGTTGATGTGGATCAGGACATGTTCCCTCTTCTGCTCCCTGAAGTCAACAATCAACTCCTTTGTTTTACTGATGTTGAGGGAAAGTATTTTTAATTTATTTATTGAATATTCGAAACATACAATATACGTGCAGTGAAGCCGCTCAACAACTACATCATACCAGTCATCCAACAGGTTACAGATTACATCCAGTACATCACAGTAGACTACAATATAACAAAATATAACAAAATCATTTGACATAAAAACACCGGATAACAAAATATTTTTTAAAAAAAAATTATGAAAAATAGGAATTACGTTCCACCCATGAGGCCGCTAGAGGGCGCTTTGGTCATTCGACTGCAGGAAAGGGTTTTAACAAAGGAGCTCCAATGACAGCCTTCCTGGCTGAGCCTCTCTCTCTCACTCTCGTCACCCCCTCGCCACCATCAGATGTGTGCACAACCCTGACAGGTAGAATAGAAAGCGCAATCATCTTAATCCTCCCCGTCACACCACGCCGCCTCCCAGACGCCATTACTTTATTGACATGTAATCTTCAGAAGGAGATAAATATTGCGCATGTACGGTCACTTGGTTATGAAGACATATTATCATATTATCTGCATGAGGGTTGTAGGGCTCAGGCCTGACAAAGATAATTATAATTGGACATGATACAGAGCTCAGAGCATATTATGTGCTTGGCTGCATGACAAAGTCCCAGCTGAGATACGGAGAGAGGATGGAATATGATCTGGAAGTGGATGGAAGATACAGAGCTCAGCTATATAATATCACAGATAAGATGTACTTTATTGTCCTTCAACCTGACATTTGATGTTTATGCTCACCCCCCCCCCCCCCAGACAGACACATGAATGCAATAAGGTTAATATTTTGATGTATAGTGTTTTAAGTTTCAAGCCCCAAAAACATTTTTTGTAACTTGTCCATAAACCATGTGTAGGGTAAAAAAAAAATGAATGAGTCAGTACGAATTTTTGTTTGGTCCAAATATCAATTTCTGATGTGTGGTGACTAGAAACAGCTCTACTGCCCAACTGTCACATTTAGTTAGCGACTAGGAGCCAGCCCTGTGGCACTGTATCTCTGCTCTCAAGGTTGTCTCAAAAACAGCACATTCATTTCCACTATTTTTATCATCTCTTCTAACATATGCCACTGCTGAGCATTGCATCCCCAACCAACTCCTCCAGAAAGTATCGTCACACTGCTCTTTTGTCTTCTCTGGTGAAGTGTAATTGTACAACTAACGCTGCTATTCCATATTCTGCAATACAGAATTAGAAAAATGTCATTCAAAAATATTTGAAAGTATTAAAATAATGAGATACAGTGAATCCCTGAGCCAGCACACACTGAAGATTGACCGTTGTAGTGATAAGGGGTTATTGTAAAAGGCTATGTTTTCCTTCTGTAACCTCTGGACAGAGAGCGATAGAGAGAGAGAGACAGAGAGAGCCCTTACAGAAAAACAACATGATTTCACATGTGGAAAATCCCATGATTTCACATGTGTAGTTTCATGTTATCACATTGCTTTACAAGTTGACATTAACTTTACATAATATCGCTTGATCACATTAAAACATGTGTTTTTGGAACACGTCACGTGAAATACATGTGGTTTTTCCGTAAGGGAGGGAGGGGGAGGAGAGAGAGAGAGCGAGAGAAGCCCCATGTATACCTGGTTCTAACTTGTGTCCTTTGTCCTGATCTTGTCCACATTCTGATTTTGCCAACATTTTAAGACAGGTGTAGACAATCATCCCGATCATCCCGCCCACCGCCGGAGGTAGTCAGGCTGGGATTGTGTCCGGTTATCTTACAAGTGTAGACAGATCTGGACAGAGAAACCATTTAGATAATCATTATTCCGCCCTCTAAAATCATTGACAGGTGGCACTATTGTCTGATTTCATCAATATGTGTCTTACAGTAAATATATAAATATTATTTGGAAAGAAAAGCTGTTCAATAATTTGCATAAAGGAAGGGACCAGGAAACCTGGTCACAATGCAGACACATTTGAATACCTTTAATACCATGTGTAGACACATTTCTGGAAATGTGGGCACAATCAGAATGTAGACAAGATCAGGACAAAGGACCCATGTTAGCACCAGTTATAATAGGGGATAGATAGATAGATAGATAGATAGATAGATAGATAGATAGAGAGAGAGAGAGAGAGAGAGAGAGAGAGAGAGAGAGAAAGCAAAATAACACTGGAGATCCATTTCCATTCCAATTCCTCCTTTTATGCCCTTACAGCACAGTCTTCCCCAGAGTCCCAGCCATGGCATTATAATCTCATTCACTGTGTAACAATGATAACTGCTGGAGCTGGAGTACAGCTCATCGTCTGCCTACCAAATGGTGCCCTATTCCTGATATAGTACACTACTTTAAACAAGAGCCCTATGGGCTATGGTCAAAAGTAGTGCACTAAATAGGGAATAGGGTGCATTTGGGACAAATAGCCTACCTCCGGTTTGTAGTGGAGGAGTCTCAGAGGTCCGTGGTAAGAATTAGTTTAATAGTGTCGAATCAAATAAAATGTTATTTGTCACATACACATCTTTAGCAGATGTTATTGTGGGTGTAGCGAAATGCTTGTGTTCCTAGCTCCAACAGTGCAGTAATATCTAACAATTTACAACAATACACAAATCTAAAATTAAAAGAATGGAATAAAGAAATCCATAAATATGTCGGAGTGGCATTGACTAAAATACAGTAGAATAGAATACAGTATATACACAGTATGTAAACATTATTAAAGTGACTCGTGTTCCATTATTAAAGTGACCAGTGATTCCATGTCTATGTACAGTATATGGGGCAGCAGCCTCTAAGGTGCAGGGTTGAGTAGCCGGGTGGTAGCCGGCTAGTGATGGCTATTTAACAGTTTGATGGCATTGAAATATAAGCTGTTTTTCAGTCTCTTGGTCCCAGCTTTGATGCACCTGTACTGACCTCGTCTTCTGGATAATAGCGGGGTGAACAGGCTGTGGCTCGGGTGGTTGTTGTCTTTGATTACCTTTTTGGCCTTTCTCGGACATCGGGTGCTGTAGGTGTCCTGGAGGGAAGGCAGTGGGCCCCGGTGATGCACTGCGCAGACCGTACCACCCTCCGGAGAGCCCTGCGGTTGCGGACTGTGCAGTTGCCGTACCAGGCGGTGATACAGCCCGAAAAGATGCTCTCAAATCTGCATCTGTAAAAGCTTCTAAGAGTCTTAGGGGCCAAGCCAAGTTTCTTCAGCCTCCTGAGGTTAAAGAGGCATAGTTTGTGCCTTTTCACCACACTGTCTGTGTGGGTGGACCACTTCAGATCGTATGAAGAGAAACTTGAAGCTTTCCACCTTCTCTACTGCGGTCCCGTCGTTGTGGAGAGGGGCAGGCTCCCTCTGCTGTTTCCTGAAGTCCACGATCAGCTCCTTCGTTTTGTTGACATTGAGGCAGAGTTGTTTTCCTGTCACCAATACGCCAGGACCATGACCTCCTCTATGTAGGCTGTCTCATCATTGTTGGTAATCAGGCCTACTATTGTTGTGTCATCTGCAAACTTGATGATTGATTTGGAGGCGTGCGTGGCCACGCAGTCATGGGTGAACAGCGAGTACAGGAGGGGGCTGAGCACGCACCCTTGTGGGGCCCCTGTGTTGAGGATCAGCAAAGTGGAGATGTTGTTTCCTACCTTCACCAACTGGGGGCAGCCTGTCTGGAAGTCCAGGATCCAGTTGCACAGGGTGGGGTTCAGACCCCGTGCCACAAGCTTAATGATGAGCTTGGAGGGTACTATGGTGTTGAAGGCTGAGCTATAGTTAATGAACAGCATTCTAACGTAGGTATTCCTCTTGTCCAGATGGGATAGGGCAGTGTGCAGTGCGATGGCGATTGCATCATCTGTGGATTTATTGAGGCGGTAAGCAAATTGAATTGGGGCTAGGGTGTCAGGTAAGGTAGAGGGGATATGATCCTTAACTAGCCTCTCAAAGCACTTTATGATTACAGAAGTGAGTGCTACGGGGCGATAGTCATTTAGTTCAGTTACCTTTGCTTTGTTGGGTACAGGAACAATGGTGGACATCTTGAAGCATGTAGGGACAGCAGACTGGGATAGGGAGAGATTGAATGTCCGTAAACACTCCAGCCAGCTGGTCTGATCATGCTCTGAGGACGCGGCTAGGTATGCTGTCTGGGCCGGCAGCCCTGCGAGGGTTAACACGCTTAAATGTCTTACTCACATCGGCCACGAGAACAAGATCCCACAGTCCTTGGGAGCAGGCCGTGTCGGTGGCACTGTGTTATCCTCAAAACGGGCGAAGAAGGTATTTAACTTGTCTGTGAGCAAGACGTCGGTGTCCGCGACGTGGCTGGTTTTCCCTTTGTAATCCGTGATTGTCTGTAGACCCTGCCACATACGTCTCGTGTCTGAGCCGTTGAATTGTGACTCCACTTTGTTACTGTACTGACGTTTTGCTTGTTTGATTGCCTTACGCAGGGAATAATTACACTCTTTGTATTCAACCGTATTTCCAGTCACCTTGCCATGGTTAAATGTGGTGGTTCGCACGAATGCTGCCATCTATCCACGGTTTCTGGATTGGGTAGATTTTAATAGACACCGTAGGAACAACATCCCCTATACACTTCCTAATGAACTCAGGTACCGTGTCCATGTAAATGTCAATGTTATTTTCTGGGGTTACCCGGAACATATCCCAGTCCACGTGATCAAAACAATCTTAAAGCATGGATTCCGATTAGTCAGACAAGCGTTGAATAGACCTTAGCATGGGTACTTTCTGTTTGAGTTTCTGCCAATAGAAAGGGAGGAGCAAAATTGAGTTGTGATCTGATTTGCCAAAGGGAGGGCAGGGGAGGGCCTTGTAGGCATCTCAAAAAGGCTAGTAGGAATGATCTAATGTTTTTCCTAAGCGAGTACTACAGTCAATGTGTTGGTCAAACTTCGATAGCATTTTCCTCAAATTTGCTTTGTTAAAATCCCCAGCTACAATAAATGCAGCCTCAGGATATATGGTTTCCAGTTTGCAAGTCCAGTGTAGTTCCTTGAGGGCCATCTTGGTATCGGCTTGAGGGGGAATATACACGGCTGTGACTATAACCAAAGAAAATTATCTGGAGAGGTAATAAAGTCGGCATTTGATTGTGAGGTATTCTAGGTCGGATGAAGAAAAGGACTTGAGTTTCTGTATGTTTTCACAATCACACATGAGTAGTTATTCATGAAACATACACCCCTGCCTTTTTTCTTTCCGGAGAGTTCTTTATTCCTGTCTGTGCAATGAACTGAGAACCCAGCTGGCTGTATGGAAGGGGACAGTATAGCCAGAGAGAGCCATGATTCCATGTCAAGCCGGGAGATGGGTTTTCCCACTCATTTACTGTGATTCAGCCAATCAAATGAAAATTCATTTTAAATCCACATAAAAATCTGTCAGTTAAAGCTAGAGATATCACTTTTTTTGCATGGGCTGAGTTTTGATTCACCGCATCTGCTTATGTCAGCTTTCGCATCTGCTGTGTTAAGTGGCAGAGTTACAGCACTGTTTGTCAGGCCAGGAGACATCCCGAAAATCGGTCTTACTCCCCAAAACTTTTCTAGCGTCAGAATGGTTTGGCCTACAATATGAGCACTCTATGGAAAGATGACTCTCATGAACACAATGGTTTTCTCCGTTTTGTTCTCACAGGCCCCACGGAACTTGTCTGAAGTCATTTATGAATGTGTTATTCAATGCATTTCTATGGGCTATAGTACTAAAGGCCAATTTCAAGGCTTAGACTTTCAGGGGTTAAATAGAAGACTATTCATGTGAAATACAGACAGGTATTCCCAAGACTATCACTGTTTTCACTACTGAGGAGACAAGAAGAAACAAAAACTGTAAAGTAGAATTTTAGATGTAATGGCAGAATAGAAGTGTTTATTGTTTTTTTTAGTGTGAGTTGACTATAGGGTTAAGGTTAACTTAGAGTTTAATTTGCACAATGTCTGATGTTTCCACTTCATGTATATGGCAGCGTTATTATCTGAAATGAATATGCTGAAATAAGTATGCTGAAATGAGTATGTTGAAATGAGTCTGCTGAAATGAGTGTACTGAAATGACAGCCTATGGCATGGTTCCCCAACGAGCGGCTCGCGGTCTGAATTTGGCTCACGGGTGGTTTTATTTGTCCCCCCAATTAGTATTATTTTATTTAGATGTTTCTTTTGGGCCATAAAAGATTGTTAAAACACCAGGAAAGTATTCCCATGCATAAAAGACAGACACTTTATTGTATACAAATCTAAGCAAGGTTTGAAATGATGATGTTTTAGTCAAATATTATATCTCTTTGGGCTTCTTGCTGTCAATTTGCAGTCTACAAATGTTTTGATATTATGTTCCGGCCCCATGACCATCCGCTCCAGAAAAAAAGTCAGCCCACGGCTGAATCTGGTTGATGATCCCTGACATATAGGATGGTCTGATGAAAAGAGTGTGCTGAAATGATAGCCTATAGACAGGTTAGTTGTTAAGTATCAAAACTGACGCGTGCACAGTTATGGGGCAAAACAGACGGGGTTGGCTTGGATCAGGGATGGGCAACTGGTCGCCCGCAGATCCCCTTTTGTAGGCCCGCGGACCAATAAAAACACACAACCCCCCCCCCCCCCAAAAACAAATATACCTACACACCTTCTCATTCAAGGGTTTTTCTTTATTTTTACAACTTTATTTTCATGGAATCATGTAGTAACCAAAAAAGTGTTAAACAAATCTAAATATATTTTATATTTGAGATTATTCAAAGTAGCCACCCTTTGCCTTGATGACAGCTTTGCACAATCTTTGCATTCTCTCAACCAGCTTCATGAGTAGTCACCTGGAATGCATTTCAATTAACAGGTGTGCCTTGTTAAAAGTTAATTTGTGGAATTTCTTTCCTTCTTAATTAGGGCTAGGCTTCCCGCTAGCGGGAGAACTTCCAGTGAAACTGGAGGGCGCGAAATTCAAATAAATAATTATTAAAATTATGGATATTAAACATGTATGTATATACAAGTGTCTTATATCGGTTGAAAGCTTAAATTCTTGTTAATCTAACTGCACTGTCCGATTTACAGTAGCCATTACAGCGAAAGCATGCCATGCAATTGTTTGAGGACGGCACCACATACATTCACAAATAGCGATTAAATATTCACTTACTTTTTGAAAATCTTCCCCTGATTTGTCATCCAAAGGGTCCCAGCTATAACATGTAGTGTCATTTTGTTTGATAAAAGACTTATTTATATCCCAAAAAGTCTGTTTAGTTGGCGCCATCGATTTGAGTAATCCACTCGTTCAACTTGCAGAGAAAGGAATCCAAACATCTACCGCTAAACTTTGTTAAAACAAGATAAAATACATTTATATTGACTCCTCAGATACCCTAAAATGTAATCAAACTGTAATATTTAATTTGGAAAGAACTTTGTTCAATAGGAAATTGATATTAGCAGGTGTGTCTTGTCTTCATCACGCGCATACACGAATTTCCAATTGTGTGTCCCAGTACTAAAACTCATTATTCTTACTCGTTTTGGAAGAAACAAGCCTGAAATCTTGAACATAGAGTGCTGACACCCTGTGGAAGCCATAGGAATTGCATAATGAGAGCTAGATTTAATTATTTCCCTATACTTTCCATTGTAAGAGCATGGGCTCTCAAAAAAAATAACTTCTGGTTGGTTTTTCTTTGGATTTTCTCCTACCATATCTATTGTGATATAGTCTCCTACATTATTTTGAAATTTCCACAAACTTCAAAGCATTTCCTTTCAAATGGTACCAAGAAAATTAATATCCTTGCTTCAGGGCCTGAGCTACAGCCAGTTAGATTTGGGTATGTCATTTTAGGCGAAAATTTAAAAAAAGGGGCTGATCCATAACATGTGGGTGTTTCTCCAAGACAAGGACAATCATGAAAAATGTCCTGTCACCTCAGATCTCAAAGGCCAGATGACAACTCTGTGGGGGTCTTTTAAGATAAATAAAAACACTGCATGGTCTTTCCTGTTGTTCCAAGAAGAGCAGACTTGTTGTTTGTAGGCTTAATGTTTCTGAGTTAATTATATGGTTGCATTGTGCACTGCTGGAGCTTGGAGCTTAAGTAATATATTTCAATGTACACTGCAACTATATGTGCATGTGACTAAATAAAAATCTAATATAATCTAAAAATCCATATATTTCAGAAATACACTACCTGTCAAAGGTTTACAACACCTATTCATTCAAGGGTTTTTCTTTATTTTTACTATTTTCCACATTGTAGAATAATAGTAAAGACATCAAAACTATGACATAACACACATGGAATCATGTAGTAACCAAAAACATATTTTATATTTGAGATTCTTCAAATAGCCACCCTTTGCCTTGATGACAGCTTTGCACACTCTTGGTATTATCTTAACCAGCTCCATGAGGTAGTCACCTGGAATGCATTTAAATTAACAGGTGTGCCTTCTTAAAAGTTCATTTGTGGAATTTCTGTCCGTCTTAATGTGTTTGAGCCAATCAGTTAAAGTTGTAGGGGGGTATACATAAGATAGTCCTATTTGGTAAAAGACCAAGTCCATATTATGGAAAGAACAGTTCAAATAAGCAAAGATAAATGACAGTCCATCACTACTTTAAGACATGAAGGTCAGTCAATATGGTACATTTCAAGAACTTTTTCAAGTTTATTCAAATGCAGTCGCAAAAGCCATCAAGCGCTATGATGAAACTGACTCTCATTAGGACCGCCACAGGAATGGAAAACCAAGAGTTACCTCTGCTGCAGAGAATAAGTTAATTGGAGTTACCAGCCTCAGAAATTGCAGCCTAAATGAATGCTTCACAGAGTTCAAGTAACAAACACATCTCAACATCAACTGTTCAGAGGAGACTGTGTGAATCAGGCCTTCATAGTCTAATTGCTGCAAAGAAACCACTACTAAAGGACACTAATAAGGAGAAGAGACTTGCTTGAGTCAAGAAACACGAGCAATGGACATTAGACTGGTGGACATTTGTCATTTGTTCTGGAGTCCAAATTGCCGATTTTTGGTTCCAACCGCCGTGTCTTCAAGGCAGTGTGGGGGAACAGATGATCTCCGCATGTGTATATCCCACCTTAAAGCATGGACGGGGAGGTGTGATGGTGTGGGGGTGCTTTGCTGGTGACACTGTGATTTATTTAGAATTTAAGGCACACTTAAACAGCATGGTTAACACAACATTCTGCAGCAATACGCCATCCCATCTGGTTTGGGCATAGTGGGAATATTATTTGTTTTTCAACAGGACAATGACCCAACACACCTCCAGTTTGTGTAAGGGCTATTTTACCAAGAAGGAGAGTGATGGAGTGCTGTATCAGATAACCTGGCCTCCACAATCCCCCGACCTCAACCCAATTGAGATGGTTTGGGATGAGTTGGACTGCAGAGTGAAGGAAAAAGCAGCCAACAAGTGCTCAGCATATGTGGGAACTCCTTCAAGACTGTTAGAAAAGCATTCCAGGTGAAGCTGGTTGAGAGAATGCCAAGAGTGTGCAAAGCCGTCATATTTAGATGTTTAACACTTTTTTGGTTACTACATGATTTCATATGTGTTATTTCATAGATTTGGTGTCTTCACTATTATTCTACAATGTAGAAAATAGTAAAAATAAAGAAAAACCCTTGAATGAGTAGCTGTGTCCAAACTTTTGACTGGTAATGTATATATATATATATTTAAATATACTTTTTGGGGGAACTCAGTCAGGGTCTCAACTTACTGTTGAGCATTAGAATAATAGAATACACAAGGTGCAATTTTGAAATTTGGTTGTCCATCAGCAGGTGACTCAATTAGCCCATGTCAGAATTGTTTTTATTCATTGGGAAGTTAGTCTAGCAGCCAGCTATTTAAACTTGTAGTAAGCATGGTCAAATTATCAGTTATCATATTAAAAATGGCAAACATTTGCCTCCATCCTATGGCAAAATGTGTAGAATTGTAGGAAATTAGCTGTAAAACTAACTCCGCCCTATTGCGAAATGAGTGGAATTGCATCAAATTTGTTGAAAAGCATTCCTCATGAAGCTGGTTGCGAGAATGCCAAGAGTGTGCAAAGCTGTCATCAAGGCAAAGGGTGGCTATTTGAAGAATCTCTAATATAAAATATATTTAGATTTATTTAACACTTTTTTGGTTACTACATGATTCCATATGTGTTATTTCATAGTTTTGAAGTCTCCACTATTATTCTACAATGTAGAAAATAGTAAAAACAAAGAAAAACCCTGGAATGAGTAGGTGTTCTAAAGCTTTTTACCAGTAGTGTATATTGTGAAAATGTTGAGAAGATGGCTACAAAAACCAAACCTGGTGTACAGTGAGTTACAGTATCGTCATAAATATAGTGTAGGATAAGCTTGCATTCGCTCTGGCCTTAAACAAACTGAATAACAAGGCGGACATAGAACTAATGTTGATTCAAGAGGGTTCCGTGCTTTTAAAATGTTTTAAATGCACTGAAATCATAACTCATGTGCCTGAGTGATTTGTGGCCTCCCTTTGAGTTGTGCATCTGAGATGTTTTGTATTTCAAGTATGTTTCAGGTTGTGCCAAGATGTTGCACAAGTCATTATTTCTCTCTGACTTTTGAAGCTCCAGCATTTATCTTGTAGATTTATGATAGGACAGGCGTCCAGATGTTTTGGGGATCTTTCTCTGTGGGGTTGAATTCAGGATCCTGACAGTCTTTTGTCAGCAGCATAGTTAGATCATTGATGTTGTTTATGAGTTCGATTTGATCTAACGCAAATAAAATTCTCAAGTTTTCTCAAGATTGTATAAAGTACAGATATGTTGGTAACACTACCATAAGGTGACCTTGGTAAACTTGACTTATTCTTATAACATAAAGTGTTTATAAGGTAACCTTTTTGTGAAGGGTTAGTGATATTTATCCTTTTATCCTTTTTTAGGTGAACTTAAACCAAAACTATTCAGCATAGTTACCTTCCCATCTGTCATACCAAAGGTTTCTCTGTTGTCCTAATCCAACTAGACAACTCATCTCGCTGTCAGGACTTGAAAGGTTGATCTTTTTAGATGTGACATGTTGCTGGGAGATGATTCAGTTGACTGAGTCATGAAGATCAGCTTTGAACATTTTAGTAATTTAGCAGACGCTGTTATACAAAGCGACTGCATACATTTTCATGCTGGTCCCCCGTGGGAATCAAACCCACAACCCTGACATTGCAAGTGCATTGCTCTACCAACTGAGCTACAGGGAACATCAGAACTTCCTATAGACGGGTTAGCCAACAACGTCATGAAAACTATGGGCGCTCTTCAATGGGGCAGAAGGCCATGTGTTGTGATTCTGGATGGCCAGATAGCTAGCAACAATGACAAGAAGCCGCCATGTGGGGAATCTTAGGTGGCTTGCTTCAGCTAGTTTTATCTTGTTCTTGTTCTTTTGACTGATTTCATGTCTACGCTAATATGGAAAAAAATCATTAGGGGCCGCAGTGGCTAGTGGGTCTGTGTACAGTTTTCAATAAATTAATTTCTTCAAAAATGCAGGAGAAGCGAGAGAGAGAGATTTTGTTATTTTTTCACTTTCAGTTTCACTTACTTAGCTAGAAAATGCAGCTGGATGGTTTAGTTACTCAAACACCCGGCTCAAACAGAGGGATGCTATGTTAGCTAGCTGGCTATGACTATCCAACACAACACTGGATTTCTTCCAAGTCAAGGTAAGCTTTTGGTTTTATTAATTTATTGCCACCGGGGCCTGCCGCTGTAACTGCTTACTGACTATACACTGTAAAGTTACTGCATGATTGTAGCGGGTTTACTAAAGCATTAGTTCTATTAGCTATGTTGACTAGAACGTTACTTTAGCTAATATGGGGACAACAATGTAGGCTGTTTGTAGCAGTTATGACATGGAAAGGTTTTTTCGCCTGGTCACATACAGCTGATGTGTTGTGCGTTGAAGTCCACAAATGAATGGAAAAGGTGAGAGGAGGAGAGTGCATAGAGGCGAGAAGGAATACAACATGGCTGCTATGAAAGTGAACTGTGTTTATGCGTGATCAGGGGTGTATTCCTTCCACCGATTCTGTTGAAAAACGTTTCTTAAACGGAAGCAAACAAAACAGGGATAAAAATACCTGAATTTGTCCAATAGAAACTCTTGTTTGCAACTGTTGGACTAATGATTCTACCCTCGATAAGATAGATACAGGCAAGAGTGTACAAGGCATTATTTAATGTGCCACTGTCTGTCCATGTGTCACTGTCCGTCATCTCAAAATGTTCTCTCGACATGTGTGCAACTACGTTGTAAACTTTCATTAATAGGTTAGGTTGTAGCAAGCTCATGATGGGTATAGGGAAAATGTGAGTGTCAGCCTAAACCTATCGATGTTACATTGAACTGGGTGAATGGAATATGAATGACAGTCATCCAACATGCTGTAATAGAAATAAGGCCATGCTCATGTAAGAAAAATCATCCTCCCTCATCATGAACGGCAGTGACTGCAACTGGATTCTACATATTTTGCCATGGGGTGGAGAAAAGATTTAGCCATTTTATAACAAATTTGATGCAATTCCACTCATTCCGCAATAGGGCGGAGAGAAAAAATAGCAGTTTTACAGCTAATTTCCTACAATTCTACACATTTTGCCATAGGATGGAGGCAAATGTTTGCCATTTTTAATATGATAACTGATAATTTGACCATGCTTACTACAAGTTTAAATAGCTGGCTGCTAGACTAACTTCCCAATAAATAAAAACAATTCTGACATGGGCTAATTGAGTCACCTGCTGATGGACAACCGAATTTCAAAATTGCACCTTGTGTATTCTATTATTCTAATGCTCAACAGTAAGTTGAGACCCTGACTGAGTTCCCCCAAAAAGTATATTTAAATATATATATATATACAGTACCAGTCAAAAGTTTGGACACAGCTACTCATTCAAGGGTTTTTCTTTATTTTTACTATTTTCTACATTGTAGAATAATAGTGAAGACACCAAATCTATGAAATAACACATATGAAATCATGTAGTAACCAAAAAAGTGTTAAACATCTAAATATGACGGCTTTGCACACTCTTGGCATTCTCTCAACCAGCTTCACCTGGAATGCTTTTCTAACAGTCTTGAAGGAGTTCCCACATATGCTGAGCACTTGTTAGCTGCTTTTCCTTCACTCTGCAATCCAACTCATCCCAAACCATCTCAATTGGGTTGAGGTCGGGTGATTGTGGAGGCCAGGTCATCAGATGCAGCACTCCATCACTCTCCTTCTTGGTCAAATAGCCCTTACACAGCCTGGAGGTGTGTTGGGTCATTGTCCTGTTGAAAAACAAATGATATTCCCACTAAGCGCAAACCAGATGGGATGGTGTAATGCTGCAGAATGCTTTGGTAACCATGCTGGCTGAGTGTGCCTTGAATTCTAAATAAATCACTGACAATGGGGGGCATCCCCCACACCATCACACCTCCTCCTCCATGCTTCATGGTGGGAACCACACATGCAGAGCTCATCCATTCACCTACTCTGCGTCTCACAAATACACGGCGGTTGGAACCAAAAATCTCAAATTTGGACTCATCAGACCAAATGACATATTTCCACTGGTCTAATGTCCATTACTCGTGTTTCTTGGCCCAAGCTAGTCTCTTCATCTTATTGGTGTCCTTTAGTAGATTCTTTGCAGCAATTTGAACATGAAGGCCAGATTCACACAGTCTTCTCTGAACAGTTCATGTTAAGATGTGTCTGTTACTTGAACTCCGTGAAGCATTCATTTGGGCTGCAATTTCTGAGGCTTGTAACTCTAATGAACTTATCCTCTGCAGCAGAGGTAACTCTGGGTCTTCCTTTCCTGTGGCGGTCCTCATGAGAGCTAGTTTCATCATAGCGCTTGATGGCTTTTGCGACTGCACTTGAAGAAACTTTCAAAGTTCCTGAAATTTTCTGCATTGACTGACCTTCATGTCTTAAAGTAATGATGGACTGTAATTTTTCTTTGCTTATTTGAGCTGTTCTTGCCATAATATGGACTTGGTCTTTTACCAAATAGGGCTATCTTCTGTATACCAACCCTCCCTTGTCACAACACAACTGATTGGGAGAGAGGGCGAGAGAGAGAGAGAGAGAGAGAGAGAGAGAGAGAGAGAGAGAGAGAGAGAGAGAGAGAGAGAGAGAGAGCAAAGAGAGAGAAAGAGCAAAGAAGGAAAAGTAGAGATTCTCTGGTGTGGGCTAATGAAAATTGGCTATTGAGAGGAGCCTTCCTCCAGTGGCTGTATGCTCCTAAGTGCCATTTACTAAACAAATATCGTACCACATGCAGCTATAATATGTTCAATAGAAGTGCAGTAAATCTTAATAATTTATTAAAATGGAATCATCATATTAAATCCCCTGCTAGAGCAGGTCCTAAAGCTACACTGAAGGTTTATTTTTAATTTTACCCTAAGTTGACTGAGGACACATTCTCATTTACAGCAACGACCTGGGTGCGGTGACGTATTGAAAATCAACAAAGATATCCTCTGCTATAGTCTGAAATACTACAGGGTTTGTAATGTTAAAGGCAAGGATCAATGCCAGGAATAAAAACTATTATACTATGAAAAATGTAAATAACTGCAATACTGTACATACTGTAAATATCTTACATACTTTGCATACTGTAACACTTTAATATGGTACATACTTTACATAAGGTACATATTTTACATACCGCAATACTGCACACACGGTACATCCTTCATATACTGCACATACCATACATACTTTACATACTTTACAACTGTGCATAATGTACATACATTATGTACTTTACATATTTTACATACTGTGATACTTTGTACATTTACATATTGTGTATACTGTAAATACTGTACGTACTGTACATACTCTACATACTGTACATACTGTACATACTTTACATTATGGACATACTTACATACTTTACATGTTGTACGTACTTTACATTATTTAAGTCATACCTAAGAGAAGGACACAGTTCTACAAGTAATGATCTGT
The DNA here is from genome assembly GCF_901001165.1 of Salmo trutta. NCBI lineage: Eukaryota > Metazoa > Chordata > Actinopteri > Salmoniformes > Salmonidae > Salmo > Salmo trutta. The sequence goes on along the minus strand of NC_042974.1, from coordinate 55,093,161 downwards.
TGGAATGATAATGACAGTATTGTATCATCAGATTGTCAGGCAACAGTTTAATGCGTCTCCTAAAGTTTTGCTGCTATGTGAAGTCAAACCAACAGGTGGCATGGCACTACTACCCAATCAACTCAATTGGTACTTATTCCCAGAGTGCAGTCTGGTAGCCAGCACAGCTGACTAAGTAGCTAGCTGTTTGTTATGTTCATGGAAATGTGATAGACATATTCGACATTTACCTGTACTTGTTTTTGTTGTGGAGTACACTTCATTACCAGTTATTTAGCAGACAGATAGATCTCAGGCAGTGAGGTCGATTTGGATTTCTTTACAAAGTTATAATAGGCAGGAATAGGATATCTAGTAACACTTTATTTCTACTTTCATGAAGAAGCCATTATAAATGTTTATACACTTTTATAAATGTGAATAAATGCTTCATAAATTATTACAAATGCTTATGAATAATGCTTACAATGCTTAGAAATGTTACTATATAAAAAGTATGGATAGGTCATAGTATCAACAAACTATATGTTGATAAGCAACTGCTTGCTAAGGTTACGGTTAGGGTTAGGGGTAGGTTTAGAATAAGGGTAAGGGTAAGAGTTATGGTCAGGGTTAGGACTAGGGAAAGGGTTAAGTTTAGAGAAAGGATAAGGCTTAAGGGTTAGGGTTAGTAGATAATTAGCTGAAATGTTCCAGATAGTCTGAAGAGCATCTACAGATGGACTATCCTAATACATTGTTACCAGTGCTTTTTCTTTGTGTTCTTTCTTTGTTTTTGCATCTGTGGATATTTGGGATATATAACCTCACAAGAAAGACAACAATGTCTGGTTACATATTTCAATATCCTCTTTGCGTTTTGCTTTCATTTCCTAAGTACCCCTGTTTAAAAGGGGATCTGCCACCTGCCTGGCTTAATTTCCTCTCAGCCCCACCGATTACAGACCTTTTCCCACTGACGCTCTTCATGCTCCCACAAATACCCTCATAATCCTGCTGCTTGTCCACAATAATGAACATTTCCTAGTTGGCCCATTATTAACACTACCACCCACGGGTCAGAGGATGCAAAATCACCACTGGACACTGGCTTCCTCTGTCCCCCCCTCCTTGGCTGCTGGTTTTAAATACTATTCAATATAATATTATTACTATACTACTATCCACTTTATGTTTGAAGAGCTTCATTCCAAAATGCTACATATCCATTTTCAGAAATGTTAGTAAATTTGCTTTTATTGTTTAAAAATATTATGAAAGAGATTAGTGTTTTTTCATATCTAATTATGGCATGGGGTTGTTCAATGACAGACATGTATTTGTTGAAAATCTATCACTTGATGGTTTCATTTCAGAGAGACAAATAATCATGTTTTTTTGCTAAATACTACACTATATATACAGAAGTATATGGACAGCCCTTCAAATGTGTGGATTCGGCTATTTCAGCCAAACCCGTTGCTGACAGGTTTATAAAATCGAGCACACAGCCATGCAATCTCCATAGACAAACATTGGCAGTAGAATGGCCTTACTGAAGAGCTCAGTGACTTTCAACGTGGCACCGTCATAGGATGCCAACAAGTCAGTTCATCAAATTTTTGCCCTACTAGAGCTGCCCTGGTCAACTGTAAGTGCTGTTATTGTGAAGTGGAAACATCTAGGAGCAACAATGTCTCAGCCCAAAGTGGTAGGCCACACAAGCTCACAGAACGGGACCGCCTAGTGCTGAAGTGTAGCGCGTAGAAATCGTCTGTCCTCGGTTGCAACACTCACTACCGAGTTCCAAAATGCCTCTGGAAGCAACACCAGCACAATAACATTCCTCGGGAGCGCCATGAAATGGATTTCCATGGCCGAGCAGCCGCACACAAGCCTAAAATCACTCATACGCAATGCCAAGCTTTGGTTGGAGTGGGGTAAAGCATGCGCCATTGGACAAGAAACGCATTCTCTGGATTGATGAATCACGCTTCACCATCTTCACCATCATAATCTTGGTTTGGCGGATGCCAGAAGAACGCTACCTGCCCCAATGCATAGTGCAACTGTAAAGTTTTGTGGAGGAGGAATAATGGCTGTTTTTCATGGTTCGGGCTAGGCCACTTAGTTCCAGTGAAGGCGAGCCAGGCCTAATCGCCCAACATCAGTGCCCGACCTCACCAATACTCTTGTGGCTGAATGGAAGCAAGTCCCCGAAGCAATGTTCCAACATCTAGTGGAAAGCCTTCCCAGAAGGATGGAGACTGTTATAGCAGTAAAGGGGGGACCAACTCCATATTAATGCCCAGGATTTTGGAATGAGATGTTTGACGAGCAGGTGTCCACATACTTTTGGTCATGTAGTGTATATATCCACCTCATTCTCAGATAAATAAGTGCTACTGCTAGGTTTTACACAGTCAAATATAACAGATAATTAAATACAGTAATATGAGATCTGTATGTAAAACATTTACAATTGACATTTCAGTTATTTAACAGATGCTCTTATCCAGAGCAACATACAATAAGTGCACATATCAGTGTAACACATTTCTGTGAATTTACAGCAAAACTTTTACAGTTCGCTACTGTAACTGTATATTACAGTGCAGTACTGTAAAGAGCAATATATTATGGGGACAATGGCATTCTGCTACACTGCTGTAATATTACCTGTTTTGCTGTATATTTACAGCAGCATACTGTGAATTATGGTGCATTATGGGAAAACTGTGTGATTTTCTGAGTGCTGTCCTGGGGCTTTGTTGGATTGGTAGGGGTTAGTGAACTCAGCCTCAGAACCAGCTGGCTATGGGGACTATTTTCTATGGCCAACCCTTGACATTTGAGAGTTGACATTTCTTTCTTTTTCTTTCTTTCTTTCTTTCTTTCTTTCTTTCTTTCTTTCTTTCTTTCTTTCTTTCTTTCTTTCTTTCTTTCTTTCTTTCTTTCTTTCTTTCTTTCTTTCTTTCTTTCTTTGTTTCTTTGTTTCTTTGTTTCTTTCTTTCTTTCTCGCTCTCTCTATTTCTTTCTTCTCTTTCTTTCTCTCTCCCATTGTTTTATTCTCTCTCACTACCTTTCCCCCTCTCACTGGCATGGTACCAGTGGATGTGCTGCAAAGTGGTCAGTGATCTCAGAAGAGGGACACCCGCTTGGCATGGGGTCTAGGTGTGTGAGTGTGTGTGTGTGTGTGTGTGTGTGTGTGTGTGTGTGTGTTTGTATGTGTGTGTGTGTGTGTGTGTGTGTGTGTGTGTGTGTGTGTGTGTGTGTGTGTGTGTGTGTGTGTGTGTGTGTGTGTGTGTCTGTCTGTCTGTCTGTCTGTCTGTCTCTCTGTCTGTCTGTCTGTCTGTCTGTCTGTCTGTCTGTCTGTCTGTCTGTCTGTCTGTCTGTCTGTCTGTGTGTCTGTCTGTCTGTCTGTGTGTCTGTCTGTCTGTCTGTGTCTGTCTGTGTGTCTGTGTGTCTGTGTGTCTGTGTGTCTGTGTCTGTGTCTGTGTCTGTGTCTGTGTCAGAGGAGGGCCACCCCCTCAGCGTGTTAGGAGTGGGGGTCACTTGTTTTTAAATTATTATATCATTTGGTGGCTCTTTTTGGAATATTACTCAGAAGAGGGAATTGGCCTAATTCTGCTGTGCATGCGTTGTTTTTCTCTGTACTCTGAGAATAATCTTACAGAACCTACACTACACTGCCATATAGTGCAATTGGTTCTATTATTGATTATAATATTTTGAGCCAGATCCTAATTTTTATTTCTAATTTAATAGATAGTTTAATGGCATAGAAAGCCCTCCTTGCTTTGTCTTTCAGTTGAATCACGGCCAGGTTGAGCAATTTTTTAAAATAATAAATATGTGGTGTATGTTTATTAATTTTTTTTATTTCAGCTTTATTTAACCAGGTAGGCCAGCTGAGAACAAGTTCTCATTTACAACTGTGACCTGGTCAAGATAAAGCAAAGCAGTGAGACAAAAACAATAACACAGAGTTACACATAAACAAACGTACAGTCAATAACACAACAGGAAAATCTATGTACAGTGTGTGCAAATGTAGAAGAGTAGGGAGGTAAAGCAATAAATAGGCCATAGAGGTGAAATAATTACAATTTAGCATTAACACTGGAGTGACAGATGTGCAGATGATGATGTGCAAGGGCGTGAGATACTGGGGTGCAAAAGAGCAAGAGGATAAGTAATAATATGGGGATGAGGTAGTTGGGTGTGCTATTTACAGATTGGCTGTGTACAGGTACAGTGATCGGTAAGCTGCTCTGACAGCTGATGCTTAAAGTTAGAGAGGGAGATACAAGACTCCAGCTTCAGTGATTTTTACAATTCGTTCAAGTCATTGGCAGCAGAGAACTGGAAGGAAAGGCGGCCAAAGGAAGTGTTGGCTTTGGGGATGACCAGTGAAATATACCTGCTGGAGCGCGTGTTACGGGTGGGTGTTGCTATGGTGACCTGTGAGCTGAGCTAAGGCGGGGCTTTACCTAGTATAGACTTATAGATGACCTGGAGCCAGTGGGTTTGGCGACGATTATGTAGTGAGGGTCAGCCAATGAGAGCATACAGGTCGCAGTGGGGGGCAGTATATGGGGCTTTGGTGACAAAACGGATGGCACTGTGATAGACTACATCCAGTTTGCTGAGTAGAGTGTTGGAGGCTATTTTGTAAATGACATTGCCGAAGTCAAGGATCAGTAGGATAGTCAGTTTTACGAGGGTATGTTTGGCAGCATGAGTGAAGGATGCTTTGTTGCCAAATAGGAAGCCGATTCTAGATTTAATTTTGGATTGTAGATGCTTAATGTGAGTCTGGTAAGAGAGTTTACAGTCTTACAAGACACCTAGGTATTTGTAATTGTCCACATATTCTAAGTCAGAACCGTCCAGAGTAGTGATGCTAGACGGTCGGGATGGTGCGGGCAGCAATCGGTTGAAGAGCATGCCCTTAGTTTTACTTGCATTTAAAAGCAGTTGGAGGCCACGGAAGGAGTGCCGTATGGCATTGAAGCTCGTTTGGAGGTTTGTTAACACAGTGTCCAAAGAAGGGCCAGATGTATACAGAATGGTGTCGTCTGCGTAGAGGTGGATCAGAGAATCACCAGCAGCAAGAGAAACATCATTTATGTATACAGAGAAAAGAGTCGGCCCAAGAATTGAACCCTGTGGCACTCCCATAGAGACTGCCAGAGGTCCGGCCCTTCTCTATCTGAGAAGTAGTTGGTGAACCAGGCGAGGCAGTCATTTGGGAAGCCAAGGCTATTGAGTCTGCCGATAAGAATACGGTGATTGACAGAGTCTAAAGCCTTGGCCAGGTCGATGAAGATGGCTGCACAGTACTGTCTTTTATCGATGGCGGTTATGATATCGTTTAGGACTTGAGCGTGTCTTAGGTGCACCCATGACCAGCTCGGAAACCAGATTGCAGAGTGGAGAAGGTACTTTGGGATTCGAAATGGTCGGTGATCTGTTTGTTAACTTGGCTTTTGAAGATTTTAGCAGGGCAGGATGGATATAGGTCTGTAACAGTTTGGGTCTAGAGTGTCTCCCCCTTAGAAGAGGGGGATGACCGCGGCAGCTTTCCAATCTTTGGGGATCTCAGACGATACGAAAGAGAGGTTGAATAGGCTAGTAATAGGGTTTGCAACAATTTCAGCGAATAATTTTGCTGAAATTTTGCTGTTGCAACGACTTACAATTCTGTGCAAACTGTCCCTAATTTCCCCACTGTCTCTCACAGCCTGTTTGAGTTCAGTGTGTACTGGTGGCTATCTATTGTTCCAAAGGAAGGCTATCTCTAACCCAAACAACAGATGACTTAAACACGAGAGCAGTGGACCAGTCTCTCTCTCTCTCTCTCTCTCTCGCTCTCTTTCTCTCTCTCTCTCTCTCTCTCTCTCTCTCTCTCTCTCTCTCTCTCTCTGTCTCGCTCTCTCTGTTTCTCTCTCACTGTCTGTCTCTCTCACTCTCAATTCAATTCAATTTAAAGGGCTTTATTGGTATGGGAAACAAATGTTTACATTGCCAAAGCAAGTGAAATAGATAATAAACAAAAGTGAAATAAACAATAAAAATGTAACAGTTAACATTACTCTCACAAAAGTTCCACAGGGATAGTGACATTTCAAACATCATATTATGGCTGTTATGGTGTTGTAACAATGTGCAAATAGTTAAAGTACAAAAGTGAAAATAAATAAACATACATATGAGTTGTATTTATAATGATGTTTGTTCTTCACTGGTTACCCTTTTCTTGTGGCCACAGGTCACAAATCTTGCTGCTGTGATGGCACACTGTGGTATTTCACCCAGTAGATATGGGTGTTTATCAAAATTGGATTTGTTTTTGTGGGTCTGTATAATCTGAGGGAAATATGTGTCTCTAATATGGTCATACATTTGGCAGGAGATTAGGAAGTGCAGCTCAGTTTCCACCTAATTTTGTGGGCAGTGTGCACACAGCCTGTCTTCTCTTGAGAGCCAGGTCTACCTACGGTGGCCTCTCTCAATAGCAAGGCTATACTCACTGTCATGAAGTGCCCTGGGGGGAGTATCATAGCCCCCTCTCTCTTTCTCCACAGTTTATGACAGTCGTAAATACTCTGCTTCTGGGTCTGTAGTATTGAGATTGGAATGTGTGACTGTGGGACACAGAGACTTGGCCAAAATCCCAATCCACAAAATGGGAGAATTAAACAATATTTCTACTTTTGAGAATGTGGGAATGGTCTGTGGACAATTAAGGGACAGTCATAACGAGTGTGTTTCATTTGGGGATCTCATGAGGGACAGGAAACACACATAACTGTATCTCTTAAAGTGTACATTTCCCATCTGTCAGGTTTACATCTAAATGTTGTGAAACGTATGTGATTAAACATGAAACTATTTCTGGTGAAAAGATGTAATGTGATGTTAACCTTCTAAATGAGAGTATGGATTTTCATATAAAGATTAACTAGTCAGTGGCCACACCCCTGTGAGACCAGACGTCACATTAGGCATCATAGAACTGCCCCTTTTTCCACAGAGTATAAAACCCAGTTCCTACATAATATGTAATAAGTCAGAGAACGCTGGGACAGAATCCCCACTTTGGAATTGCTACAATTCTGTAGACCATTAGACCATACAGCTGTAGTTTTGGCTACACGGCTGGAAATGGTTAACTTCTCTAGGGTAGGGGGCAGTATTTTGACCTCTGGATGAAAGGCGTGCCCATAGTAAACTGCCTGCTACTCAGGCTCAGAAGGTAGGATATGCATATTATTAGTATATTTGGATAGAAAACACTCTGAAGTTTCTAAAACTGTTTGAATGATATCTGTGAGTATAACAGAACTCATATGGCAGGCAAAAATCTGAGAAAAATCCAACCAGGAAGTGTGGAAATCTGAGGTTTGTAGTTTTTCAAGTGATTGCCTATACAGTATACAGTGACTTAGGGTTCATTTTGCACTTCCTAAGGCTTCCACTAGATGTCAAAAGTCTTTAGAACGTTGTTTCATGCTTCTACTGTGAATAGGGAGAGAATAAGAGCTCCTGGAAGTAGACGACTGAGAAAATGACATGAGCTCAGTGGCGCGGCTCACGTGAGAGTTAGCTGTGTTCCTTTTCTTTTTTGAAGACATTGGAATTGTCCGGTTGGAATATTACTGAAGATTTATGATAAAAACATCCTAAAGATTGACGCTATACATCGTTTGACATGTTTCTGCAAACGTAAACATAACTTTTTTTGACTTTTCGTCTTGACATTTTGTGCACGCTTCCTGCATTCAGAGTAGTGGACTAAGCGCGTGAACAAAAAGGAGGTATTTGGACATAAATGATGGACTTTATCGAACAAAACTAACATTTATTCTGGAACATGTGATTCCTGGGAGTGCATTCCGATGAAGATCATCAAAGGTAAGTGAATATTTATAATATAATTTTTGTCATTTCTGTTGACTCAAAATGGCGGGTATCTGTATGGCTTGTTTTGATATCTGAGCGCTGTACTCAGATTTTTGTAAAAATTGCTTTCGCCGTAAAGCTTTTTTGAAATCTGACACAACGGTTGCATGAAGGAGCAGTGTATCTATAATTCTTTGAATAACTGTTGAATATTTTATCAACGTTTATGATGAGTATTTCTGTAAATTGATGTGCTCATTCACTGGAAGTTTTGGGAGGCAAAACATTTCTGAACATAACACGCCAATGTAAAATGTTTTTTTTTAATATAAATATGAACTTTATCGAGCAAAACATACATGTATTGTGTAACATGAAGTCCTATGAGTGCCATCTGATGAAGATCATCAAAGCTTAGTGATACATTTTTGCTGTATTTCTGGTTTTTGTGACGCCTCTCCTTGCTTGGAAAATGGCTGTGTGGTTTTTCTTGTCTAGGCACTGTCCTAACATAATCTAATGTTATGCTTACGCCGTAAAGCTTTTTTGAAATCGGACAATGTGGTTGGATTAACGAGAAGTGTATCTTTAAAATGGGATATAGTAGTTGTATGTTTGAGAAATTTGAATGTTGAGATTTTTTGTTGTTTTGAATTTGCCGCCCTGCTATATCACTGGCTGTTGAATAGTGCGTCCCACATACCCCAGAGAGGTTAAACTCTGAAACTAGCATCAGTACAGAATAAGAGCAAATAAGAGCGAAACACCTATTCTATGCGACAACCATGGGTACGCCTAATGTATAAATTATGAACACAACCAGAGACTTTCTGTCGATTGACTCTCCAGCAGATGGATCGGATTCCAACAGAGAAGACAACAATGACATACGGGCGTAAATATATACATTGCAATTATTCTCGAATGAGTGGCCGTTCATGTGCAAAGGATTAGCATTTAAATTATTATAATTATCCATTGTGTGTAGTGAATCCATTTTGTCTTTCCTGTTCTTTCTCAGTCCCCACCCCTTTCCTTTGTCTACCAAGCCGTCATATCGGCTTAGCCCACTAGGGACGTTTCTATCATTGTTAGTAACCAATATCTACTGTTTGTCTGTTATGTATTTCTGTGATTATTTGGTTAGTTAGTAAATAAATAATTAAGCCAATTTCTATATTACTGATTCATTATGGAAATTAGGGTTCATGCAGATATCCAAGGTTTTGCGGTGTTCAGTAATGAGAACAAGATGAGGTAATAATAATAATTCATTAATAGAAGACTGTAATTGATCAGATATTAAAATATCTGAAGAGTTATATTCGGAAAATTTAACTCTGTAAATCTCAACATTTTCCGTAGTGGCCCGACTTCCTAGTTAATTAATGTTTACATGATTAGTTTACTTACATAATAATTAAACCTGGAGAACGGATTTAATATAAATAAGTCTTCACATTTAATGATAGTCCAGACACGACATCACTGAGTCTGTACATAGTCAAAGTTTCCTTAAGTTTGGGTCAGTCACGGTGGTCAAGAATTCTGCCACGGTGTACTCTGCTTAGGGCCAAATAGCATTCTAGTTTGCTCAGTTTTTTGTTCATTCTTTCCAATGTGTCAAGAAATTATTTTTTGTTTTCTCATGACTTGGTTGGGTCGAATTGTGTTGCTGTCCTGGGGCTCTGTTTGTATTTGTGAATAGAGCACCAGGACCAGTTTGCTTAGGGGACTCTTCTCCATGTTCATCTCTCTATAAGTGATGGTTTTGTTATGGAAGGTTTGGGAATCGCTTCAGTTTACGTGGTTGTAAAATTTAACCGCTCTTTTCTGGATTTTGATAGAGTGTATCGGCCTAATTCGGCTCTGCATGCATTATTTATTATAGTTGTCTTTGCTGTCTTTGTATCTAAGATAATTGTGTAGTTTAGAGTAATTATCGAGGTTAGCTAGCCAGCCGCGACGCGACGCCTTGTCCAGACTCCAGACTTAGTCAACACACCTAGTCATCAAACCCACTGCTAGCTAGCCAACCGTTACCGACTAGCAGCGCTGTAGATACTAATACATTACAACGGAACGATTTGACTAGTGCAGTGTTAGCTAGCTAGCTACATAGTTGTCTTTGTCATAGCTTGATAATTGTGTAGTTTAGTAATTATCGAGGTTAGCTAGCCAGCTATTTCCGTCCCCCGCGACGCCATTTTTCCAAACCTAGCCAACTATTACCGACGAGCAGCATTGTAGAAACTAAATACATTACAAAGGAACGTCTTGATTAGTGTTATGTTAGCTAGCTACAAAGTTGCTTTTGTATCATGACAAGGTGTAGTACTGAAACTATCGAGGATACCTAGCCAGCTACACGTTCAAACAAAGTCAACAACGCAGCCACTGCTAGCTAGCCTACTCCACCAGCCAGCAGTACTGTATCATTTTCGTCATTTTAGTCAATAAGATTTTCGCAACGTAAGCTTAACTTTCTGAACATTCGAGACGTGTAGTCCACTTGTCATTCCAATCTCCTTTGCATTAGCGTAGCCTCTTCTGTAGCTTGTCAACTATGGGTCTGTCTATCCCTGTTCTCTCCCCTCTGCACAGGCCATACAAACGCTTCACACCGCATGGCCGCTGCCACTCTAACCTGGTGGTCCCAGTGCGCACGACCCACGTGGAGTTCCAGGTCTCTGGCAGCCTCTGGAACTGCCGGTCTGCGGCCAACAAGGCTGAGTTCATCTCAGCCTATGCTACCCTCCAGTCCCTAGACTTCCTGGCGCTGACGGAAACATGGATTACCACAGATAACACTGCTACTCCTACTGCTCTCTCCTCGTCTGCCCACGTGTTCTCGCAAACTCCTAGAGCATCGAGCCAGCGGGGTGGTGGCACTGGAATCCTCATCTCTCCCAAGTGGACATTCTCTCTTTCTCCCCTGACCCATCTGTCTATCTCCTCATTTGAATTCCATGCTGTCACAGTTACCAGCCCTTTCAAGCTTAACATCCTTATCATTTATCGCCCTCCAGGTTCCCTTGGAGAGTTCATCAATGAGCTTGACGCCTTGATAAGTTCCTGTCCTGAGGATGGCTCACCTCTCACAGTTCTGGGTGACTTTAACCTCCCCACGTCTACCTTTGACTCATTCCTCTCTGCCTCCTTCTTTCCACTCCTCTCCTCTTTTGACCTCACCCTCTCACCTTCCCCCCCTACTCACAAGGCAGGCAATACGCTTGACCTCATCTTTACTAGATGCTGTTCTTCCACTAATCTCATTGCAACTCCCCTCCAAGTCTCCGACCACTACCTTGTATCCTTTTCCTTCTCGCTCTCATCCAACACTTCTCACTCTGCCCCTACTCGGATGGCATTGCGCCGTCCCAACCTTCGCTCTCTCTCCCCCGCTACTCTCTCCTCTTCCATCCTATCATCTCTTCCCTCTGCTCAAACCTTCTCCAACCTATCTCCTGATTCTGCCTCCTCAACCCTCCTCTCCTCCCTTTCTGCATCCTTTGATTTTCTCTGTCCCCTATCCTCCAGGCCGGCTCGGTCCTCCCCTCCTGCTCCGTGGCTCGACGTCTCACTGCGAGCTCACAGAACAGGGCTCCGGGCAGCCGAGCGGAAATGGAGGAAAACTCGCCTCCCTGCGGACCTGGCATCCTTTCACTCCCTCCTCTCTACATTTTCCTCTTCTGTCTCTGCTGCTAAAGCCACTTTCTACCACTCTAAATTCCAAGCATCTGCCTCTAACCCTAGGAGGCTCTTTGCTACCTTCTCCTCCCTCCTGAATCCTCCTCCCCCTCCCCCCTCCTCCATCTCTGCGGATGACTTCGTCAACCATTTTGAAAAGAAGGTTGACGACATCCGATCCTCGTTTGCTAAGTCAAACGACACCGCTGGTCCTGCTCACACTGCCCTACCCTGTGCTTTGACCTCTTTCTCCCCTCTCTCTCCAGATGAAATCTCGTGTCTTGTGACGGCCGGCCGCCCAACAACCTGCCCACTTGACCCTATCCCCTCCTCTCTTCTCCAGACCATTTCCGGAGACCTTCTCCCCTACCTCACCTCGCTCATCAACTCATCCTTGACCGCTGGCTACGTCCCTTCCGTCTTCAAGAGAGCGAGAGTTGCACCCCTTCTGAAAAAACCTACACTCGATCCCTCCGATGTCAACAACTACAGACCAGTATCCCTTCTTTCTTTTCTCTCCAAAACTCTTGAACGTGCCGTCCTTGGCCAGCTCTCCTGCTATCTCTCTCAGAATTACCTTCTTGATCCAAATCAGTCAGGTTTCAAGACTGGGCATACAACTGAGACTGCTCTTCTCTGTGTCACGGAGGCTCTCCACACTGCTAAAGCTAACTCTCTCTCCTCTGCTCTCATCCTTCTAGACCTATCTGCTGCCTTTGATACTGTGAACCATCAGATCCTCCTCTCCACCCTCTCCGAGCTGGGCATCTCCGGCGCAGCCCACGCTTGGATTGCGTCCTACCTGACAGGTCGCTCCTAACAGGTGGCGTGGCGAGAATCTGTCTCCACAGCACGTGCTCTCACCACTGGTGTCCCAATCTTCTCCTTTCCCCCTTCTGATAACCAGGTGGCAAATCGCATCTCTGCATGTCTGGCAGACATATCAGTGTGGATGACGGATCACCACCTCAAGCTGAAACTCGGCAAGACGGAGCTGCTCTTCCTCCCGGGGAAGGACTGCCCGTTCCATGATCTCGCCATCACGGTTGACAACTCCCTTGTGTCCTCCTCCCAGAGTGCTAAGAACCTTGGCGTGACCCTGGACAACACCCTGTCGTTCTCCACTAACATCAAGGCAGTGACCCGATCCTGTAGGTTCATGCTCTACAACATTCGCAGAGTACGACCCTGCCTCACACAGGATGCGGCGCAGGTCCTAATCCAGGCACTTGTCATCTCCCGTCTGGATTACTGCAACTCGCTGTTGGCTGGGCTCCCTGCCTGTGCCATTAAACCCCTACAACTCATCCAGAACGCTGCAGCCGTCTGGTGTTCAACCTTCCCAAGTTCTCTCACGTCACCCCGCTCCTCCGCTCTCTCCACTGGCTTCCAGTTGAAGCTCGCATCCGCTACAAGACCATTTTGCTTGCCTACGGAGCTGTGAGGGGAACGGCACCTCCGTACCTTCAGGCTCTGATCAGGCCCTACACCCAAACAAGGGCACTGCGTTCATCCACCTCTGGCCTGCTCGCCTCCCTACCTCTGAGGAAGCACAGTTCCCGCTCAGCCCAGTCAAAACTGTTCGCTGCTCTGGCACCACAATGGTGGAACAAGCTCCCTCACGACACCAGGACAGCGGAGTCAATCACCACCTTCCGGAGACACCTGAAACCCCACCTCTTTAAGGAATACCTGGGATAGGATAAAGTAATCCTTCTAACCCCCCCCTTAAAAGATTTAGATGCACTATTGTAAAGTGGTTGTTCCACTGGATATCATAAGGTGAATGCACCAATTTGTAAGTCGCTCTGGATAAGAGCATCTGCTAAATGACTTAAATGTAAATGTAAATGTAATTTGGTGTTTTACGTTGTACACAGAGGACATTATTTAAGAATTCTGCATATGGAGTCTCAAGTTGGTGTTTGTCCCATTTTGTCAATTCTTGGTTGGTGAGCGGACCCCAGACCTCACAACCATAAAGGGCAATGGGTTCTATAACTGATTCAAGTATTTTTAGCCAGATCCTAATTGGTATGTCAAATTTTATGTTCCTCTTGTTGGCATAGAAGGTCCTTCTCGCCTTGTCTCTCAGATCAGTCACAGCTTTGTGGAAGTTACCTGTGGTGCTGATGTTTAGGCCGAGGTATGTATAGTTTTTTGTGTGCTCTAGGGAAACAGTCTCTAGATGGAATTTGTATTCGTGGTCGTGGCAACTAGACCTTATTTTTGTCTTACTGAGATTTATGGCCCAGGTCTGACAGAATCTGTGCAGAAGATCTAGGTGCTGGTGTAAGCCCACCTAAGTTGGGGACAGAAGCACCAGATCATCAGCAAAAAGTTGAAATTTGAATTCAGATTCTAGTAGGGTGAGGCTGGGTGCCGAAGACTGTTCTAGTGCCCTCGCCAATTTGATAAATACATTTAAATTCAGTTTTTCACAATTCCTGACATTTAATCCTAGTAAAAATTCCCTGTCTTAGGTCAGTTAGGATCACCACTTTATTTTAAGAATGTGAAATGTCAGAATAATAGTAGAGTGAATTATTTATTTCAGCTTTAATTTCTTTCATCACATTCCCAGTGGGTCAGAAGTTTACAGACACTCAAATAGTATTTGGTAGCATTGCCTTTAAATTGTTTAACTTGGGTCAAACATTTCAGGTAGCCTTCCACAGTTTCCCACAATGAGTCAGGTTTGTAGGCCTCCTTGCTCGCACACGCTTTTTCAGTTCTGCCCACACATTTGCTATAGGATTGAGGTCAGGGCTTTGTGATGGCCACTCCAATACCTTGACTTTGTTGTCCTTAAGCATTTTGCCACAACTTTGGAAGTATGCTTGTTCATTTGGAAGACCCATTTGCGACCAAGCTTTAACTTCCTGACTGATGTCTTGAGATGTTGCTTCCATATATCCACATAATTTTCCTGCCTCATGATGCCATCTATTTTGTGAAGTGCACCAGTCCCTCCTGCAGCAGAGCACCCCCACAACATGATGCTGCCACCCCCGTGCTTCACGGTTGGGATGGTGTTCTTCGGCTTGCAAGCTGCCCCTTTTTTCCTCCAAACATAACGACGGTCATTATGGCCGAACAGTTCTATTTTTGTTTCATCAGACCAGAGGACATTTCTCCAAAAACTACGATCTTTGTCCCCATGTGCAGTTGCAAACCGTAGTCTGGCTTTTTTGTGGCAGTTTTGGAGCAGTGGCTTCTTCCTTGCTGAGCGGCCTTTCAGGTTATGTCGATATAAGACTCGTTTTACTGTGGATGTAGATACTGTTGTACCTGTTTTCTCCAGCATCTTCACAAGGTCCTTTGTTGTTGTCGTTCTGTGATTGATTTGCACTTTTCGCATCAAAGTACGTTCATCTCTAGGAGACAAAACGCGTCTCCTTCCTGAGCGGTATGACGGCTGCGTGGTCCCATGGTGTTTATACTTGCGTACTATTGTTTGTACAGATGAATGTGGTACCATCAGGCATTTGTAAATTGCTCCCAAGGATGAACCAGACGTGTGGAGGTCTACAATTTTTTTCTGAGGTCTTGGCTGATTTCTTTTGATTTTCCCATGATGTCAAGCAAAGAGGCACTGAGTTTGAAGGTAGGCCTTGAAATACATCCACAGGTACATCTCCAATTGACTCACATTATGTCAATTAGCCTATCAGAAGCTTCTAAAGCCATGACATCATTTTCTGGAAATTTCCAAGCTGTTTAAAGGCACAGTCATCTTAGTGTATGTAAACTTCTGACCCACTGGAGTTGTGATACAGTGAATTATAAGTGAAATAATCTGTCAGTAAACAATTGTTGGAAAAATGACTTGTGTCATGCACAAAGTAGATGTCCTAACCGACTTGCCAAAACTACAGTTTGTTAACATGGCATTTGTGGAGTGGTTGAAAATTTGTTTAATAACTCCAACCTAAGTGTATGTAAACTTCAGACTTCAACTGTACATGCCTAGCGTCCGACAGAGCTGCAGGAGTTGTGACCCGTTTTTGTTGGTTATGTTATTGTAGTTGTGTCTAGGGGGGCATATGGGGGAGGGAATGCTTTCACCTCCAGGTAGGTGTTTGTCCCCCGTGTGCTGGGCGGTGTCGGGTTCTTGTCCAGTTCTGGCATTTAGGTCGCCACAGACTAGTACATGACCCCTCTAGGATGGAGAAGCTGTTAAAGGGGATTCCATTGGGGGATATAAGTAGCACACATGAGGACATTCTTCTCCGTTGAGATAATTTTCTCATTATTTTCTAGCCAGATGTAAAATGTTCCTGTTTTGACCAATTTAATAGAGTGGGTTAGGTCTACTCTATACCAAATTAGCATACCCCTGAGTCTCTTCCCTATTTCACCCCTGGTAGTTTGGTGGATGGGACTACCAGCTCTCTGTGACCTAGAGCGGAATCAGTAGGTCCGTCTCCTTTATACCATGTTTCTTGTAGGATGACAATGTCTGTATTTCCAATTTCTTTGAAGAAGTCAGAATTCCTGCTCTTTAGGCCAAAGGCAGATGACCTCAGAACATGTATCTTCCAGGATGAGATAGTCAAAGCTTTGTGTTCCTTAGTGTCTAGTGTTGTTTTTGTGTGGTTTAGGACCAGACCATCACAGTAGGTGTGAGCAGAGCATGTTGAGCATCTCTCTCTCACCCAGTCTCAGTCTCTCTCTCTGTCTCTCAGTCTCTCTCTGTCAATTCAATTCAATTATATTTGCTTTTTTGGCATGACGTAACAATGTACATATTGCCAAAGCTTACTCTGGAGATTTACAATATTAACATCATTAAAATAATAATAACCAATATTGTCAACGGGACAACAGTAACAACAATAATCAAGGGTCAAAATAACCATACATTGAACAATAACAGTAAGCATAGAGGACATGTGCAGGTTGGTTGGTCTGTCAGACACTGTCCCTCATCTTATGGCAGGCAGCAATGTAGTGCGCTGCCAACCCACCGCTCTCTGCGTCCTCCCCCAATAGGACGGGTAGCCTATTCTCATCAGAGAGGTCTTTGATAGGTCTCTCTCTCTTTATCTCTAAGTCACTCTCTCTCAGTCTCTCTCTCTCTGTCTCTCATTTCAGTCTCTCAGTCTCTCACTCTGTCTGTCTTTCCCTCGCTCTCGCTCAGTCGCTCTCTCGTTTCATTTTCCCAAAGTGTAGTTTTTCATCTTTCGCAGTCTTCTCTGCTTGATTTTGACTTCATATGTGTATAATACTGTCTTGGTCAAAACTATTTCAAAATTACAGTGTTATAATAATGTCGTGTTTGAACTTGAATTTAGCTCAGAAAAGTTTTCAAAAAGATGTAAAAGAGAAAAGACAATATGTAGGATCTGAATGTTTTAGCCAAGGCCTCCCTAAAAACTCTATTGCCCTCAATGGTACAAGTAGCCCCACTCACATGGAGATCGAAGGCATTCTTCAGTGGTTGAGATCCTATTGTAAGCCAGTCAAAGGACATGGTTTGATAGCAGCAGTCCCTTGGTTCACATGCATGAACTGAATAGCACTTTGAAATAAGACCTTTAGATCTGAATCTTAAAGGCTAAGAGGGACCTCATAAGATACAACAAGGCCACGGAGAGGTTTTTTTAGTACTGAGAGAGAAATTATTGAGGATGGATTACATATCAAAAGCTCAGCTTTTAGATCCCCGGAACAACATTTCTCATTATGCTTCTTTCTAACACTCCTTTATAAAATGTATTACTAGTATTGTTAGCCAAACCGTGAGAAATTATCATTGTAGCGACTCTAACGTTTAGGAAGTGAGAATAGAAGGGGTTCAAGTATTTAACCTTGAACACCAGATTTCAACTTCTGCGCTCAGATACCTCCCTCAAGTTTACTGACATGTGTTTATCCTTCTTTAGCATGATGGGTTCCGCTTATGTCCCTATAGTAATGTACTTGATTTCAACTTAATTGCTGTCTAATACATCGTCATCAGAGCATATGAGGGTGCTTCAGATTGTGACACTTAGCACTTGTGTCCAGATGACTCACATCATCAAGCTCAGGGTTGTTTTCCAACACCATCCTCAAGGCATATGTGTGACTGAGTGTTTATGTCTTAATATATCTGCTATGAGTTATCACAGCAATTAATCCGATTGCATCAGAATGTATCACCATGGGGACACTACATCTGTACTCACTAATATGACAGATCTGCTTTTGGAGCCCTGGAGATCAATACAGTTATTGGAATTGGAACTTTTAGTGTAGCTGCTTCTACTGTGTGGATAGCTGACAGTTCCAGATATCACTGTGAACTTACAACAATCTTATTTGGTTTACAACGTATTTAACTGTTAGTCTGTCACCTGCTGGAGTGGAAAGTGAAAGACATTCACATCTTTCATGGAGGAGAAGCTCTTGAATAAAAAAGATTCCTTAAAATGTCCGGAGGTGAAATTGCACTATGTAGCTTTGCTTCCGTCAGACCTCCCTGGACGAATCCCCTCCTCCCTACGCTCCATCTCCCACCCGTCACTTCGGGAATCATAATCATCAGGAACACCATTTAATTATAACTGAAAAAAGTGTAAACACCACTTTCTTTTATCCCTTTATACATCTGGACGTGATGACAATGTGTTAAAGCCATGTAAATCTGGCTTGACAGCCACATCAAAGGGTGCAGCGAGGAGCTTACTGCTACTTAGGGCACTGGAATTGTGTTGCTAAGCATCAGTCCACAACCTATCAGGCCCCTGAAGGACTTTTCTCTTTCTGACTGAGGGGTGAGGAGGAGATTTCACAGTGACAAGAGAGTGACTGAATGAGGATTAATGGTGATTCTATTGCTTAAAGCAACTGTAAGGGAACTCCAGCAACTTTTGAAAAAGAAAAATACACTTTCAGTTGATCTGCTGCTGTACTTTTCCTTTGAGCTTTTTGTCCAAGCGAGGAATACTTACAACTCTAAGTTTAGAGGAACGTTGCAAGCACACCATCATGTGGAATATCATGTCGATCTCTCCCAGAAAACACCTATTTCAACCAGTTTATTCCTTTCATAGAAACTCAATTATCTTTAGTCATTCATAAATTAGAGACTATTTTGTCATCAGTAAATTCTCTCCGCCCTTTTAAAGGAGACATGCTAGGTGATTGCTCTACTGCGTAAAGCCTATGAGCCAGTATTAGCCACCACCTTCCTGTGAATAAATTCAATAACCACCGTCCTCTGTCCTCCCCTGGTGTGGTGCTAAATCACTGCAGCTGTTCAGAAGTGCTAGGCTAGCTGATGGAGCTGTGTGCTGCTGTGCTTCATTGGAGAAGTAGCTAGGAAAGCAAGCAGGTTATAATTCTGTCCATCAACCTGATTCATTATTTCACTGGCTCTGGTTTCCTATTCGCTGTGAGTTACAGGAAGTGACATGTTGGAATTTCAGTTGGAGTTTCAAAACATTCTAGAAGAGTCATAGAAATGTTTTCAGATAACAATACTGTAGCATCCATCAGTCAATGTATTGACATGTTAGCCTACATTTTGACAAGAATGAGAGCCCTGCTCTGCCATTGTAAATGACTGATGATTAAGAATGTATGAAGAAATATGACTGAGGCTTTTGATTGTTTGATTAAACATGCCTGATACGTCCACAATGATTAAAATAAAAATGTAATTGAAAGAAAAGCTAAGGAGCCTCCCGAGTGGCGCCGCGGTTTAAGGCACTGCATCGCAGTTTTCCTGCATCGCTACAGCCTGGGTGTCATGTGTGCTCCCTCTCCGGCCTCTAGGTCACCAGGCTGCTCGTTATGGCGCACACCTGTCACCATCGTTACGCGCATCAGTGCATTGACACTCACCTGGACTCCATCACCTCCTTGATTACCCGCCCTTTATATGTCACTCCCTTTGATTCCTTCCCCAGGTGTCATTGTTTCTGTTTCTGTCATGTTGGTGCGCTGTTCGTGTTTCTTGTTGTGTTAGTTTATTTATGAAATGTATTCACTCCCTGAACTTGCTTCCCGACTCTCAGCGTACATCGTTACACTGGGGTTCGATCCCAGGCCGTGTCATTACCGGCTGTGACCAGGAGTCCCATAGGGCTGCGCATAATTGATCCAGCGTCGTTAGGGGAAGGTCATCGCACAAGATCATAATCATGAAATTGGAGAGAAAAAAAGGGGTAATAAAATAAGACAAAGAAGAAAAGCTAAGAAGAAATGCTGTATATTTTATTCATTCTCACTCATAGGAAACGTAAACGATAATGACCTCTCACCAACTTGTAATGTTCAGAGAATTAGGGCTCTATTCAATCTGTAAAGCAGAAGTGTTACATATTCAGCAATAGAAATTGAAAGGTAATTTCAGACACATGCAATGTTTACCGTAAATGCAGTCGCGTAAATGCAATGCAGCGGGAACATTGCCTTTAAACTTCACTCACGCTGTAAAGCTGAACTTCCGCAATGCGGATTGAATAGTGCCCTTTGTCATAACAGTGGTCAGTAAATCCCATTGAGACAGAGAGAGAGAGAGAGAGCTGAGGGTTGAGCTGAGCCGGCTGAAGCTAAGAGTGGAATAGGGCCTCCCGGCCTGGATGACAAATCTATTTTTTTTTATCTTATATGGAGATGAAAGAGAAGTGGTGCTCAGTCTGGATTACAGGGAACAATTACGCTTTATAAGAAATGAAACAGCCAATCCACTTTGTGAGAGGCCACTCATTAGCAACATGTTCTGACACCCACAGGAACAACCACACCAAGCCTGTGTGAGCAGGCTGCTCTTTTAGTGCTAAAACTTGCTTACCTGCCCCAATAGACCTCTAAGGGCTGGTTTTTCAAACATAGTTTAAGCGTAGTCACTAGATTCAGATTATCTTTTTTTAGTTGCACCAGTATACAGTAAAAGAGTATCACACATACAGCCTAACAATTGTTGGCTTGAAATAATACAATATGAATCGAATTCAGTCTAGAAAAAATTATATGTTTGTTTCTGTGTTTGAGTTACATACTGGTTTATAAACAGTGCCATAGATTTCACAGACTGGGTTGAAGTGCTAGCTAGCTGGAGGCTAGCTGCCTTTTATTGTAATCAGCCTCAGTTCCAAACCCCTTTTGATCCTCTGCTTTCCTTTGTGCGACATCTCATCACCTTTATTTTCCACCATAATTGCATGGGAAAGATCTCCCCTTTGATAATGTCTTAATGCCAAATCACTATCTTCCCCCGAGTGTCGAAAAGTGCCATGTGCACTGTCTGTCTGTCTGCACCGTCGCTGGAGAGAAAGAAGAAGGGAGTTCATACACATGGGAGAGACAAACAGGGTTTTCAACAGAGATATGACATATCTATCATCCCAGCCCAGGATATGAACAGTTCTGTCAACTTAATAGCAAGGGGGGCTTTGGCTGGTGGAACAGTAGGTGCTGAGAGATGTGTGGTGCACGTGGTGTGATGAGGGTTGGGGGAATTGGCTGTCTCGCAGCTGGCATTCCACAGGCCCTGGCCCCTCATGGCCCCATCCGCCCCCCTTGTGTCTCCGTCCTCTCATCTCCTGGTCCTAATCTGAGGATAGACACTGCTCCTCATCACTGGGCTGCTCAGGGGGGATGGTACCCCCATCATTCCCCACCCCCTCGCTTACTCACAGTCACATGCTTTTCAACTACAGGTCTTCTCCCCCTCCACTCCACCACTCAATGCAGCCAATCCGCACTAGTAAAGAGTTTACATTAGTTTGTTATGGTAAATCACAGACAAGTTTCACCTTTTTATTCACTAATTTGTTGAATTTTACACTTCAATGGTGTTTTTAAGTTATTTAGCTACAAGCAACCAAAATAAAAGAAACACCAACATAATTAATAGGGCTTTGGGCCACCACGAGCCATAACAGCTTCAATACACCTTATCATAGATTCATAGTGTCTGGAACTCTATTGGAGGGATTCAACACCATTCTTCAGTGAGAAATTCCATCATTTGGTGTTTTGTTGATCGTGGTGGAACACTGTCTCAGGCGCCGTTCCAGAATCTCCCATACGTGTTCAATTGGGTTGAGATCTGGTGACTGAGACACACACTGAGACACACACTGAGACACACACACACAAACATTTTAAACCCCCTATGCTACTTTGAGACCTCTCTTTCGAAGTCACTCACTGAGATCTTCTAGCCATGGTAGCCAAAATAATACACAACTGGGCATTTTTATACATGACCCTAAGCATTATGGGATGTTAATTGCTCAATTAACTCAGGAACCACACCTGTGTGGAAGCACCTACTTTCAATGTACTTTGTATCCCTCAGTTACACAAGTGTTTCCTTTATTTTGGCATTTACATGTAGTAATAGCTCTCTTTCGCATCCCACCCTCCATAGAAAAAGCTGAGCATAAAATATTAGACAGAGAGAGAGAGATAAGTGAGCTGGACTCTAGTGAAGCAATCTCTTATCAGGGATGGTGCTATGCATTGACATTAGGGATAATCATATCTTTCAGCACTCCGCCAGACATCGGCAGTGAGCCTGCCAGAGAACAAAGACTGAGTCCTCTCTCCAAGCTAAGGTTACAGCCACATGATGATGTACTGGTGCAAATTATATCTGCTGGTTCACCAGCTCAGAGCTAGATGGATAGGAGACAGACAGACACACCAGACAAGTCCTAGTCTGAAAAGCTAGTATACAGTCCCGTCTGAAAATCTAGTATACTATAACATAGAAATCAAGATACACTCAGAAGTACATTCATACGTCTGTTTGTGGATATACAGATAGTTACAATGTAGTTCTGAATATGGAGGGGCACTATAGGCTACACTCATTGTGGTGTATTTATTACAAGCTAAACTGTGATGTAACAATGTATCAATGAGCACAGAAAAGTGGATAATATGATCTGTCATCACCTGAGCAGACACACCTGTCTGGGTTGTTCTTAAGGTCAAAGTTCATGTTTGTTTTGGATTATCTATTATATTATACACAATGTAGGACTTTTCTGTAATTACAACAGTAAAACACTGTAGAATGCACAGTAAAACACCTTAAATGTTTTTTACAGAATGAATGCTGTAGATTGCACTGCATTGTGGGTAAAATGCTGAAAAATACTGTTATTAACTATAATTGGAAGACTTCTGTAAAAAGGACTCTAACATTCTGCATTTCTTTACAGTAATAGCTTATGGCTACTGTAAATTCAAATGTTCAGTTTCAGGCGCCAACCTCATGCTGACGGGTGAGACGCATGAAGCACAGACTATTTTGGTCCCCCCCAAAAAGTGTCTTGTTATGATTAGGCTTCGCTGTACCGCAGCGTGTGGGTGCCATAGTGAACAAACGGAACACAGATTCGTGACCGTTATCTTTGAACTATTGCTACAAAGAAAATGGTTTGTTTCTAGCCCAAACAGTTCAAACGATATGACCCATACTACCAGCACAATTATTTTATTTCTATACAGGAACTGTTGTTTTTACACTATTATAAAGTAAAACTAAAAGCAATGTAACGCATTCATTATTTACAGTAAATTGCCATATATTGCAATACACTCTGGGTGATTTTAACTGATAAACGATACCATAAATTCCAATGAAACGTTGGTTTAAGAAAACAGTCCATTACTTTAAAGAAATACTGTATTTCAATTGGTACTGTAAATCCACCCCACTGTGTTTCTGGCTCATTATCGTGTTATGAGGCGTGCCTTGTAAGAGGCTGCATTTGCTGCACCGGTGAGTGAGAGCACTGAACCAATTTAACTGATCTGTGGTTGAGTGCCTCAACAATTAAATGTGTATAGGTGACATTTTGGAGTGGCAGCAAGTCTCAAACCTGGTTGAGCATTTTCCACGTCTTTGGTCTGTTTTGCCCTGTAGTCACTACCAGTTTGGAAGTCTTTGTTAAGGCCTCTAGAAGTACAAGTGATGGGAAACCAAGGCTTTCTGAATGCTTTGGAGCTTTCAACAAATTGTACCAAAAAACCCCATTTCATTACAGATTATTTTGGGCACAGAATAATCTGAAACAACCAAAACAAACAGCAAACGCATCAAACAAATTTGTAGAGTTAGAGGCTTGATGTAGTCATTGCGTGCTAGGAATATGGGACCAAATACATAATGTTTTACTACTTTAATACACATAAGTGAATTTGTCCCAATTCTTTTGGTCCCCTAAAATGGGGGGACCATGTATAAAAAGTTCTGTAATTTCTAAATGGTTCACCTGATACGGATGGATGTACTCTCAAATTAAAGCTGACAGTAACCTCATAGTTATTGTTTGATTTCAAATTCAAACTTTTGGAGTATAGAGCTAAAAGAACAAAAAAGTATTCCATGTCCCAATTACGGAGGGCACTGTATCTGAAATTACATGATATATTGATGTTTACTGATCATGAAAAGCATACTTGCTGTATAACTCTGATGATAGAGCTAAACAGTTACTAGCTGTAAAACACTGATGACAGAGCTAAACAGTTACTTGCTGTATAACTCTGATGATAGAGCTAAACAGTTACTAGCTGTATAACTCTGATGATAGAGCTAAACAGTTACTAGCTGTATAACTCTGATGATAGAGCTAAACAGTTACTAGCTGTATAACTCTGATGATAGAGATGAACAGTTACTAGCTGTAACTCTGATGATAGAGCTAAACAGTTACTAGCTGTATAACACTGATGATAGAGATAAACAGTTACTAGCTGTATAACTCTGATCATAGAGATAAACAGTTACTAGCTGTAACTCTGATGATAGAGCTAAACAGTTACTTTCTGTATAACTCTGATGACAGAGATAAACAGTTACTAGCTGTATAACTCTGATGACAGAGCTAAACAGTTACTTGCTGTATAACTCTGATGACAGAGCTAAACAGTTACTTGCTGTAACTCTGATGATAGAGATAAACAGTTACTTGCTGTATAACTCTGATGATAGAGCTAAACAGTTACTAGCTGTATAACTCTGATGATAGAGATAAACAGTTACTAGCTGTAACTCTGATGATAGAGATAAACAGTTACTAGCTGTATAACTCTGATGATAGAGATAAACAGTTACTAGCTGTATAACTCTGATGATAGAGATAAACAGTTACTAGCTGTATAACTCTGATGATAGAGCTAAACAGTTACTAGCTGTATAACTCTGATGATAGAGATAAACAGTTACTAGCTGTATAACTCTGATGATAGAGATAAACAGTTACTAGCTGTATAACTCTGATGATAGAGATAAACAGTTACTAGCTGTATAACTCTGATGATAGAGCTAAACAGTTACTAGCTGTATAACTCTGATGATAGAGCTAAACAGTTACTTGCTGTATAACTCTGATGACAGAGCTAAACAGTTACTAGCTGTAACTCTGATGATAGAGCTAAACAGTTACTAGCTGTATAACACTGATGACAGAGCTAAACAGTTACTTGCTGTATAACTCTGATGATAGAGCTAAACAGTTACTTGCTGTATAACTCTGATGATAGAGATAAACAGTTACTAGCTGTATAACTCTGATGATAGAGATAAACAGTTACTAGCTGTATAACTCTGATGATAGAGATAAACAGTTACTAGCTGTATAACTCTGATGATAGAGATAAACAGTTACTAGCTGTATAACTCTGATGATAGAGCTAAACAGTTACTAGCTGTATAACTCTGATGATAGAGATAAACAGTTACTAGCTGTATAACTCTGATGATAGAGATAAACAGCTACCTACTGTATAACTCTGACGATAGAGCTAAACAGTTACTTGCTGTATAACTCTGATGATAGAGATAAACAGTTACTAGCTGTATAACTCTGATGATAGAGCTAAACAGTTACTTGCTGTATAACTCTGATGGTAGAGCTAAACAGTTACTAGCTGTATAACTCTGATGACAGAGCTAAACAGTTACTAGCTGTATAACTCTGATGACAGAGCTAAACAGTTACTAGCTGTAACTCTGATGATAGAGCTAAACAGTTACTAGCTGTATAACACTGATGACAGAGCTAAACAGTTACTTGCTGTATAACTCTGATGATAGAGCTAAACAGTTACTTGCTGTATAACTCTGATGATAGAGATAAACAGTTACTAGCTGTATAACTCTGATGATAAAGATAAACAGTTACTAGCTGTATAACTCTGATGATAGAGCTAAACAGTTACTTGCTGTATAACTCTGATGATAGAGCTAAACAGTTACTAGCTGTATAACTCTGATGACAGAGCTAAACAGTTACTAGCTGTATAACTCTGATGATAGAGATAAACAGTTACTAGCTGTATAACTCTGATGACAGAGCTAAACAGTTACTAGCTGTATAACTCTGATGATAGAGATAAACAGTTACTAGCTGTATAACTCTGATGATAGAGATAAACAGTTACTAGCTGTATAACTCTGATGACAGAGCTAAACAGTTACTAGCTGTATAACTCTGATGATAGAGCTCAACGATTACTTGCTGTGTAACTCTAATGATAGAGCTACAGTTTTTCTTTTTTTCACCTTTATTTAACCAGGTAGGCCAGTTGAGAGCAAGTTCTCATTTACAACTGCAACCTGGCTAAGAAAAAGCAAAGCAGTGCGACAAAAACAACAACACAGAGTTACACATAAACAAACGTAGAGTCAATAACACAGAAGAAAATAAATGGGGCTTTGGTGACAAGACGGATGGCACTGTGATAGACTACATCCAGTTTGCTGAGTAGAGTGTTGGAGGCTATTTTGTAAATGACATCGCCGAAGTCAAGGATCAGTAGGATAGTCAGTTTTACGAGGGTATGTTTGGCAGCATGAGTGAAGGAGGCTTTGTTTCGAAATAGGAAGCCGATTCTAGACTTAATTTTGGATTGGAGATGCTTAATGTGAGTCTGGAAGGAAAGTTTACAGTCTAACCAGACACCTAGGTATTTGTAGTTGTCCACATATTCTAAGTCAGAACCGTCCAGAGTAGTGATGCTGGTTGGGCGGGAGGGTGCGGGCAGCAATGTTTGAAGAGCATGCACTTAGTTTTCATTTAAAAGCAGTTGGAAGCCATGGAAGGAGTGTTGTATAGCGCTCGTTTGGAGGTTTGTTAACACAGTGTCCAAAGAAGGGCCAGATGTATACAGAATGGTGTTGTCTGCGTAGAGGTGGATCAGAGAATCACCAGCAGCAAGAGCAACATCATTGATACATACAAAGAAAAGATTCTTTTCCGGAGGTCCGGAGGTCCGGACAACAGGCCCTCCGATTTGACACACTGAACTCTATCTGAGAAGTAGTTGGTGAACCAGGCGAGGCAGTCATTTGTGAAGCCAAGGCTATTGAGTCTGCCAATAAGAATACGGTGATTGACAGAGTCGAAAGCCTTGGCCAGGTCGATGAAGACGGCTGCACAGTACTGTCTTCTATCAATGGCGGTTATGATATTGTTTAGGACCTTGAGCGTGGATTAGGTGCACCCATGACCAGCTCGGAAACCAGATTGCATAGTGGAGAAGGTACAGTGGGATTCGAAATGGTCGGTGATCTGTTTGTTAACTTGGCTTTTGAAGATTTTAGCAAGGCAGGGCAGGATGGATATAGGTCTATAACAGTTTGGGTCTAGAGTGTCTCCCCCTTAGAAGAGGGGGATGATTGCGGCAGCTTTTCAATCTTTGGGGATCTCAGACGATACGAAAAAGAAGTTGAATAGGCTAGTAATAGGGGTTGCAACAATTTCAGCTGATAATTTTAGGAAGAGAGGGTCCAGATTGTCTAGCCCAGCTGATTTGTAGGGATCAGATTTTGCAGTTCTTTCAGAACTTCAGCAGTCTAGATTTGGGTGAAGGAGGAGCGGAGGGGGTTTGGGCAAGATGCTGCATGGGGTGCTGAGATGTTGGCAAGGGGTAGGGGTAGCCAGGTGGAAAGCATGGCCAGCCGTAGAAAAATGCTTCTTGAAATGATCGATTATCATAGATTTATCGGTGGTGAAAGTTTTTCCTAGCCTCAGTGCAGTAAACAGCTGGGAGGAGGTGCTCTTATTCTCCATGGACTTTAGAGTGTCCCAAAACTTTTTGGAATTAGTGCTACAGGAAGCAAATTTCTGTTTGAAAAAGCTAGCCTTTGCTTTCCTAGCTGACTGAGTGCATTGGTTCCTGACTTCCTTGAAAAGTTGCATATCGCGGGTGCTATTCGATGCTAATGCAGTACACCACAGGATGTTTTTGTGCTGGTCAAGGGCAGTCAAGTCTGGGGTGAACCAAGGGCTATATCTGTTCTTAGTTCTACATTACCTACTGTATAACTCTGATGACAGAGCTAAACAGTTACCTACTGTATAACTCTGATGAACACTCTGGACCCTGTTGTGACATTTAATTGATAACTTCCTATTACAGGTATCCTCCACTGTAATTCACCTAACACTTCACATGGATCAAGCTCCAGTTTAGGGTAACAAATCATCTCAGTCCATGAGAAGGAATGATCTACAGCACCATAGTTGTCCCATCTGACCTATTATGAAGATATTATTATTCTTAGAAAAAAATAAGAATTGAACCTTTATTCAACTAGTCACAAGGGTGTGTAATTTCAAGTTAGCACAACTTTTATTTCAACATCATTTTTGTAAACATTTAAGTCATTAGCAGACGTTCTTATCCAGAGCGACTAACAGTAGTAGTGAGAGCACACATTTTTCATACTGGTCCCCTGTGGGAATCGAATCCACAACCCTGGCGTTGCTAGCGCCATGCTCTACCAACTGAGCCCCATGGAACCACCCGTGTTCAGTTGTACTGTGGGTTCAATAAGGTTCTCCCAAAACCTCTCAATATATCAGAATTAAGTAACGCTTTCCTTTGCAGGGTCCTTATTGCAGTGTAGTTACATTTGTAATTACACTAACAAGTTTTGTAATACATTTTAATATCTCACTGCACTTACAACATGGTTTGTGATTGCATTGCATTTATTTTCCGAATGCATTTGAAACCAAAAATACTCCATGTAAAACAAGTCTCACTAACTAAAGCTAAACCCACATGGGAACAGGTCATGCTTTATTACCAGGTGTCTGTCTGGATGCACCTCCAGCTTTCTGTATCATGTCTTCACCACTTCCCCTGAGTGCTAGAAAGACGACAGAGCCAGAGTGAATAAACAGATATAGCCCTGGTTGTGCTAGAAAGACGACAGAGCCAGAGTGAATAAACAGACATAGCCCTGATTGGCCTCAGAGGAGAGCCCCATCACAAACACATTGTTTGCATCCCAATGGCACCCTATTCACTATATACTGTGCTACATTTGACCAAAAAGTAGCACACTATATAGGGAATAGGGTGCTAGTTGGAACACAGCCTTAGGGTAAAAATTGGCAAAATGAAACGAGTGTCAGCCAGATAAAGGGAGCTAACTTTGTAGAAACCCTATCTATCAGAAATATCACTTATATCTGGGTTCAAACACAGTTTTCAAACAAATACTGGGTTCAAACAAATGTTTCAAATCTGTTCTCCACCAGGTCTGGTATCACTCCACTTCACTCGAACATGCTGGAGTCTAAACAAATCTCTGTTTTCATTTCCATAAAGCTTTGCTCTGTCTTTAGTTCCTGACAGAGATAAGATGTATAAATTATGAGCAGCTGACAAAGTATACTGGGGCACCTCAGGCAGATCATCAGTCATGCTTTGCCTGTCAGCAGGTAACGGATGGGGGCCCTATGGCCACAAAGACCCCTTTCAGGTGGTGGTGGAGGAGAGCGAGTGTGCGTGTGTGTGTTGTTGTGTCGGAGGGAGTCCCAAGCACAACAGTATTTAACAATCTCTTTAAAGGGAGGGACGAGGAACGACAATGACGGCTAAAAAGCAGCAACCTTGAGTCTTTTTCTGGCCTCACTTCAGGAGTGTTATGTATGCCTGATATACCACGGCTGTCAGCCAATCAGCATTCAGGGCTCGAACCACACAGTTTATAAATGTCTTCTGACATGCTCTGCTGCTAGTCTACAATGGTCATCAGACAAAGGTAGGGAATGCATGATGAAGACTAACTCAGCGACAGGAATGGTAGACCACCCAAGAGGTGCTCTTTCTCTCTCTCTCTCTCTGTCTCTCTCTCTCTCTCTCTCTCTCTCTCACTCTCTCTCTCTCTGTCTCTCTTGCATTAACACACCCATTTTAAACTAATGTGAAAAGTGGTACAATCAATAATTATACAATATCACATTACATATAATTTGGTTTATACTGTCATTAATTTAGCACCCTGTTTTTAAGTAACGCTCTAATCCAATTATATAGTAAATATAATGGTCATTTGACCAGACAGAGCATTAATCCTAACCATGACTTTGTACCCTACCATAATCAACATAATGCATTTTACACCATCCACAGTATTTCATTACATTGGTGGGAATCCCATCCTCCCCAACATTTATTGACGTGTTGTGGATCTGATGCTACAGACAGATAAGAGTAATGAGTATGACAGGTGAAAACCGCTGTTTCTAGCTGCTACAGCTACTGTATAGTCATACAGCCATGCAGTGTGGTACTGAGAATAAGATTTGATTGGGTATATTTCCCAGAGCCGGGCCTTTGCTGCTGCTCTTAACTCCTTCAGTTGCAGTCATTTTCCAGCCTGTCTTCTGGGCTTTAACCTCACAGGGTGGATATGCCCTGCCAAAACACATGAGCCAGAGCTAATTTCATGTTTTTTTTTATTTATTCGCACCAAAGAAAACAAGTGAAAGACAAAAGAGTACAGATTTTTTTTTAAGTAAAACAGTGTGCAGGTGAGGTTGGAAGCCCAAAATGGCTTACAGTGTATATGAAAATCACACAACAAAAACCAACATACAAATACAGTATACTGTGAGCTCCAAAATGATTTGGACAGTGACACATTTTATGTTGTTTTGGCTCTGTACTCCAGCACTTTGCATTTCTAATGATACAATGACTATGAGGTTAAAGTGCAGACTTAATAGAAATTAATGGTAAATCATGTATTGTGTCATTTGGGATTCCCTTTTATTGTAAGTAAGAATATAATGTTTCTATACATGTCTACATTAAGGTGGATGCTACCATTGTTATTGTAATGGTGAGCGGTTAGCATGTCTTGGGGCTGTGACATTTGTGAGTCTGTAACTTTCTCACTCATCATCACACCATAATGACACAATTCATTATTTACCATTAATTTATATTGGGCACAAAATCATCTGAAACACAACCAAAACAAATAGCAAATGCAACCAACAAGCTTGTAGAGTCACAAGCTTGATGTTATCATTACGTGCTAGGAATATAGGACCAAATACTAAACTTTTGACTACTTTAATACAAATGTAAGTGAATTTGTCCCAATACTTTTGGTCCCCTAAAATGGGCGGATTATGTACAGAAAATGCTGTAATATCTAAACGGTTCACCTAATATGGATAAAATACCCTCAAATTAAAGCTGCAACGTCTGCACTTCAACCTGAATCTAATTGTATGATTTCAAATTCAAAGTGCTGGAGTACAGAACCAAAACAACAAAAAATGTGGCAGTGTCCCAATAGTTTTGGAGTGCACTGTAAGTAGAAAAAAGTTTGTTCAATCAGTTAAACAAAGCATACTAATTATAATTATACATCTACACAAGAAAATCTACACAAGAAAAAACATGTTTGATTATGTGAGTGTAACGAGCTGTTCAGAGTCAGGGTAGCATAAATTCAGAGCTAGAGCATATAGAGGTAGCTGCTTAGCGTAGTATTAAGGCATGAGCTATAGCTAATGTATAGAGGTTGCTGCTTAGCGTAGTATTAAGGCATGAGCTATAGCTAACGTATAGAGGTAGCTGCTTAGTGTAGTATTAACACATGAGCTATAGCTAACGTATAGAGGTTGCTGCTTAGCGTAGTATTAAGGCATGAGCTATAGCTAACGTATAGAGGTAGCTGCTTAGCGTAGTATTAACACATGAGCCAAGGCTATCCTAACGTAAAGAGGTGTCATGTCAGCATCATGCCTTATTTGGCGTAGTTGGTAGAATTTGTTGTAGCACCAGCTTCGGCCTGGGGTGTAACATAAGTTCAAGTGAGTACTTGATTGTCTCTATGATGTGGGCTTGATCTACCTCACATAGGGAACGTTTCATGAAAAACAACAACCTACTCCCAGACAGTGTCCAACACCCTTTCCACATGTGGGGCATTGAGTTCAGTGTGAATTTTATTATGACATATATGCACCTTATCAAGTTGCTGGATAACCAATCTAGGGCTATCTGAAGTTGAATGGAGGGACAGGGTTTCGCACCTTTATTCAGGTCAGCCGGCTGGTCTGTGTATCACATTTTTTGACTGATACAATTTTATAACTTTGAATAGTCTGTCAGGAAATAATGAATAAAGGGCCACTGGCGCTAAGGATATGGAAAATGATCCAGTAAGCTATACCCCTGATTCCCACAGTGAAACCTAAATTATCCACCCACAAGTCAAGAGACAATTATGGCATCCAAATTCATATTGGTAATATTCTACTTTAATAAGGTCCAAACCATTGTTTACCTTGATGATGGCTGAGAAAAGTATAGTTAAATTAAGATACAAACATAAATATGTACCAAACTAACTTAATCCAAACAGACCAATGGTTTGCAACTCAATGGGTTGAGTTATTTATATTTACTCATTAGCATGGTATGTGGGTCAGAAAGATCTACAGTGCCTTCGGAAAGTATTCAGACCCCTTTACTTTTTTGTCATTTTGTTAGGCTTCAGCCTTATTCTAAAATGTGTTAAATCATTTTTTCCCTCATCAATCTACACACAATAGCCCATAATGACAAAGCAAAAACAGGTTTTAATAAATAATTGGTCATTTATAAAAATAAAAAAACTGAAATATTACTTTTAAATAATATTCAGACCCTTTACTCAGTCCTTTGTTGAAGCACCTTTGGCAGCGATTACAGCCTTGAGTCTTCTTGGGTATGACGCTTCGAACTTGGCACACCTGTATTTGGGGAGTTTCTCACATTCTTCTCTAGAGATCCTCTCAAGCTCTAGCAGGTTGTATGGGGAGCGTAGCTGCACAGCTATTTTCAGGTCTCTTCAGAGATGTTCGATTGGGTTTAAGTCCTGGCTCAGACTGGGCCACTCAAGGTCATTCAGAGAATTGTCCCGAAGCCACAGCTGCATTGTCTTGGCTGTGTGCTTAGGGTCGTTGTCCTGTTGGAAGGTGAACCTTTGCCCCAGTCTGAGGTATTGAGCGCTCTGGAGCAGGTTTTCATCAAGAATCTCTCTGTACAATTGTGGCCAAAAGTTTTAAGAATGACACAAATATTAATTTTCACAAAGTCTGCTGCCTCAGTTTGTATGATGGCAATTTGCATATACTCCAGAATGTTATGAAGAGTGATCAGATGAATTGCAATTAATTGAAAAGTCCCTCTTTGCTATGCAAATTAACTAAATCTCCGAAAAACATTTCCAGTGCATTTCAGCCCTGCCACAAAAGGACCAACTGACATCATGTCAGTGATTCTCTCGTTAACACAGGTGAGTGTTGACGAGGACAAGGCTGGAGATCACTCTGTCATGCTGATTGAGTTTGAATAACAGACTGGAAGCTTCAAAAGGAGGATGGTGATTGGAATCATTTTTATTCCTCTGTCAAACATGGTTACCTGCAAGGAAACACGTGCCGTCATCATTGCTTTGCACAAAAAGGACTTCACAGGCAAGGATATTGCTGCCAGTAAGATTGCACCTAAATCAACCATTTATCAGATCATCAAGAACTTCAAGGAGAGCGGTTCAATTGTTGTGAAGAAGGCTTCAGGGCACCCAAGAAAGTCCAGCAAGCACCAGGACCGTCTCCTAAAGTTGATTCAGCTGCGGGATCGGGGCACCACCAGTACAGAGCTTGTTCAGGAATGGCAGCAGGCAGGTATGAGTGCATCTGCACGCACAGTGAGGCGAAGACTTTTGGAGGATGGCCTGGTGTCAAGAAGGGCAGCAAAGAAGCCACTTCTCTCCAGGAAATACATCAGGGACAGACTGATATTCTGCAAAAGGTACAGGGATTGGACTGCTGATGACTGGGGTAAAGTCATTTTCTCTGATGAATCCCCTTTCCGATTGTTTGGGGCAGCCGGAAAAAAGCTTACCCTGGAGAAGACAAGGTGAGCGCTACCATCAGTCCTGTGTCATGCCAACAGTAAAGCATCCTGCGACCATTCATGTGTGGGGTTGCTTCTCATCCAAGGAAGTGGGCTCACTCACAATTTTGCCTAAGAATACAGCCATAAACAAAGAATGGTACCAACACATCCTCCGAGAGCAACTTCTCCCAACCAATCCAGGAACAGTTTGGTGACGAGCAATATATTTTCCAGCATGATGGAGCACCTTGCCATAACGCAAAAGTGATAACTAAGTGGCTCGGGAACAAAACATCGATATTTTGCATCCATGGCCAGGAAGCTCCCCAGACCTTAATCCCATTGAGAACTTGTGGTCAATCCTCAAGCAACGGGTGAACAAACTAAAACCCACAAATTCTGACAACCTCCAAGCATTGATTATGCAAGAATGGGCTGCCATCAGTCAGGATGTGGCGCAGAAGTTAATTGACAGCATGCCAGGACGGATTGCAGAGGTCTTGAAAAAGATGGGTCAACACTGCAAGTATTGACTCTTTGCATCAACTTCATGTAATTGTCAATAAAAGCCTTTGACACTTATGAAATGCTTGTAATTATACTTCAGTATTCCATAGTAACATCTGACAAAAATATCTAATGACACTGAGGCAACAGAATTTGATTAATATTTGTGTCATTCTCAAAACCTTTGGCCACGACTGTACTTTGTTCCGTTCATCTTTCGCTCTATCCTGACTAGTCTCACAGTCCCTGCCTCTGAAAAACATACCCACAGTATGATGCTACCACCACGCTTCACCGTAGCGATGGTGCCAGGTTTCCACCAGAAGTGATGCTTGGCACTCAGGCCAAAGAGTTCAATCTTGGTTTCATCAGACCAGAGAATTTTATTTCTCATGGTCTGAGAGTCTTTAGGTGCCTTTTGGAAAACTCCAAGCGGACTGTCATGTACATTTTACTGAGGAGTGGCTTCCGTCTAGCCACTCTACCATAAAGGCCTGATTGGTGGAGTGCTGCAGAGATGGTTGTTCTTCTGGAAGGTTCTCCCATCTCCGCAGAGGCACACTAGAGCTCTGACCAAGGCCTTCTGACCCGATTGCTCAGTTTGGCCGGGCGGCCAGCTCTAGGAAGAGTCTTGGGGGTTTCAAACTTCTTCCATTTAAGAAGGATGCAGGCCACTGTGTTCTTGGGCTCCTCAATGCTGCAGAAATGTTTTTATTCCCTTCCCCAGATCTGTGCTCTGACACAATCCTGTCTCGGCACTCTACGAAGAATTCCTTCGACCTCATGGCTTGGTTTTTACTCTGACATGCACTGTCAACTGTGGGACCTTATATAGACAGGTGTGTGCGTTTCCAAATCATGTCCAATCAATTGAATTTACCACAGGTGGACTCCAATCAAGTTGTAGAAACATATCAAGGATGCTCAATGGGAACAGGATGAACCGGAGCTCAATATCGAGTCTCATAGCAAAGGGTCTGAATACTTATGTAAATAAGGTATTTTTAAAAACCTGTTTTCACGTTGTCATTATGGGGTATTGTTTGTAGATTGCTGATGTTTTTTTTATTTCATCAATTTTAGGTTAAGGTTGTAACGTAACAAATTGTGGAAAAAGTTAAGGGGTCTGAATACTTTCCAAAGGCATTGTTTTTAATGCTTGTCATCTGAACTCTGAGACTGACATCTTAATTTAGAGACCACCTATATGTGGTGAATACACCATCACTAATCCTCTTAATGTGACCTGACATATGGAATGTCTAGTATGCCAACTGCTGCAGGGCAACACTAGAATGGTACTGATATACGTTCAACTTTTCAACTAAACTATGTTTTAGGTTTTACTGTCACATGCACAAGTACAGTGAAATGCCTTTCTTGCAAGCTATTTACCAACATTGCAGTAATCAATATCAGTAGTAAAAGTATTATACTGTAAAATAAAGAGATTTTTTTAAAAATAAATATATACATAAATAAGAACACGAGAAAGTATGTAAGCTATATACAGTGTCAGTTCAAGGGTCACTAGCTACAGTATATACAGGGTCAGTTCCAGGGTCAGTAGCTATATACAGGGTCTGTTCCAGGATCAGTAGCTATATACAGGGTCAGTTCCAGGGTCAGTAACTAAATAAAGAGCCTTTTCCAGGATCCGTAGCTATGTACAGAGTCAGTTCCATATATAGGGTCAGTAGCTATATACAGGGTCAGTAGCTATTTACAGGGTCAGTAGCTATATACAGGGTCAGTTCCAGGGTCAGTAGCTATGTAGAGTCAGTTCCAGGGTCAGTAGCTATCAGGAATCAAGGTAAGACCCAGATGCAGACATGTCGAATTGACAATGGTTTAATATTCCAACAGGGGCAGGCAATAGGCAGGTCAAGGCAGGCAGGGTCAGTAAACCAGGGGTGGGGCAACAGTACTGAATGGCAGGCAGGCTCAGGGTAGGCAGAGGTCAACAATCCAGAGGTGGGGCAAAGGTACAGGATGGCAGGCAGGCTCAGGGTCAGGGGCAGGCAGAGTGGTCAGGCAGGCAGGCTCAGAGTCAGGAGAGACTGGGAAAAGCAGGAGCTGAGAACAAAAATGCTGGTTGACTTGACAAACAAGATGAACTGGCAACGGACAAACAGAGAATACAGGTATAAATACACAGGGGATAATGGGGAAGATGAGAGACACCCTTTGTCTCCTGGAAACAGGAGACAAAGGGCTGTGAGACATAGGTTTGACTCTGGACACATGAAAGGTGGGATGTATACGAAGGGTACGTGGCAAAAGAAGTCAAACAGCAGAGGGGCTAATAATCTTGGAGATGGGAAATGGGCTGATAAACCTGGGGGAGAGTTTGCGGGATTCCACCCAGAGGGGCAGATCCCGGGTGGATAGCCATACCTTCTGCCCGAGGCGATACTGTGGAGCCGGGGTCCGATGGCGATACGCTTGTCGTCGATACCCGGAGGTGGTCTTGAGGAGGGCCAACCGGGCCTTCCTCCAGGTATGACAACAGCGGCGGACAAACATCTGGGCAGAAGGTATGCCGACCTCTTCCTCCTGCTTGGGGAAGAGCTCAAACTGAAATAGACCCGTGGCAGAGCAGGGAAGGGTGTTGCATGGAAGGATGTTGCGTACTCGACCCACACCAGCTGCTGGCTCCAGGAGGTGGGGTTGGCAGAGACCACGCAGTGCAGAGTAGTCTCATGATCCTGGTTGTCTCGCTCCGACTGGCCATTGGACTAGTGTTGCAACCCAGAGGACAGGCTGGCCGACGACCCAATGAGGGTTCAGAACGCCTTCCAGAACCGGGACGAGAACTGTCAGAGACCATGTCCACTGGCAGTCCATGGATCCGGAAGACGTGCTGCATCATGAGCTGGGCCGTCTCCTTGGCCGAGGGTAGTTTGGGGAGAGGAATGCCGTGAGCAGCCTTGGAAAACCGGTCGACCACAGTCAGGATGGCAATGTTGCCCTCAGACGGGGGAGACCTGTGATGAAATCCAGGGATATGTGGGACCAGGGCACGGTAAGGGACAGGCAGTGGTTGCAGAAGACCAGCCAGAGCTTGCTGAGGAGTCTTATTCTGAGCACAGACCGTGCAGGCGGAGACAAACGCAGCGACATCCGGAACCATCATAGGCCACCAAAAGCATTGTTGCATGAAGGCCAGGGTCTGACGGGAGCTTGTGTGGCAGGCAAGCCTGGAGGAATGGGCCCACTCCAGGACCGCAGAGCGGACAGCATCAGGAACAAATATCCGATTATCAGGGCCCCCCCAGGGTTTGGTTGGGGACCGCTATGCCTCCCGGACCGGACCTGATTCCCTATACCCAAGTTGAATGCCATCCCTAGGCACGAGGTGGGAAGGATGGTCTCGGGCTCTGGGGTGGTACCCATGGAGCTATAGCGGCGGGACACTGCATCCGGCTTGACATTCTTGGATTCCAGCCGGTATGAGAGGGAGAAGTTGAACAGTGTGAACAGCAGGGCCCATCTTGCTTGCCTGGATTTGAGGCACTTGGCGGTGTGGAGATACTCCAGCTTCTTGTGGTCGGTCCACACGATGAATGAATGGGTGTTCTGCCCCCTCCAGCCAGTGCCTCCATTCCTCCAATGACATCTTCACCTCGAGAAGCTCACAATTCCTCACATCATAGTTATTTTCCGTGGCGTTGAGGCGGTGGGAGAAGAATGTGCAGGGATGTACCTTGAGTTCCAGGGTTGAACGCTGGGACAGGACCGCCCCCACTCCGACATCAGAAGCATCGGCCTACACCATAAACTGATGGGAAGGGTCCTGATTAACCAAGACGGGAGCTGTGGTGAAGCGATTTTTGAGGTCCCGGAACGCCCGGTCAGCAGCTGTAGACCATGTGAACGGAACCGTGGGTGAGGTGAGTGTGGACAGGGGGGAAGCCAGGGTGCTGTAGCCCCGGATAAAGTGTCGATAAGAGTTGTCAAACCCCAGGAGGCGTTGCAGCTGCACCCTGGAAGTAGGCTGGGGTCAATCCACCACCGCTCTCACCTTCCCTGCGGCTATGATGAAACCCAGAAAAGGGATGGTGAAACGATGGAACTTCTCTACTTTTATAAACAGCTGGTTCTCCAGGAGGTGTTGGAGAACCTGTTGGACGTGGAGCACATGTTCTTGGGTGAAACAAGAGAAGACGAGGATGTCATCTAGGTAGACAAAGACGAACCGGTTCAACATGTCGGGGAGAATATCATTGACATGAGCCTGGAACACAGCAGGGGAGTTGATAAGGCCAAATGGCATGACCAGATACTCTTAGTGACCGCTGGCCGTGTAGAAAGACGGTCTTCCACTCGTCCAATTCCCATACCTCCACCAGGTGGTAGGCGTTCCGTAGATGGGAAAACACAGTGGCCCCCTGGAGCGGCTCAAAGGCCGAGGAGATGAGGGGTAGCGGGTAGCGGTTCTTCACCGTTATGTCGTTGAGACCCCGGTAGTCGATAGACAGGTGCAGGGTCTTGTCCTTCTTCTCCACAAAGAAGAACCCTGCGCTGGCGGGAGAAGAAGAAGAACGGATGAATCCTGCAGCAAGGGAGTTCCCAATGTAGCTCTCCATCGCCTTGGTCACTGGTCCCAACAGAGAGTACAGTCGTCCCCGGGGTGGAGTCATGCTAGGGAGAAGGTCAATCCCGCAGTCATAAGGTCGGTGTGGCGGGAGCTAAGTGGCCTGGGCCTTGCTGAACACCTCCCGGAGGTCCTGGTACTCCGTAGGAATGGCGGATAGGTCTGGGGCACCTTCTGAGCACGCAGGAGGACATGCCGGGGCAGGTTGTGCTGACTTCAGGCAATGGGCGTGGCAGAACGGGCACCAGCCCATGATGGCACCAGTAGACCAGTTAATGAGGGGATTGTGTCGCTGGAGCCAGGAGAAACCCAATACCACGGGAATTTGAAGGGACTTGATGAGCAGGACCTGGATAGCCTCGCATTGGCTCCCTAACACACGTAGGTTGATGGGAGTGGTGTTGTGGCTAACTCCGCCTATAGAGCGCCCGTCCAGTGCTCTAATGTCCATGGGAATGGAGGAGAGGGGCTGAGTGGGAATGTTCAGCCGGGTAGTGTCCAAAAAACTCTTATCGGCCCCAGAGTCAATGAGAACCCAGAGAGACTTGGACTGGTCTCCCCACAGCAGAATGGCATGAAAAGTGGTGCAAGCAAGGGAAGCAGGAATGTTCTCCATATGGCCCACCAGAGTACTCGCTCCTACTGGTGAGCCTGTTTTTTTAAAGGACAAGAGCACATGAAATGACCAAGAGTCACAGACAACTCTGTCGATCCTGTACTGACGTTCCGCTGGCGACAGCCCAGCTCTTCCTAGTGGCATAGGC
This sequence comes from Salmo trutta, assembly GCF_901001165.1. Taxonomy (NCBI): domain Eukaryota; kingdom Metazoa; phylum Chordata; class Actinopteri; order Salmoniformes; family Salmonidae; genus Salmo; species Salmo trutta. The sequence continues at coordinate 55,053,561 of NC_042974.1, read as the reverse complement.
TCAGGAAGCGATGACTCGGCCGTCTTCAGCAGCCCTCGGGGCAGGTCGGGAGGCCTCGGGTTCTCTCGGCAACAAGACAGTCAGGAGCTTCCGGGATGACGCGGAGGCAAGGTGGGATCCCTGGGCGTGCAAGTGAAATCCAATCTCCTCTCCCTCCGTCGTTCCTGTAATCGCCCATCTATACGGATGGTGAAAGCGATGAGGGAATCGAGCTCCGTAGGTAACTCTCAAGCTCATCTTTGACCTCCCCCGAGATGCTGTGCAGAAACATATTGAACAGTGCCTCTTGATTCCAAGCACTCTCCACTGCCATTGTGCGGAAATCCACCGCATAAATCAGCTACACAGCGGGAGTCCTTCCGAAGCTGGATTAGCTTCCGGGCGGCCTCTCACCCAGAGAACGGGCATCAGAAACCTTCCTCACTTCTCCCACGAACCCCTCCAGACTAGCTCATATGGCCGGCTGTTGTTTCCACACAGCAGTAGCGCAGGTGAATGCCCTCCCGGACATCAGTGTGATGAGGAAGGCTTTTTTGGAGCAATCCAAGGGGAAGGAGGAGGGCTGAAGCTCAAAAACGAGGGCACACTGAGCTAGGAATGCCCGACGGGTGCTCGGCTGTCCATTGAAGCGTTCCGGAGGAGGTAAGCGGGGCTCCCGAGAAGGTGGAGTGACCGATGAGACGGCGCTGCTAGCAGCTCTGTGGGTTTATCACTGTGGTAGGCAGTCTCCCAGACAACCAGACCATCCGTGGAATTGCTCCAGCAAACTGTCCAACTCCCAGTCATGGCATTTAGCTAACGTTTGTACCCCCTCCACAAGGCCACGAAGCAATTCCTCGTGCCTAACGATGGTGGCTCCCTGGGTGGAGATGTTGTTGCGCAGCTGGCCAGGGCTGCTGGGTCAGTCATGGCCAGTTCATACTATCAGGAATCAAGGTAAGACCCAGATGCAGAAACGTTGAATTTACAATGGTTTAATATTCCAACAGGGGCAGGCAATAGACAAGGCAGGCAGGGGTCAGTAAACCAGAGGTGGGGCAACAGTACCAGATGGCAGGCAGACTCAGGGTCAGGGTAGGCAGAGGTAAACAATCCAGAGGTGGGGAAAAGGTACAGGATGGCAGGCAGTCTCAGGGTCAGAGGCAGGCAGAACGATTAGGCAGGCGGGCTTAGAGTCAGGACAGGCAAGGGTCAAAACCAGGAGGGCGAGAAAAAGCGACTGGGAAAGTAGGAGCTGAGAACAAAAACATGGGTGACGGACAAACAGAACACAGGTATAAATACACAGGGGATAATGGGGAAGATGGATGACACCTGGAGGGGGGTGGAGACAATCAGAAGGACAGGTGAAACTGATCAGGGTGTGACAGTAGCTATATGGAGGGTCAGTTCCAGGGTCAATAGCTGTGTACAGAGTCAGTTTCGGGGTCAGTAGCTACAGTTGAAGTCAGAAGGTTACATATACCTTAGCCAAATACATTTAAACTCAGTTTTTCACAATTCCTGACATTTAATCCTAGTAAAAATTTCCTGCCTAAGGTCAGTTAGGATCGGCACTTTATTTTAGGAATGTGAAATGTCAGAATAATAGTAAAGAGAATGATTTATTTCAGCTTTAATTTCTTTGAGCTTGACGCCTTGATAAGTTCCTTTCCTTTCCTGAGGATGGCTCACCTCTCACAATTCTGGGTGACTTTAACCTCCCCACGTCTACCTTTGACTCATTCCTCTCTGCCTCCTTCTTTACACTCCTCTCCTCTTTTGACCTCACCCTCTCACCTTCCCCCCCCTACTCACAAGGCAGGCAATACGCTTGACCTCATCTTTACTAGATGCTGTTCTTCCACTAATCTCATTGCAACTCCCCTCCAAGTCTCCGACCACTACCTTGTATCCTTTTCCCTCTCGCTCTCATCCAACACTTCTCACTCTGCCCCTACTCGGATGGTATTGCGCCGTCCCAACCTTCGCTCTCTCTCCCCCACTACTCTCTCCTCTTCCATCCTAACATCTCTTCCCTCTGCCCAAACCTTCTCCAACCTATCTCCTGATTCTGCCTCCTCAACCCTCCTCTCCTCCCTTTCTGCATCCTTTGACTCTCTATGTCCCCTATCCTCCAGGCCAGCTCGGTCCTCCCCTCCTGCTCTGTGGCTCGACGACTCATTGCGAGCTCACAGAACAGGGCTCCGGGCAGCCGAGCGGAAATGGAGGAAAACTCGCCTCCCTGCGGACCTGGCATCCTTTCACTCCCTCCTCTCTACATTTTCCTCCTCTGTCTCTGCTGCTAAAGCCACTTTCTACCACTCTAAATTCCAAGCATCTGCCTCTAACCATAGGAAGCTCTTTGCCACCTTCTCCTCCCTCCTGAATCCTCCTCCCCCTCCCCGCCTCCTCCCTCTCTGCGGATGACTTCGTCAACCACTTTGAAAAGAAGGTCGACGACATCCGATCCTCGTTTGCTAAGTCAAACGACACCGCTGGTCCTGCTCACACTGCCCTACCCTGTGCTTTGACCTCTTTCTCCCCTCTCTCTCCAGATGAAATCTCGCGTCTTGTGACGGCTGGCCGCCCAACAACCTGCCCGCTTGACCCTATCCCCTCCTCTCTTCTCCAGACCATTTCCGGAGACCTTCTCCCTTACCTCACCTCGCTCATCAACTCATCCTTGACCGCTGGCTATGTCCCCTCCGTCTTCAAGAGAGCGAGAGTTGCACCCCTTCTGAAAAAACCTACACTCGATCCCTCCGATGTCAACAATTACAGACCAGTATCCCTTCTTTCTTTTCTCTCCAAAACTCTTGAACGTGCCGTCCTTGGCCAGCTCTCCTGCTATCTCTCTCAGAATGACCTTCTTGATCCAAATCAGTCAGGTTTCAAGACTGGTCATTCAACTGAGACTGCTCTTCTCTGTGTCACGGAGGCGCTCCGCACTGCTAAAGCTAACTCTCTCTCCTCTGCTCTCATCCTTCTAGACCTATCGGCTGCCTTTGATACTGTGAACCATCAGATCCTCCTCTCCACCCTCTCCGAGTTGGGCATTTCCGGTGCGGCCCACGCTTGGATTGCGTCCTACCTGACAGGTCGCTCCTACCAGGTGGCGTGGCGAGAATCTGTCTCCGCACCACGTGCTCTCACCACTGGTGTCCCCCAGGGCTCTGTTCTAGGCCCTCTCCTATTCTCGCTATACACCAAGTCACTTGGCTCTGTCATATCCTCACATGGTCTCTCCTATCATTGCTATGCAGACGACACACAATTAATCTTCTCCATTCCCCCTTCTGATAACCAGGTGGCGGATCGCATCTCTGCATGTCTGGCAGACATATCAGTGTGGATGACGGATCACCACCTCAAGCTGAACCTCGGCAAGACGGAGCTGCTCTTCCTCCCGGGGAAGGACTGCCCGTTCCATGATCTCGCCATCACGGTTGACAACTCCATTGTGTCCTCCTACCAGAGTGCTAAGAACCTTGGCGTGACCCTGGACAACACCCTGTCGTTCTCAACTAACATCAAGGCGGTGACCCGATCCTGTAGGTTCATGCTCTACAACATTCGCAGAGTACGACCCTGCCTCACACAGGAAGCGGCACAGGTCCTAATCCATGCACTTGTCATCTCCCGTCTGGATTACTGCAACTCGCTGTTGGCTGGGCTCCCTGCCTGTGCCATTAAACCCCTACAACTCATCCAGAACGCCGCAGCCCGTCTGGTGTTCAACCTTCCCAAGTTCTCTCACGTCACCCCGCTCTTCCGCTGGCTTCCAGTTGAAGCTCGCATCCGCTACAAAACCATGGTGCTTGCCTACGGAGCTGTGAGGGGAACGGCACCTCCGTACATTCAGGCTCTGATCAGGTCCTACACCCAAACAAGGGCACTGCGTTCATCCACCTCTGGCCTTCTCGCCTCCCTACCTCTGAGGAAGTACAGTTGCCGCTCAGCCCAGTCAAAACTGTTCGCTGCTCTGGCACCCCAATGGTGGAACAAGCTCCCTCACGACGCCAGGACAGCGGAGTCAATCACCACCTTCCGTAGACACCTGAAACCCCACCTCTTTAAGGAATACCTAGGATAGGATAAAGTAATCCTTCTAACCCCCCCCCCTTAAAATATTTAGATGCACTATTGTAAAGTGGTTGTTCCACTGGATATCATAAGGTGAATGCACCAATTTGTAAGTCGCTCTGGATAAGAGCGTCTGCTAAATGACTTAAATGTAAATGTAAATGTAAATGTAATGTAAATGTTTCATCACATTCCCAGTGGGTCAGAAGTTTACATACACTCAATTAGTATTTGCTAGCATTGCCTTTAAATTGTTTAACTTGGGTCAAATGTTTTGGGTAGCCTTCCACAAGCTTCCCACAATAAGTTGTGTGAAATTTGGCTCATTCCTCCTGACAGAGCTGGTGTAACTGAGTCAGGTTTGTAGATCTCCTTGCTCACACACATGCTTTTTCAGTTCCGCCCACACATTTTCTATAGGATTGAGGTCAGGGATGATGGCCACTCCAATACCTTGACTTTGTTGTCCTTAAGCCATTTTGCCACAACTCTGGAAGTATGCTTGTGGTCATTGTCCGTTTGGAAGACCCATTTACGACCAAGCTTTAACTTCCTGACTAATATCTTGAGATGTTGCTTCAATATATCCCCGTAATTTTCCTGCCTCATGATGCCATCTATTTTGTGAAGTGCACCAGTCCCTCCTGCAGCAAAGTCCCCCCACAACATGATGTTGCCACCCCTGTGCTTCACGGTTGGGATGGTGTTCTTCGGCTTGCAAGCCGCCCCCTTTTTCCTCCGAACATAACGATGGTCATTATGGCCAAACAGTTCTATTTTTGTTTCATCAGACCAGAGGACATTTCTCCAAAAAGTATGATCTTTGTCCCCATGTGCAGTTGCAAAACGTAGTCTGGCTTTTTTATTGCTGTTTTGGAGCAGTGGCTTCTTTCTTGCTGAGCGGCCTTTCAGGTTATGTCGATATAGGACTCGTTTTACTGTGGATATAGATACTTTGTACCTGTTTCCTCCAGCATCTTCACAAGGTCCTTTGCTGTTGCTCTGGGACTGATTTTCACTTTTTGCACCAAAGTACGTTCATCTCTAGGAGACAACACATCTCCTTCCTTAGTGGTATGATGGCTGCATGGTGTTTATACTTGCGTACTATTGTTTGTACAGATGAACGTGGTACCTTCAGGCATTTGGAAATTGTCCCAAGGATGAACCAGACTTGTGGAGGTATACAAAAAAAATTCTGATTTCTTTTTATTTTCACATGATGTCAAGCAAAGAGCCACTGAGTTTGAAGGTAGGCCTTGAAATACATCCACAGGTACATCTCCAATTGACTCAAATGATGTCAATTAGCCTATCAGAAGCTTCTAAAGACATGATCACATTTTCGGGAATTTTCCAAGCTGTTTAAAGCCACAGTCAACTTAGTGCATGTAAACTTCTGATCCACTGGTATTGTGATACAGTGAATTATAAGTGAAATAATCTGTCTGTAAACAATTGTTGGAAAAATGACTTGTGTCATGCACAAAGTAGATGTCCTAACCGACTTGCCAAAACTATAGTTTGTTAACAAGAAATTTGTGGAGTGATTGAAAAACAAGTTTTAATGACTCCAACCTAAGTGTATGTAAAATTCCGACTTCAACTGCATGTGTGTGCGTGTGTGTAGAGTCAGTATGAATATGTGTGCGTATTATATACAGTATGTGAGCAAATTAAGTGTGTGTGTGTGTGTGTGTGTGTGTGTGTGTGTGTGTGTTGGAGTGTCAGTGTGAGTGTGTGTGAGTGTGTGTGAGTAAGTGTGTAGTCATGTGAGTGTGCATAGAGTCAGCGCAACAAAAAAATTACAAATACAAGGGTCAATGCAGAAAGTAATTGTAGCGATTTTGTTAGCAATTTAGCAGTTTTATGACTTGGGGATAGAAGCTGTTTAGGAGCCTGTTTTGGTCCAGTATCGCTTGCCGTGCGGAAACAGAGAGAACAGTCTATGGCTTGGTTGGCTGGAGTCTCACAATTTGTAGACCTACTGACCTTTATAATGACACGGACAGGCAGACCGGCAGACAGGCAGACAGGCAGGCAGACAACTATAACGTAAAACACGCATGGCATGGAATGATAATCATTGGAGTAGTTACTGTAACAATTGCCATCTAGCAACATCTATAGGGTTCAACAATATCACAGTTAATGACGCCTTTTCTGTTTCCATTTAACTGTATTTAAACAGAGTTATCTCATATAGAACACAACCTGTTTTACAAGGGAGCCCTGCACACAATCATACAAATTCACTATATTTATCAAAGTTTATTGATCGCAAACACAGATTTGCAGATGTTATCGCAGGTGCAGCGAAATGCTTGTATTTCTAGCTCCAACAGTGCAGTAATACCTAGTTAAATGCTTGTATTTATAGCTCCAAAAGTGCAGTAATACCTAGCTAAATGCTTGTGTTTCCATCTCCAACAGTGCAGTAATACGTAGCAAAACAACAACAACAATACACACATAATCCAAAACAAATAATACAAAATTAGGAAAAATAATCAGAACGAGCAATGTCAGAGAATATAAATATACAGTACCAGTATAATGTTTGGATACACCTACTTATTCAAGGGTATTGTATACTTTTTAAAACTATTTTCTAAATTGTAGAATAATAGTGAAAACATTAAACTATGAAATAAAACATATGGAATCATGTAGTAACCAAGAAAGTTTTAAACAAATCAAAATGTGTTATATTTGAGATTCTTGAAGGTAGCCACCCCGTGACGTAACAAAATGTGGAAAAAGTCAAAGGGTCTAAATACTTTCCGAATGCCCTGCAGCTGCATATAATGATGTGTAAAGACAGTATGGACAAGGTTTGTACAGCAGTAGTTACTGTATATTGGATGAGCCATGACTAGACTATAGTATATACATATAAAGTGGGTAAAACAGTATGTAAACATTAGTGACCTGTGTTCAATAACTTTATGTACATACGGCAGTAGTCTCTAAGGTTTTGGGTAGAGTACCGGGTGATAGCTGGCTAGAACAGTGACTAAGGTTCTGGACAGGGTACTCAGTGGAACCCGGCTAGTGGTGACTGTTTTACAGTCTGATGGCCTGGAGATAGAAGCTGTTTCTCAGTCTCTTGGTCCCAGCTTTGAGGCACCGGTACTGACTCCGCCTTCTAGATGGTAACGAGGTGAACAGGCTTGGATTGCTGAGGTCCTGGCCTTGCTGGTCTGTAGGTGTCCTGGAGGGTTGGCGGCGTGCCCCGGTTATGTGTTGGGCTGTCCGCACCACCCCCTGGAGAGCCCTGCGGTTGCGGACAGTGCAATTGCCATACCAGGCGATGCCGTACAGGATGCTTTCAATGGTGCATCTGTAGAAGTTTGTATGGGTCTTAGGGGACAAGCCGAACTTCTTCAGCCTCCTGAGGTTGAAGAGGCACTGTTGCGCCTTCTTCACCACGCTGTGTGAAGGGAACATTTCAGGTTGTCAATGATGTCCACACCGAGGAACTTGAAGCTATTGACCCCCTCCACTATGGATGGGGGCGTGCTCTCTCTGCTGTCTCCTGTAGTCCACGATCAGCTCTTTTATTTTGTTGACATTGAGGGAGAGGGTGAACAGGGAGTACAGGGAGTACAAATCCAATGCAATACAAACACAATATTTACAAGCAATTTAAGAAAAGTAACTTACAAAACATAATCATAAAAACACATTCATCAGTAAAAAATCATCAACCAGCCATCTGAACGGCCCTAGCAGCACCAAAACATCCAACTTTAGAGTTCTGGAGATCATTCCACATATAAGGTGCAAAAATACAACACAGATCTATCTAACCGAAGAGATCTCCAGAGTTAGCCATCCCTGTGATCAGGTCTGATGACTCTTATGTCTGTAATTTAACAACAAGTAATGTCAGAAGTTTGCACAAGAGGCCTTTATATACAAAAAGAGAGCAATACATTGATCTACGAGACATAGGAGAGGGCCAGCCTACTTTCTGATACAGAATGCAGTGATGTGTACTGAACCTATCGCCCGTATTAAAGCCTAGTGCACTATGATAAACTGTGTCCAATAGCTTTAATACAGTGGCAGCTGCATTCATATCGATCAGGGATGGGCAACTGGCGGCACCCCTTTTGAAGGCACTCGGATCAATGAAAAAATGTAAAACATTATTTTTTTTTTTTAACCCAGTCGGGGTCTCAACTTACAAGGTGTAGTTTCAAAATGTGGTTGTGCATCAGCAGGTTTTCTCATGCTAGGTCAGTCACTGATAATCAGTCAATCAGCCCATGTCAGCTAAACATTTTTAGATTGCTAAGTTAGTTTAGCGGCCAGCTACAGTATCTAAACTTCTTATCATGTTGGAATTACCGGCTGCGGGGCCCCCATTGATTTTGTTTGTCAGTCTCACTCCGATGTCATATTAAAAACAGCAAACATTTCTCTCCACCCCATGGCAAAATGTGTAGAATTGCACGAAATGAACTCTAAAACGTAAAATATTTATCTCCGCTGTCAAGAGGGGGGCCACTAAAATGTTTTGCTCACAATGTGTGTGTGTGTTGGGGCCCCTCATGATGAGTTCATATTTTTTGTGGCCCCCACTCCAATCAAAGTTGCCCATTCCTGATATACTGTACAGTAGATGATATCACCATAGTCTAAAGCCGGAATATAACTAAACTGAAACCAGTTTGAGTGTCACTTGACCTTACTGATGGTAGTATGTGCCCAAGGATAATGTCATGAGTGTGTAATAGAAAGGGATGGGGTATAGGCCAATGAGATCGGTCAGGTTAGCTGTGGGCTACTGACATTAGGCAGTAGACGGCCAATGAAGAGCTTCGTTCAACAAAGATAATTAGCATTCCAATGTGTTTTTATTGTCAAACAAAATAACTATACATCCCTGGTAGTTTGTTAGATTCAAAGGTCCTGCTTGATTGAGGAGGAGTATTTGTTCATTTTCGTGATTAAACCTGTGTTTTTGGATCTTTTGAAGGGAGAAAAGGTGTAAGAGGTTCTTGTCAAATGAGAAAAATTATACATTCACATGAACCATGTCCTTTTTTCCCATGTCCTTTGTATTCACTTTTGGTGCTGAAACAGATAGAATAGAGAACAAATCTTGAAATGAAAATGATGACAAGAGCATGCCCACTTGAACACTTGTCCTTGTTTTGAGTGGCGCGCCGGGAGATTAAAGGTAATTTGGGTCCTCTCCCATGAGAGGTGGGAAAGCAATCAACAGTGCTGTCTGTCGAGTATTGAGGCGCCTTTTCAAGAAGTGACAGAATGTCACACAATTTTTTTTATGGTTAGCTAACTTTAAAATACAACAAATAACTTTAAGATTGTTTTTATTCATAGTTGCAAGAAAACCTAATGGTACAAAGTCGATATTCAGGAAATACTGTTGACAGTCTTGAATAATTGACTAGTGTTTCAAGCTGTGAGCAAATTGCTAAAGAAATGACAGACTTAATTACTAAATTCTGTTGTGCTCAAGGTTGTGGTAAATGTGTGGATGATTGCATCAATACAGTTCTGTTAACCTGTTCTGAAAATATGTCCATTGATTTTATGGGCTGTAAAGAGGAAAGTTACTTGAGATCTAACAATCACCACTAGAGACGAGTTTGTGATATAACCATGATGAATAGACAAACACTTACTAGCTGGGTTGGGGAGTAACTGATTACATCTATTCAATCTACATGTGATCTGAACACAAAAAAAACTGTTATCATAATCAGTTACTTTACCGGCAAAAGTACTTGAATCAGATTACAGATACTTTTGAAAAACTAGATGATTACTTCTTGGATTAGTTTTAAATTCAGAAAGGAATTGTGCAGAGAAAAAGAATGCCTTATGACACCACAGGAGGTTGGTGATGACTGGTAATGACTGGAGTGGAATCAGTGTAATGGAATCAAATACATCAAACACATGGTTTCCACTTGCACTGTTCCAGACACTATTATGAGTCATCCTCCCTCAGCAGCCTCTACTGTATGACACTTGTTTTCTAAATTACATTCAATTCAGCATTGAAATAGGCTCAAGTTTAAAACTTCTTCGGGATCGGTGTCCCTTCCACGGGTCGGTTGAGCTAACATAGGCTAATGCGATTAGCATGAGGTTGTAAGTAACAAGAACATTTCCCAGGACATAGACATATCTGATATTGGCAGAAAGCTTCAATTCTTGTTAATCTAACTGCCCTATCCGATTTACAGTAGCCATTACAGTGAAATAATACTATGCTATTGTTTGAGGAGAGTGCAAAACTTTGAACATAAAAGTTATTAATAAACAAATGAGGCATATTTGGGCAGTCTTCATACAACATTTTGAACATAAATGCAATGGTTCATTGGATCAGTCTAAAACTTTGCACATAGACTGCTGGCCAAAATGTATATCGCACCTGGGCTGGAATAATACATTATGGCTTTTCTCTTGCATTTCAAAGATGATGGGACAAAAAAATACAAAAGAACAGTTGGTTTTTTCTTTGTATTATCTTTTACCAGATCTATTATGTTATATTCTCCGACATTCCTTTCACATTTCCATAAACTTCAATGTGTTTCCTTTCAAATGGCACCAATAATATGCATATCCTTGCTTCAGGGCCTGAGCTACAGGCAGTTAGATTTGAGTATGCCATTTCTGGGGAAAATGGAAGAAAAGGGGCGGATCCTTACTTAATGAATGAGGAATCCATCATCTGTAGTCAGGGATGGGCAAAAATTACAGAATGCAATTACAAAATACAATTACAAAATATGATAATGATCAATGTGTCAAAATAAAGTGCAGAACACTATTTTAAAATACAGAAATATATTTACAAGTTGTCGACCAGAACAGCAACAACATTCTCAGTAACTTGTTATTTGTTACAGTACTTGTTAAGACTGTGATATGTTGTTGTTTATCTACCTTAGTTAAATGACTGACTCTAAGTCACTCTGGATAAGAGTGTCTGCTAAATGACCAAAATGTAAATGTATGTGAAAATGAACATACCAAAATGAGCTCCAAAGCACACTGGGTATTATTATAGGCCTTGGTTAGAATATGCTTTGCAATTGTTAATACATATACATTTATATTTAGTTCATTTAGCAGACACTCTCATCACACCATAGTACCATCAGACTTCTGATACCAATGCAGGGTGAAAGGGGTCCACAAAATGGTTGGTACAGAAAAGTATTTTGTATTTTAAAAATGGAAGTTACTGCTCTCGAAAGTATACTTTTACAAAATACATTGGAGTGTAGTTCAGCCCAGGCTCTAGTTTTGACTATTCTCCAGCCATATGGTCAAGTGTTGCAAAGAAAGACCTAGTTAAGCTGCAGCTGGCCCAGAACAGAGCGGCACGTCTTGCTCTTCATTGTAATCAGAGGTCTAACATTAACACTATGCATGCCAGTGTCTCTTGGTTAAGAGTTGAGAAAAGACTGACTGCGTCACTTCTTGAAGCAATAATGTTGGAAATTCCAAATTGTTTGCATAGTCAATTTACACACAGCACTGACACACACTTACCCCACCAGACATGCCACCAGAGGTCTTTTCACAGTCCCCAGTTACCGAACAAATTCAAGGAAACGTACAGCATTATAAAAAGTCATGAGGGCATGGAAATCCCTTCCATCTTATATAGCGCAAGTGAACAGCAAACGTGGAATAAAAAACGAATAATGCAACACATCACGGCACAACGCCTCTACCCCATGTGACCTACTTTTTGTGTATACTAACATGTATGTGTAACGGGTAGATACACACACACACACACACACACACACACACACACACACACACACACACACACACACACGCACACAACATGTTCATGTTTTTAAATGTATGTCAATTGTAAAGTATTTTGTCTGTATTGTCTTTTTCGTTATGTGTCGGACCCCAGTAAGACTAGCTCTCACCATTGGCATTGGCCAATGGGGATCCTTATAAATCTAAATCAAATCAAATACAAATTACAAAATACTCAGAAGTAATTGAATATACATATTTGAAATACATGTAACAGAAATACTGCCCATTTCTGCCTGTAGTAGTACTGAGTTGCAGATGTCACGAGAACAGAAATCCAAGGTTGCATCCCAAATGGCACCCTATGCCCGAGATGGTGCACTACTTTTGACCAGGGCCCATAGACTGTAAAGAGGTTGCTGGGTCAGTCAAGCAAGTCTTCTTGACTACTTTCTTATGTCATTCTCGCTGGCACCAAAAGTTTAAAAAGTGTTGATAGGTGACAGAATGCGGTCGGAACATCAAATAATTGGTATGTTCATTACTCAGAATTTCCATGTGGGTGAGGATATTGGAAACGTAATCAAAGCCTAATGGATGACAACTAGTTTTTAACCAGGACAGAAAAATGTATAACTGACTTTTTCATACATAACATAGGTACAGCAGATGCCCTTATTTTATGGGACACTTGACAATGTGCCTTTAAAGGCCATGCAATTCAATACGTACAGTGCCTACGGAAAGTATTCAGACACCTTGACTTTTTCCACACATTGTTACGTTACAGCCTTATTATACATTTGATTCACCAATGTAAATAGTCCGGGTGGTAATTTGAGGAATTGTTCAGCAGTCTTATGGCTTGGGGGTAGAAGCTTTTAAGGAGCCTTTTGGTCCTAGACTTTGTGCTCCGGTACCGCTTCTTTGGGCCTTCCTCCGTCTAGTATATAGGTCATGGATGTCAGGAAGCTTGGCCCCAGTGATGTACTGGGCCGCACGCACTACCCTCTGTAGCGCCTTACGGTCATATGGCGAGCAGTTGCCATACCAGGAGATGATGCAACCGGTCAGGATGCTCTCGATGGTGCAGCTGTAGACGTTTTTGAGGATCTGGGGACCCATGCCAAATGTTTTCAGTCTGCTGAGGGGGAGAAGGTGTTGTTGTGCCCTCTTCACAACTGTATTGGTGTGTTTGGACCATGATAGTTTGTTGGTGATGTGGCCACCAAGGAATTTGAAACTCTCGACCCGCTCCACTTGAGCCCCGTTGATGTTCCGCCCTTCTTTTCCTATAGTCAACGATACAAGATTCTCCAAAATTGAAATATTCCAGGCATTTATAAATTAAATCCAGTAATACTTTATCAACAACCTTTTCAAAGTCAGTTGTGAATACCAGGCCTGGTTTCCCAGATTTGTCAGTGTTCTAATTTTTCCAGTAATTGTCTTATAATATCTCCAATGTATCGTCCATGTAAAAAACCTGTCTGATTATGATGAATAATATCCGACAATACCTTTTTAATTCTACGCACTATGCACTTTACTGGAATCTTTGCATCACAACCCTGAAGTGTAAGGGGCCTCCAATTTTTTAAATGAACTGGATCTTTATATTTACCACTTCAGTCCTGTTTCAGTAATAATGAAATCAGGCCTTCTTGTTGAGTATCTGAAAATTTACGACCTGCACTGAATGACCGGTCGCCAATGATTTCATATTACAGTACACCTCCTTTCTATAAATATGGTATTAAAGCAAGTACTCTGTAATAACACACAGTACAATACCGTTCAATTGACTGTAGTATATTGTAAAAAAAGTAAATGCTACCTTAATCAGAATGAATGAATGAATTTCATTGAGGGATGAGATTTGTATTTCACAGTAGCCGCACAAATTGTTTTGAAAGTGGAAGCTCAGTTACAGCATTTCTATACAATTAAAATACTTTCAAATGCTATTTGGATAACTGCAAAAACAAGTAGAAAATGACCGCAGACATGGCTGCTGTAAGTTTATTCACCTCAGTCCATCTACAAACACATAGCGTATTAGCTATACAATTGTAATGTCATACCCCTGAAAGGGGAGAAAACATGAGAAATGATTCACACAGACACGTAGCATCAGCAACTGTTCAGTCAGTTCTAATGACGAATTGCATAAAATCATCAGCTCTTTACATAGATATCTCTTTTCTCAAACTACATAGCATTAACATTCGTATTCCTAGGCATTACTTGTCAACCTCCGCACACAGATGAATGTATTATCACATTCACATGAAGTATTAGAATATTACTTACAATTTTTTATTTCACCTTTATTTAACCAGGTAAGCTAGTTGGGAACAAGTTCTCATTTACAACTGCGACCTGGCCAAGATAAAGCAAAGCAGTGCGACACAAACAACAACAGAGTTACACATGGAATAAACAAGCGTACAGTCAATAACACAATAGAAAAAAATAGAAAGTCTATATACAGTGTGTGCAAATGGCGTGAGGAGGTAAGACAATTTTATAGGCCATAGTAGCAAAGTAATTACAATTTAGCAAATGAACACTAGAGTGATAGATGAGCAGATGATGATGTGCTAGTAGAAATACTGGTGTGCAAAAGAGCAGAAAAGTAAATAAAAACAATATAGGGATGATGTAGGTAGATTGGGTGGGCTATTTACAGATGAGCTATGTACAGCTGCAGTGATCGGTTAGCTGCTCAGATAACTGATGTTTAAAGTTAGTGAGGGAAATATAAGTCTCCAGCGTCAGCGATTTTTGCAATTCGTCCTAGTCATTGGCAGCAGAGAACTGGAAGGAAAGGCGGCCAAAGAAGGTGTTGGCTTTGGGGATGACCAGTGAGATATACCTGCTGGAGCGCGTGCTACGGGTGGGTGTTGTTATTGTGACCAGTGAGCTGAGATAAGGCGAAGCTTTACCTAGCATAGACTTATAGATGACCTGGAGCCAGTAGGTCTGGCGACGAATATGTTGTGAGGGCCAGCCGGCTAGAGCATACAGGTCGCAGTGGTGGGTGGTATAAGGGACTTTGGTAAAAAAACGGATGGCACTGTGATAGACTGCATCCAGTTTGCTAAGTACAGTATTGGAAGCTATTTTGTAAATTACATCGCCGAAGTCAAGGATTGGTAGGATAGTCAGTTTTACGAGGGTATGTTTGGCGGCGTGAGTGAAGGAGGCTTTGTTGCGAAATAGGAAGCCGATTCTCGATTTAATTTTGGATTGGAGATGTTTAATACGAGTCTGGAAGGAGAGTTTAATGTCTAGCCAGACACCTAGGTATTTGTAGTTGTCCACATATTCTAAGTCAGAACCGTCCAGAGCAGTGATGCTAGTCGGGCGGGCAGGTGCGGGCAGCGAACGGTTGAAAAGCATGCATTTGGTTTTACTAGCGTTTAAGAGCAGTTGGAGGCCACGGAAGGTGTGTTGTATGGCATTGAAGCTCGTTTGGAGGTTAGTTAACACAGTGTCCAAAGAAGGGCCAGATGTATACAGAATGGTGTCGTCTGCGTAGAGGTGGATCAGGGAATCACCTGCAGCAGGAGCGACATCATTGATATATACAGAGAAAAGAGTCAGCCCGAGAATTGAACCCTGTGGTACCCCCATAGAGACTGCCAGAGGTCCGGACAACAGGCCCTCCGATTTGACACACTGAACTCTGAGAAGTAGTTGGTGAACCAGGCGAGGCAGTCATTTGAGAAAACAAGGCTGTTGAGTCTGCCGATAAGAATACGGTAATTGACAGAGTCGAAAGCATTGTATAAATATCGTCATTTTACAGATACTCTTTTCCAGAACAACTTACAGGAGCAATTACGGAAAAGTGCCTTGACGGAGTTTTCACCTAGTCGGCTCTGGGATTTGAACCAGCAACCTTTCAGTTAACAGGCCCAATGCTCTTAACCGCTAGGCTACCTGCCGATGTGTTTCAGTGCGCCCGCACGCGCGCACACACACACGCACGCACGCACACACACACACACACACACACACACAGCTAATAAATAAATCGTGAAGGGAATTATGAGTACTTTTAAGTTTTACAGTCTGTTTTACGAGGTGTAATTTAACTTGAAATGAGAGCAGGATGAGTCATCTCTCTAATTGCGCTTCTTATTTTTGTTCAGCACTCGCTATCTGCCCTTAGTCTGACCTTACTGCAGCTGCATGGCATGTATGGTTGTGTGTGCATGCGTGCGTTGGTTACAGATCATACTGCGGTGCGTGCTGCCAAAGAGCCTCCGTTCATTACCTTGTGTCTCCTCTCCCTTGTGTTAATTAGCTAACCCCTTAATGACCTTGGCTGTTGTTTTTAACGAAGTGGTCTTAACGACAATGTGACAATTAGATTCAGTTGAGAAACTGCTGTATCTTAAAAAAAAATGAACTGTCCATGTTCAGCCTTTTTATAATTTAGTTTTTCTTCTGTTATTCACTTTGTCATCCACCTGCAAAACAATCTCAACTGGTGGACAGCCTCGCTAACTCCTTTCCTCTGTATCTGCTTGTGCTACCTGTTTCAGTGTGACACACCAAATTTGAGAACTTGTAGATCGCATTGAAAGTCTACATCAATTACTGGATCACGACACACTACTCAATTTGCTGCCGCTGAAAAGTTGGCCCTCGATGTTAGTGAAATTCCCAGTGTTGTGCTGTCCTGCTCACAACCCCTCTCCACAAACAGATGTTCTTATACAACCACTGCATTTAAAAACAAAGAAAATTAGTTTCTTTCTTCAAAAGTTGTTTTCTTCCTTTCAAATGTGCATGTTTTATCGAACCTAATTCATTGTTTTGTTTGCATTTCATTTGTTGTATATTAAACTCAAGACAAGACTTAAAACAGTAAGAACCTGACGTACATTATTATGATCACTTGTGTAAAGTGCATTTTGATGATCACATACTGTAGCCTTTACAGTATGCAATCAGTGCATGAACGCACACACACCCAGCTGATTATAGCTGACATCCCAGCTCTTATCTCAACCAAAACAAATGGCATGGAAGTGCTGTCCTATACTGAAAAAAAGGTTCTTAAACGGTTCTTCCTCAGCTCTTATTAAGGTTCATTGGAGAACTCTTGCCCGATAAAGAACCTTTGAGTTACGTGTGGGGTTCTTGAAGTGGCATCTACGGTTTTTCAGAATTCTAAAAGGTCTTAAAATGGAAACATGCAGATGTGGCCTTTTCATAGCACACATGTCTTAAAGTAATGATGGACTGTCGTTTCTCTTTGCTTATTTGAGCTGTTCTTGCCATAATATGGACTTGGTCTTTTACCAAATAGGGCTATCTTCTGTATACCACCCCTACCTTGTCACAACACAACTGATTGGCTCAAATGCATTAAGGAGGAAAGAAATTCCACAAATGAACTTTTAACAAGGTACACCTGTTAATTGAAATGCATTCCAGGTGACTACCTCATGAAGCTGGTTGAGAGAATGCCAAGAGTGTGCAAAGCTGTCATCAAGGCAAAGAGTGGCAACTTTGAAGAATCTCAAATGTAAAATATATTTTGATTTGTTTAACACTTTTTTGGTTGCTACATGATTCCATATGTGTTATTTTATAGTTTTGATGTCTTCACTATTATGTAGAAAATAGTTTTAAAAAATGATACAATGCAGGAAATAGTAAAATAAAGAAAAACCCTTGAATGAGTAGGTGTGTCCAAACTTTTGACTGGTACTGTATATATATACAAAAAATATATATATTATATAATTGTTTTGTATCTCAAAATCATTGTAATGTGGTTAACCTGTTGGGGCTAGGGGGCAGTATTTTCACGGCCGGATGAAAAACATACTACTCCGGCCCAGAAAATAGAATATGCATATTATTAGTAGATTTGGATAGAAAACACTCTGAAGTTTCTAAAACTGTTTGAATGGTGTCTCTAAGTATAACAGAACTCATATGGCAGTAAAGCCTCTTTGAAATCGGACAATGTCGTTTGATTAAGGAGATGTTTATCTTTTAAATGGTGTAAAATAGTTGATTGTTTGAGAAATTGAAATTATTAGATTTTTGATGTTTTGAATTTCCGCCATGCTAGCAATCCCGTCAGTGGGATTCTATCCTCAAGAGGTAACCTTAAAAATCAAAATGAAAATTATCCAAATCTAAAGCATAAAATTCTACGAGAGAGCGCCCTTAGATCATTGGAAATGTCAGCACTTGACCTTTGCACTTCCCATGGTGAATGGCTAGGCCCACTATGCTATGAAACCACACACTACTGCAGAGACTTTGATAATACCAGTAGCAATTGATATGGTGAAAACAATGTGTGGGGAGGCAGAGGCACAGAAACTCACATCAATCATTTTTTCAGATAACACTGTTAAACAAAGAATTTATGCTCTGACTGAACGACTCAAAAACTCCCCAGCTTATGCTCTCCAAATGGACGTTAGCTGTGAGGGCCGAGATGCCCATGCATTGACTTTTGTTCGCTATACTTGTTGTGGGATGCTATTCACGAGGACATATTGTTCTGCCTCATGATTCCCAAGCATGAAACTGCATAAGGGATGTTCAGTGTGCTACATGGCTATATTGACGAAAAACAGATTCTATATGGGATCGAATGGTGGGCTTTTGCACAGATAGTGCTCCATCTATGGCGGGACGGTCAGCATGCCTCTGCACTCTAGTTATGTCTGCCTCTGCCATATGGATGCATAGTATGATACACTGAGACAACTTTTGGCAAAAGAGCTGAGCACAGAACTCGGAGATATGATGCAGCAGGTAACTTTGATTGTAAACTACATCAAATGACATGCATTGCGCCCACGCCTGTTTGCAAAACTATGTGGAAATATGGGATCAGGGCATGACAACGTTCTATTTCAGTCCGAGGCTTGGTGGTTATCAAGAGAGAATGTCGGAAACATTTTTCGCATTGAGAGAGGCACTGTTGTCATTCATAATGGATGTAGAAAAAATAGACTTGGTTGACTTTCTGTGTAATGAAAAGAAAATAACAGAAAACAGCATCAGTAAGTGTCCCACACGACTGATGACTGCTCAACACCAACGCTTGGAAGAGCCCTTTGGGACCAACTTCCCAATCTGTTTGACTGTGATCCTGGCTCAGTTGACATGCCGATAAGTGAAATCGAACAGCTGATCGAGCTGTCATGTGACCGAATGCTGCAGACAACGCATTCACGGGCCGCTGGTTCCTGACTCAAGGGAATACCCTGCCGTCTCCCTCTTTAATGCCGTGTTCAACAACTGGGAGCTTGGAAACTGTAAATCTCTGACTTCCAACTTCAGTGTGTTCAGGATAACTGGGAACTCCGACTTTCCGACCTGAAGATCACTGACGTCATGATTTGACCTCGTATTTTTCCCAGTTGTCTTAAAAGCATCTTGAAACTCATGGTATGCTACTCTGTGCCAGCTCATATCTGTGTGAAGTTGGATTCAGTGCTCTCATCTGCATTAAAACCAAATATCAATCCAGGTTGGATGTGACAGCAGAGATGAGGTGCACACTGTCAACCACGCCCCATGACTTTGAGAAGCTCCGATGCGAAATGCATCAAGCACACCTATCTCGTTAGCAGTGGTGAGATAAGAGACATTATGTCAGACTAATTTGCAATTGACTGTCATAGCCCCACATTAAACGTATGTGATGGTAAGTTGAAAAGACAATAAGAAATACTGTTAGAATGTTTTTCAATTGACTGCCATAGCCCCAAATAAAAATAAAAAACATTGGATGTTAATTTTCTTTTTTAAATCACATGGTTGGGGTCGCGAGAATTTTCTGATATCAAAATGGGGTCGTGGGCAAAAAACGTTTGGGAATCCCTAACATAGGCAGATAACCACACACTTTGTATACAGTAGGCTCTTTATATCTACAGTATACATACTGTACGTGTGTGTGTGTCTCTGTGTTTGTGTGTGTGTGTGTGTGTGTGTGTGTGTGCAGGGAGGGGGGGTAGTTGAGGATCATTCATCCAGTTGCACTGAGAACACTGAGCTCTTTCTTTCAATAACATGATCATCTGTTTTCATTCCGTGTTTACGTCATTACTAAAAATTCACTCACGGGCACTCATTTGATTTCCGGGGCAAAATCAAAGGTTTGGTTGTATTCCAAGGCCAGCCTGCCTGCCTGCCTGCCTGCCTGCCTGCCTGCTTGACTGCCTAACCTTGTCAGACAAAAAACACCTTACACAGAAACAACAGCCATTGACTGATGCATTGGTATGTGACACATTATAAATATTACATTACAAAAACACACATAAGCTGTCAGTCAATGCCTTCCGTCAGCGTCAAACCAACCACAAAGCCTTTTAACTTCCATAGGCCAAAGCAAGTGTATTCCTTTAAGACTTAAGGTACAGTATTCCTCTGTGGTAAATGATTAATATACCGTGCATGTTAAAAGAAAGCACTTAAGAGAACTGGTAAAAGTAAATATATTTATAAATCATGGTCAAAAAGCAGAATGGCAAATGGCAGCAGCATTATCCTGCCATCGTGGACCGACATTCTGAAAGCATAATTAATGTTCGACGATGTCGTTAATAATGGGGCAGAAAGCATTCTGGGAAGGGTTTTGTTTTGGACGAACAGAGCTTTTATTTAAAAGAGAAAAAAAATGTTTGAGAGGTTGATTAACAATAGGTGGCCTTTAAAAAATACGTTTGAGAGAAATTAGAAAAAAACGTTCTATTTCATGCTTAAAAAAAGCTGTCAATTATCAACATACACTGTATGCTGATACCTCGTCGTAACAGAGCTATTAATACATTTCTCACTTACAGTTAGCCTACATAGAACGTTAAGATATTGTATGCTAATGTCCCTGCATTGTGTAGCCTGCTCCTGCATTGTGAACTGTGTATCCTAAAATAAATTGGGACCCATGACTTAATTTACCTCAAAATGTATTGACTTGTCAAAGAAGTGATTGTCATACGACAACTGTCGTACAACATTTAAGTCTCCAAATGTGTGATTTGGCATATGGTGAAAAGAGCCAGCGGCTCGTCCCTTGTTCCTCTTTCATTTCCTAGTTGGTTTTGGTGCTAGAACATTAGAACGTTGACAAAATGATGGATGGAGTGTGCTAAAGTGGTTAGCGATCGCTGGGGCCCGAGAAGAAAACTTTTCAAAAGCAGAAACAAATGACCGCTTCACATTGTATCAATCACTAATGAATTCACATAATTGGAAAATGAGGCCTGAAGTGTCAAATCACAACACCACTGATGCAGTACAGGAATACACACAGCACTCTGCCTGAGTAGAACACACAACATTTACTTGTGTGTGTGTGTGTGTGTGTGTGTGTGTGTGTGTGTGTGTGTTTCTGCTTTGCCATTACTATTCGGTTGCACCACCCTATAGCCCTGTTCAAGCACCTCACAGCACCCACTGACACCTACAAGAGGAGGAAAAAAGAAGTTCAGCCTATAGCAGCATTGTAAATTAAATTCCTATAGATTCAGCTACAAATATTATGCATATCATTGATGCTGGATATTCCTTTCACACAACACACTCAGGCAAAGACTGCGTTGCCATAAGAGAGAATTGTCATTCAGTCGTAATGACATCATATCTTTGACTATATTATATAATTCTAGACTTGACAACTCTGCTGTAGCATTGTAATTCTCCACTAGGGGTCTCTGTGTTGCATCCAACCACTTCCTCAATCCATATACTGTACTGGAAAATGTAAACAGAACCACGTTCAGAAGCCAAACGTTGGTGAATGTTGCAGATGGAATTGTCATGAACAGAGCCATGATTCCTTATTCTACATGTCAAAGATGCATGTTTGGTCTACATAGCTTATTTCTATATAATGTTTCAAATCGTTGTTTCATGCTGAACGTGCCCCAGCCCTTTCCCGTGAACAGCAAGGCCCACAGTTACAATAGAGCTGACACTGAACTTTAAGTATTATTTGAAGCATCTAATAAACATGATTCACTTCTGGGGTATAAGTTTAAAGACAATTCTTTCACACTGCTGTGTAACGCATACCCAAAAATTGCTTCAACAAGGATATTTCCAAATCACAGAATGTTGGTGGCACCTTAATAGCAGTGGCGGTTCTAGACCATTTCAACTGGGGGGGGGGGGGGGGGGGGGGGGGGGGGGGGCAAGCTGGGGCCAGTTGTACTGTTAGAGGGGCCAGTTACATTAGACGTTATTGTTGTCATATCATTTTCTTCACTGCATTAGCAGGCATTAGCAGGCAAAAGACCATGTTCATAATCATCATCGTTGCCACTGTCTAATAACGGATGTAAAAGAACGATAGCAAAAATGTGTTATGTCAAAATTATTTCATACTCCACATTTAGGGGGGCCACAAGGGGGTCCAAAATTGTTGTCACAGGGGCTCGTGGTAATGACTGGAGCGGAATCAGTGGAACGGTATCCAATACAGTGCATTCGGAAAGTATTCAGACCCCTTCCCCTTTTCCACATTTTGTTACGTTAGTCTTATTCTAAAATGGATTAAACAAAAAAATCCTCATCAATCTACACACAATACCCCATAATGACAAAGAAAAAACAGGTTTTTAAAAATGTGTGCACATTTAGGACACCATCTAACTACAGTATGGATGTTATTGTTTCATCAGGGAGTAACAAAGGTGAAGTAATGTCATCGCTGAATTCACGTTATGTTTGCTATTTCATGCAGCCACAGAATAGAAAGAAGCTAAACAAATTATGTTATATTGAAAAAGTTCAGTGATATAATGTAATGATACTGGGTGTGTAAGTATGCCTCCAGGACAATATTAGTGTAAAGTTGGCCTCAAATAAATGAAAGAGAGAGAGAGAGAGAGAGAAAGGCTACAGCTTATGTAGCTAGGTCTACTGTAAAACGCACACCATAGTATGCACAACATAGATTGCTTCAGCTGGATAAGTCTGTTTTTGGTAGTTGAATAAGTCTACATATAGTGAAGTATAGGGAGTGAGAGAGATGTTTTCACATACAGACAGTTTATGCAGCTAGGTCTACTATTGTACAACTGAAACAAATATCAATGTATACTGAACAAAAATATAAACGCAACATGCAGCAATTTCAAGGATTTTACTGAGTTCCAGTTCATATAAGGAAATCAGTCAATTGAAATACATGTATTAGCCCCTAATCTATGGATTTCACGACTGGGAATACCGATATGAATCTATTGGTCACAGACACCTAAAAAAATGGGCCTCACAATGGGACTCAGGAATTCATCATGGTATCTTTGTACATTCAAGTTGCCATCGATAAAATGCAATTGTGTTCGTTGTCCGTAGCTTATGCCTGCCCATACAATAACCCCACCACCACCATGGGGCACTCTGTTCACAACGTTGACATCAGCAAACCACTTGCCCACATGACCCCCTGCACATGGTCTGCGGTTGTGAGGCTGGTTGGACGTACTGACAAATTCTATAAAATGACGTTGGAGGTGGCTTATGGTAGAGAAATTAACATTCAATTCTCTGGCAACAGCTCTGGTGGACATTCCTGCAGTCAGCATGCCAATTGCATGCTCCCTCAAAACTTGAGACATCTGTCGCATTGTGTTGTGGGACAAAACTGCACCTTTTAGAGAGGCCTTTTGCTGTCCCCAGCACAAGGTGCACCTGTGTAATGATCATGCTGTTTAATCAGCTTCTTTATATGCCACACCTGTCAGGTGAACAGATTATCTTAGCAAAGGATAAATGCTCACTAACATGGGTGTAAACAAATTTGTGCAAAACATTTGAGAGAAATACACTTTTTCCTTTTGCCTTTTCTGCGAAAGGATATACTAGACTAATCTGAATTTGTTCATCTAAATGCAAATCATTCATCTGTGATTGACAGTGTACAGGTATTATTGCATGTTGACTAACACATCACAGTGAAATCAGATTAAATTGAGTCATGATCAGTTTCATATATTTAATTCAGGTAAATTTAGTAGATTGGCTTGATAGCGACATTGACGTTGTTGATTGGCTAGCAAGCAAAACTTGACGTTAGTCCTATACATTGTCCACTTGTCAAATCTCCCTAGGAGAGGTGGGGGGGTGAAGTCAGGCGCAGGAGACTAAATATACAGAGAAAGCATTTATTCCAGAGTCCTTCAAAATAAACAGGCACAGGACCAGAATAAGCAGTCCACACAAATGGTCCGGAACGCAGTCCAGAAAATACACCTGTCTAAATGAGCCAAAGACATAAAACACTACCCAAAACCACGACAGGGAAAACAAAACAATCCCGCACGAACCCAAACTGGTAGAGCGAGAATAAATACCCCACTAATGAACCTCAACAAGAAACAGGTGAAACACAAGACAGACCAAACCAAACGAAAAGGAAAAGGGATCGGTGGCAGCTAGTAGACCGGCGACGACGACCGCCGAGCGCCGCCCGAACAGGAAGTGGAGCCACCTTCGGTAGAAGTCGTGACACCACTTTCGGGAAAACTGGTCCAAGCACTCAGTAGCTAGCTATCGTTAGTTCAAATAAAGAAAAATGATGTACTAATATGAAAAATGCAATTGTAGACAATAAACTCACCATAATGATGACAGTGAAGACGTTATGAATGAGGTCCCAGGCGGAGGGTTCTCGGTTGAACGTGGACGTGCATCGGATAGTCCTTGCACTTTGAAACACATTGTGACGTATAGCACTGCCCACCAGGCGAAATGGCATGAAGATATTGTGTCCCTATTATGTTCAACAATATATTTAAAAATGTGCCTAATCAAAAAATGTATATTTTCTATATTCATGTCTGTATTTTTCAAAATTCATACATTAAAAAAAAAAAGTATTATTGAAATCAAAATACTAATAATATTACATAGCCCGTGATAAAGCTTCATATGACACCAGTGTTTGCTTTGTGGCACATACAGATTAAAACCCTTTGGTGTCTTAAAAGGAGGCCTGGGTAAATATGAACATTTCTGTTAATTATTTCTCAATTATGCTTTTAGATACAAATATTCAAATACAGTGCATTTGGAAAGTATTCAGACCCCTTGACTTTTTCCAAATTTTGTTACATTACAGCCTTATTCTAAAAGCATATTTTTAGCAAAATTCTAAAAACATATCACATTTACATAAGTATTCAGACCCTTTATTCAGTACTTTGTTGAAACACCTTTGGCAGCGATTACAGCCTTGAGACTTCTTTGGTATGACGCTTCAAAATTGACACACCAGTATTTCATGAGTTTCTCCCATTCTTCTCTGCAGAGCCTCTCAAGCTCTGTCAGGTTGGATGGGGAGCGTTGCTGCACAGCTATTTTCAGGTCCCTCCAGAGATGTTCGATCGGGTTCAAGTTCGGGCTCTTGCTGGGCCACTCAAGGACATTCAAAGACTTGTCCCAAAGCCACTCTTGTGTTGTCTTGGCTGTGTGCTTAGGGTCGTTGTCCTGTTAGAAGGTAAACCTTCGCCCCGTCTGAGGTTGTGATTGCTCTGCAGCAGGTTTTCATCAAGGATCTCTTTGTACTTTGCTCCGTTCATCTTTCACTCAACCCTGATCAGTCTCCTCGTCCTTGCCACTAAAACACATCCCCACAACATGATGCTGACACCACCATGCTTCACCATAGGGATGGTGCCAGGTTTCCTTCAGGCGTGACGCTTCGCGTTCAGGCGTGGTTTCATCAGACTAGAGAATCTTCTTTCTCATGGTCTGAGAGTACTTTGGGTGCCTTTTGGCAAACTCCAAGTGGGCTGTCATGTGCCTTTTGCTGAGGAGTGGCTTCTGTCTGGCCACTCTACTATAAAAACCTGATTGGTGGAGTGCTGCAGAGATGGTTGTCCTTCTGGAAGGTTTTCCCATATCTACAGAGGATCTCTGGAGCTCAGTCAGAGTGACCATCGGGTTGTTGGTCTCCTCCCTGACCAAGGCCCTTATCCCCGATTGTTCAGTTTGGCCGGGCGGCCACCTCTAGGAAGAGTCTTGGGGGTTCCAAACTTCTTCCATTTAAGAATGATGGAAGCCACTGTGTTCTTGGGGACCTTCATTGCTGCAGATCTGTGCCTCGACACCATCCTGTCTCGGAGCTCTACGGACAATTCCTTCGACCTCATCGCTTGATTTTTGCTCTGACATGCACTGTCAACTGTGGGACCTTATATAGACAGGTGGGTGCCTTTCCAAATCATGTCCAATCAATTGAATTTATCACAGGTGGACTACAATCAAGTTGTAGAAACATCTCATGGATGATCAATGGAAACAGGATGCACCTGAGCTCAATTTCGATTCTCATAGCGAAGGTTCTGAATACTTATGTAAATAAGGTATTTTTTATTTTTTTGCAAAAATGTCTAAAAACCTGTTTTTGCTTTGTCATTATGGGGTATTGTGTGTAGATTGATGAGGAAAACATTTAATCAATTTTAGAAAAAGGCTGCAACGTAACAAAATATGGGAAAATAGAAGTTGTCTGAATGTACTGTGTATGGAATCACTCTTGCTGTCTGGAGGACGTTAGCCTATTCAGAGACCTACAACACTGAGCTTTCACTAAAAGCATGAATAGTTAAATGCTGGTTAAAACCTCTTCGATGTTATGGTTCTCGTACCGGTTCCGCCCATCATGTTCACTTATACAGTAAATCGATCTGTGGACACCGTAGATCAAAATAGCTTGCATGACCGATAGCCTTGGTTCCCACTGACACACTAGTATTTTTTTCGGAGCCTGTGTGACATCTAAAACCATTTGAAACTGGGATGTCCCTCCTTCCATTTCAATCGGTCCTCCGACTGTCCATCAACTCCAGGCTGAACCCTACAGTACATCACTAACAAAGCACATGCCTGAAATCTTTACATTGTAGTGCAGCAGGAGAGATTGGTTTCATCACTGTAGTACATTCAGAGATTGATTTATAGCCATTCATCTAAAGTAAATGACAAATTTTAGACAGAAAAACACTTTCTGTCATAGACGAAAAATATGCACGTTTTATCTAACACTAAACATACAAAACCACATCATTTTACAGTTATAAGGAATGTGAAATCTTATAGTTAGTTGTTTAATAATTTGATTGTGCTGTTTTTAGAAAGCATATAAGTCATTTAAAGCCTTATTCATACAGTTTTGTTGAAAAGGAAACACATCATAAAATATTTCATATTTGTATCATATTTGTACTGTGTACTTGAGCTTGTGTCCTCAAAAGTGACTCCACCTGTCACGTCCTGGCCAGTATATAAGGTTAATTGTTTTGTAGTTTGGTCAGGGCGTGGCAGAGGGTATTTGTTTTATGTGGTTTAGGGTGGTGTGTTTGTTCAAAGGGGGGTTTGATTTAGTATTTCTGGGGTTTTTGGTTGATGTTCTATGTTTATGTATTTCTATGTGTAGTCTGGTGAGTGTGTTTCTATGTTGTGCTGATTGGGGTTGGGACTCTCAGTTGAAGGCAGGTGTTGTCTATCTGCCTTTGATTGAGAGTCCCATATATTAGGGTGTGTTTGTTATTCGTGGGTGATTGTGCTGTGTTGAGCCTAGGCTTTGCCAGACTGTTTTGTTGTTCGTTCGTTTTTGTGTTTTGTTGTTTTGGAGTGTTCTTTTGATTTAATAAATGTTCAAAATGAGCATACACGTACCTGCTGCGTATTGGTCCTCCTTCACCGACGACAACCGTGACAGAATCACCCACCTCTCAAGGACCAAGCAGCAGAGGAGGGAGCAGACGGCGTTCGAGTTGGACTGGCGGGAGAAGTGGACTTGGGAGGAAATTCTGGACGGGGCCGGACCTTGGCATCAGGCTGGGGAGTATCAGCGCCCGCAGTGGGAGATTGAGGCAGCCAAGGCAGAGAGGCGATGGTACGAGGCCAGAGACGCGCTGAGGGAGAAGCACGAGAGGCACCCCAAGAATTTTTTTTGGGGGGGCACACGGGTAGTTTGGCTAGGCGAAGGAAGAGCCGGAAGCCAGCTACCCGTGGTTATATGGAGGAGCGTATTGGGTGGGGAGCGCCATGTTTCGCTGAGAAGCGCACTACCTCACCCATACGCACGCACAGTCCGGTGCGAGTTATTCCAGCCCCTCGCAGGTGCCGTGCTAAAGCGGGCATCCAGCCTGGTAGGAGGATGCCTGCGCAGCGCATCTGGTCGCCGGTACGCCTCCGAGGACCAGGCTACCCAACTCCCGCTCTACGCACGGCTACCATCAGGCCCCTGCACAGCCCAGTCTGCCCTGTACGAGCACCCCGCCATCCAGCCAAGGCGAGTTGTGCAGGAGGTAAGATCAAGACCGGCTGTGCGCCTCCATAGCCCTGGGTTTCCAGCTCCTGTCTCTCGTGCGGACCCGGAAGTGCGTCCACCCAGTCCGACTCGTCCTGTTCCCGCTCCCCGCACTAAACTGCAAGTGCGTAAACCCAGCCTCGCCAGTCAACAGTCGTCAGAGCTGCCCGCCAGTCAACAGTCGACGGAGCTGCCCGCCAGTCAACAGTCGACGGAGCTGCCCGCCAGTCAACAGTCGTCGGAGCTGCCCGCCAGTCAACAGTCGTCGGAGCTGCCCGCCAGTCAACAGTCGTCGGAGCTGCCCGCCAGTCAACAGTCGTCGGAGCTGCCCGCCAGTCAACAGTCGTCGGAGCTGCCCGCCAGTCAACAGTCGTCGGAGCTGCCCGCCAGTCAACAGTCGTCGGAGCTGCCCGTCAGTCAACAGTCGTCGGAGTGGCCAGCCTGCGCTGAACTGCCGGAGTGGCCAGACTGCGCTGAACTGCCGGAGTGGCCAGACTGCGCTGAACTGCCGGAGTGGCCAGACTGCCCTGAACTGCCGGAGTGGCCAGACTGCCCTGAACTGCCGGAGTGGCCAGACTGCCCTGAACTGCCGGAGTGGCCAGACTGCCCAGACTGTCCCGAGTTGCCAGACTGCCCAGACTGTCCCGAGTTGCCAGACTGCCCAGACTGTCCCGAGTTGCCAGACTGCCCAGACTGTCCCGAGTTGCCAGACTGCCCAGACTGTCCCGAGTTGCCAGACTGCCCAGACTGTCCCGAGTTGCCAGACTGCCCCGAGCTGCCAGACTGCCCAGACTGCCCAGACTGTCCCGAGCTGCCAGACTGTCCAGACAGCCTGGAACGGCCTGAGCCGGAGCCACCTCCTGATATAGGTGGGTTGGGGAGGGGGGGTGTAGCACAGTGCCGTCGTTGACGGCAGCCACCCTCCCTTCCCTCCCTTTAGTAAGGGGGAATTTT
The DNA here is from genome assembly GCF_901001165.1 of Salmo trutta. Taxonomy (NCBI): domain Eukaryota; kingdom Metazoa; phylum Chordata; class Actinopteri; order Salmoniformes; family Salmonidae; genus Salmo; species Salmo trutta. Next base: position 55,024,445 of record NC_042974.1, on the reverse strand, counting down.
TCTTTTGGGTATTGTTTGGGGTTATTTTTTTTTTAAGGTGCTTCCGGGGTAGCACCTTTAAGGGGGGGGTACTGTCACGTCCTGGCCAGTATATAAGGTTAATTGTTTTGTAGTTTGGTCAGGGCGTGGCAGAGGGTATTTGTTTTATGTGGTTTAGGGTGGTGTGTTTGTTCAAAGGGGGGTTTGATTTAGTATTTCCGGGGTTTTTGGTTGATGTTCTATGTTTATGTATTTCTATGTGTAGTCTTGTGAGTGTGTTTCTATGTTGTGCTGATTGGGGTTGGGACTCTCAGTTGAAGGCAGGTGTTGTCTATCTGCCTTTGATTGAGAGTCCCATATATTAGGGTGTGTTTGTGTTTGTTATTCGTGGGGGATTGTTCTGTGTTCAGCCCTAGGCTTTGCCAGACTGTTTTGTTGTTCGTTCGTTTTCGTGTTTTGTTGTTTTGGAGTGTTCTTTTGATTTAATAAATGTTCAAAATGAGCATACACGTACCTGCTGCGTATTGGTCCTCCTTCACCGACGACAACCGTGACACCACCTCGGAAATGTATAAAAAATTTTACCATTAAGGTGAGATTTTAACATTTCTTTAAGTACGCAGTATTAATGGTTATTGGTTATGGTCAATAATACTTTTGGGGATTACGTAGATTACATTTTCTATTATATTTAATTACATTTAACTTTGTAGTGAATATAGCAGCCGAAGCAAAACATTCAACGGTCTGAGTCCAGTAGAGGAATGAACTACAAGCATCAGCATTGAGGTAGCCATGGGATGGCTGGATGGCTAGCTGGCTAGCTGGGCACAGTGAGGCATTCTTCACACCCTGGCAGCATGAGCGATGCGGGTCACTTAGCTAATGACCAGGATTCAAAACAAAGAAAAGGCCGAAGCAATGGGGTCCGCTGGATGAATTTATCAACGTCTTGTGTCTGAAGGCACCCAGCCTCGCCTGACCCTAGCCTCCATTCTCAAGATAAATACCTCTGTCACCATTCACCTTCAGTCCCTGGACACAAATTTAACTTGTCATCCATCACCATGGCACAGAGGTATAATTTTCCTAGCCAACGTAATGAGGCTTAGGACCTCAGAACGGGCCTGGGATAGGATAGGATGAGATGGGCCTGACATCACAATGCAAGAAGGCAAGCGCACATGACAAAGCATTTTGGAATCCACATTTTCTTTATGGTTATTAGTATGGAATAACTTGATCACACACACACACACACACACGGACACACATACACACTCTCTCTCCCCCTCTTTATCTCTCTCTCTCTCTCTCAAACAGAATGCATGGCTTCTAACAGGATGAATGATGGACTGTGACATTCATTGCAACTCCGGGTCCATACAAAGTTCAAGCCATGGAAGGTGCACAAAGCTTGGGGTATTTGTTTCCCTCAAATGGCCACAGCTGACAACCTCGTATGATAATGTGCCCACTGTAGATCAAGTTAATTGATGCTTAAATCTGTCAGTATCCTTACAAATGCCGACCTTCTTTGGGGAACAAATCCTTTTTAATGTGCATTCTAGTGTGCGTGAGAGTAATAGAGAGAGGGAGAGAAAGAGAGGAGAGAGAGCGAGAGAGAGACAGAGACAGACAGAGACAGAGACAGAGATAGAGAGTGAGAAAGAAAGTTAGAAAGAAAGAAAGAAAGACAAAGGAGCGAGAGAGACAGAGAGAGGAGAGAGAGACAGAGAGAGAGAGTGAGAGAGAGCGAGAGAGAGGGAGAGCGAAAGGGAGAGAGAGAGAGCGACAGAGAGAGAGAGAGAGAGAGAGAGAGAGAGAGAGAGAGAGAGAGAGAGTGAGAGAGAGAGAGAGAGAAAGACAAACACCCAATTGAGAATTCTGCAATAATATCCTTAGTGTACAATGTAAAATACCAAATAATGCATGCAGAGCAGAATTAGGCTGATACCCGCTAATTATCAAAACGCAGAAAAGAGACGTTAAATTCTACAACCACCTAACAGGAAGCAATTCCCAAACCGTCCATAACAAAGCCATCACCTACAGAGAGATGAACCTGGAGAAGAGTCCCCTAATCAAGCTGGTCCTGGGGCTCTGTTCACAAACACAAACAGACCCCACAGAGCCCCAGGACAGCAACACAATTAGACCCAACCAAATCATTTGAAAACAAAAAGATAATTACTTGGCACATTGGAAAGAATTAACAAAAAAACTGAGCAAACTGGAATGCTATTTGGCCTTAAACAGAGAGTACACAGTGGCAGAATACCTGAACACTGTGACTGACCCAAACTTAAGGAAAGCTTTGACTATGTACAGACTCAGTGAGCATAGCCTTGCTATTGAGAAAGGCCGCCGTAGGCAGACCTTTCTCTCAAGAGAAGACAGGCTATGTGCACACTGCACACAAAATGAGGTGGAAACTGAGCTGCACTTCCTAACCTCCTGCCAAATGTATGACCATATTAGAGACACATATTTCCCTCAGATTACATAGATCCACAAAGAATTAGAAAACAAACCCAATTTTGATAAAATCCCATATCTACTGGGTGAAATGGCACAGTGTGCCATCACAGCAGCAAGAGTTGTGACCTGTTGCCACAATAAAAGAGCAACCAGTGAAGAACAAACACCATTGTAAATACAACCCATATTTATGTTTATTTATTTTCCCTTTTGTACTTTAACTTTTTGCACATAATATGACATTTGAAATGTCTTTATTCTTTTGGAACTTCTGTTAATTTGCATTGTTTATTTCATTTTGTTTTCTTTATCTACTTCACTTGCTTTCGTAACGTTAACACATATGTTTCCCATGCCAATAAAACCATTAAATTGAGAGAGAGAGAGAGAGAGAGAGAGAGAGTGTGTTCACAAGACAACAAGCTTACATATTGTTGCAGGACACTTATCTGTAAGATATACTGTAGTTCAATGGAAACAAACTGTGGTACAACAACTAAGATAGCCAAAATAAAATGATAGGCTACTTATAAGGTACAGAACTTTAAGCACAACAATACCTTAGACTGTGATACCAATGGTAAACAATACAATACATCCTACCCATATGCTTTTGAGTCCCAGCACAATAATACTGACTTCCACAGTAAGAAAATCAAAGTGTTCTCAAATCCCTGTCCACCTGTCTGATTAGGGTATTTTTGCAGTGTAATGTTATTAGCTGCCTGGTTAAGAGGGAGCTGCGGTGCGGTGCATTGGGGGTTGCTTATTAATTGTTGTTTTCGTGTCAGTTCTGCTGCATGCACCCATTGATTTAATCAACTAAATTCACTGCCATGGGACTGATGGGACTGAGATGGGAACCAACCATATTTTGTGCAGTCTGGATGGTAGCTTGGTTTAAGTTATTATTTTAAACCCAGGAAGTCCCACAAGGGACACTTGGGCTTAAAGTGACCAATAAGCTCAAAATAACAATTTTCCATTTGAAAAGATCATTTAGAGTAGTCTGGAAAGCTACAATAACAATAATACATGGGATTTATATAGCACTTGAAGACCTAAAGACGCTTGTAAAAGCTAGGTACAATATAGTGCGTAATAGCTATGTACAATATAGTGACCAATAAGCTGCTTACAACTATGTTTCATTTTCAAAGATAATTTGCTTTTGTATAAATTGAAGGACATAGCACAGTATAGGCCTAAGGAAAGGTGGTTTTCATTGCATGACTTCATTACATTATTATTACTGTGCTTATTTCATAGTCATTGACTCATACGTAATATGCTGCAGTGTCTGAGCATTCACACATCACCATGACAGATTTCCTTGACTGGTTGACAAGATATGGATATTAAAATAGATCCCTCTTATTATTTCCTGTGGACATTGATGAGCTGAGAGTTGAGCTGTGTGTGCATTCAGCTTCCTCCTCTTAGTTCACTAATGAGCTGAGGGTTGCCCGTTACATCTCCCACCTCACAGGTACCATCTTGTTTATCTCTCACCTTGAGACACACATCTATCTCCCTCAAGACATCTGCTTTCTCTGCTCTGGCTGCTGCACTGCTGTGCGTTCAACCGGCTTCACAACCGCAGACCACGTGTAACCACGCCAGCCCAGGACCTCCATATCCAGCTTGAATCAAGTGATCTACTTCTGGAACTGCTGGGGGTCTCTGAGGAAAGAATTTAGAAACACTAACTGATTTAGTCAACTGTTTTCAATTGGCACAAGGCCATACTTGAGTCTTTCACAAGACACCGTCAGTGGCCATAGTCATATATATTACTTTAGATAAACTGGAATCCCACTTTCACTCATGATTGTACAAAAAGAGCTGTGAGTAAACCATGCTCCAAAATATTCTAATGAGCCATAGAACCATCACCCTTCCCAAAGAAGCCTTGAGGAACCCTTGTTTTTTTGTGTGTAGAAAATCCCATTGTTCAGATCTCCGTTTGGTTTATCCCGAGGGACCAGGCCTAAGGTATTCATATGAATTAACGTGGGGCCTTGTTACCCTAACAGAGGGTTACACTAGTCTCTCTCCGGGGGATAATGGTGCCAACTACACTCAAAAGATGAAGGTTCTTAAATTGGTTCTTCCTCAATTCTTAAGGTTCCTTGGCAAACTCTTGCCCGATTCTTGATGTGGCATCTATGGTTCTTCAGAATTCTAAAAGGTTCTTGAAATGTATGGAAGCCTGCAGACGTGGCCTTTCATAGCACAGAGCAAATTGGTAGGGGTTAACTAGTGTTGATTTTTCAGTGTAATATTTCTAGTGTTAAATTAAGAGTTCAATTAACGTCTACGGGATCGGTGTCACTAAACTGGGATGGTTGTTGCTAACGTCCGCTAATGTGACTAGAATGACGTTGTAAACAGCCAACTTTCCAGGACAGACTGCTTTTTATGGGCAGAAAGCTTAAATTCTTGCTAATCTAACTGCAGTGTCCAATTTGCAGTAGCTATTACAGTGAGAAAATAACATGCTATTGTTTGTGGAGAGTGCACAACAACGAAACACTTTTAGCACGGCAACTGGTTTAAATACATTCACCTCTGAAGGTAAATAATGTACTTACATTCAGTAATCTTGCTCTGATTTGTCATCCTGAGGGTCCCAGAGGTAAAATGTAGCATAGTTTTGTTTGATAAAATACATTTTTATATTAAAATGTAGGAAAGGGGTTCTATAGTTTGAAATTCAGAATGTTGGATATCCCCACTCGGCCTGGATTGCAATAGTAATTATATATTATAGCTTTATTTCAACAAGGAACAAAGACTGAGACCAAGGTCTCTTTTACAGCTGGGCCCTGTGTATACATGTTTACACATACAGTTTAGGTACAATTATTAAGAAACTACACAAGAGAAACAAAATGATCACAGATAACACAAAAAAATACAGCAGCAGATTATTACATTTACACATAGGTTATTCCCCTAACAGCACAAGAACTTGCATTACCCGAAAAAGTTACAAGCAATGCAAAAATAAAAATCCTCCAATAAATGTTTAAAATGGGCAAGGGGGACAAGAGTCTCAAGTTTAAGTTTAGTCTGCAGGCTAGTCCATAGGCAAGGAGCGTAACAGGAAAAGGCAGCATACCCAACTCTGTGGAAATTGCATGGGCCTCAAGTGTAATCCATGCTTGAGACCTGGTTTTAGGAATTATAATTATAATATTGATGAGTGATGATAAATAAGAAGGTAGTTTATTCAGACGTGCTTTATAGACAAACACGAGAGCATGTTGTTCTCGTCTCATGGACAGCATGATGTGACTTGCAGGCCTTATGTGGCCTTTAAACTATGAGTTTCAGGTCACTGTAATAGGATAAAAACTAGGCCTTCAAAATAAGATCTTATGAAATTATTATTGTATTGTGTCAAAGAATAACATTTTTATGACAACATATCCTCTTGGGGAAGGCCACAGGACTTAAAATGAATGAATGGAACAACCATGTCTCTGTCACGAGCAAACACAGTCATGGTGGTACTGGTAACTCAAAAATTCCCCCCGGAAAATATCCAAATGAGGCTTAAAACCCTACAGCAGGGATATTTCATTTCTGCAGGGCCGAAACATTTCTTGTTTTGGATTTTTTTACGGTTCTTCAAAGACCCTAAAATGGTTCCCAATGGCATCGCTCTCAAGAACCGTATTTGGTTCCAACTTCAACCTATATTTTTAAGAGTGTAGGCGTGTTGGCGTGTTGTAACTAACCCGCAACCAACAGTAAGCTGCAGACATTAATAAGCAAAATAGTCAGAGCCAAATCCAAAACAAATCATTAAGCTTCATTTATTTAAATGGGAGATGTTTTCCTACTAAAAAATGATATCCTGATATGACAAATGCCTTTACTGAGTGGATAATACACTGTGGATTTGATTTACGGTGCATTTATCAAACAGATAATGACAAGTAGATTTAAGAGATTATCAAAATTACATTGACTTACGATTGCAGCCTGTACATACTTATTCCTATCTCTTTTCGATGCAGAGGTGAGGGGAAATTGCTAATTGAGCCGCCTGCTAAAGCAACCCTCTTTCTCCTTCTCATTCTCCTCCTTCTTCAAAGCGAATGAATGCCAAGAGATAGCTAGGGTGATGTAGAGATGGGTGGACAGACGGGGATGGATGGATCGATAGACGAGTGCATACGCAGACATGCGTATTTATAAACTCCTGCTGACATCAGGCGAACACTTTGGGCTTATTGGAGGAAACTTCACTCACTCCGGCCATTAGTTTGCATGCATTTTAGGTCGCATGTCCTCAACCTGTGACCATAGAGGAAGTAAGGCCAGCCTGCAAGGCACTGAGACATGCCACAACACGTTTTTCTCACGTGTCAAATTGGATTTCACTTTGTGTCATTTCAAGAGTCTCTGCAATGTCTCCAGGTATGAGGTAAAGTTTGGGGTTTTGATAGCCTTGACAACATTGCCATTATAACCGCCTAGAATAGGAAGATGCTGAGAGAATGATTACTCAAGAAATGTTGTTGAATGATATTCATAAATAAATTAAAAACACATTTTTCATTGCATTCTTATCAGAGGCCGTAAAGTCATATTTATTTTGTTTCCAGATACATTTCTAAACTCTCAAAAAATGTGCTAAATATTTGTACAAATTCGATTAAACACTAAAGTCATATGTTTCAATACTGTTCGGGTTGGAACATGTTCTCCACTTTGAGGGGTAATGCTTCATCAAAGACAAGCTTCCAGCCACCAGATCTAGTACTGAGAATTCATGACTGCATCCTAAATGTCACCCTATTCCCCATATAGTGCACTACTTTAGACCAGGACCCATAGGATGCACTATATAGGGAATATGGTGCCATTTGGGACGCAGCCAGATAAGTCATGTTTATATTCCAACAAGGCTGCCAGTAAAGACTTGGGAAGGAATGATGACAGGCAAATTGACATGCTGCTCAGGGGGGCTGAGAGAGAAATGCCTGATGAATTTGCCAATACTGCAGGAGTGATGGGCATAATGGACTGGATGCTTTGCCGTTCGTACAGATTGCCTGTCAAGATAAGAAAGCATAATAAATTACTTGGAAGAACATTTGTTGTAAAAATATTAGTTTTTTTAATGTTATTTAAAATAAAATGTTGTACAGCATTATGGCAAGAGCATTTTCAGCAGTGCAATGTTCTTCATACCCTCAGGTGTTGAATCTAATTACCAGGCCAGCTGATCTGTATTAAAAATCAATTGATTTAGTTGTACTAGTAAATATATATGAGACACTTTTCGAGAAGAAAAAAAAAGTTTTGCATGTACTGACAGAATATTATCTGAAATGTTAGTATTAAATTCTATATCATTCAACATTGTGAAAGCTTTAGCTAGCTGGAGGCTGTTGAGGAAGGACAGCTCATAGTAATGGCTGGAATGGAGTAAATGCAATTGGAGTAAATGCAATGGATACCATTGCATTTACTCCATTTCAGCCATTACTATGAACTGTCCTCCCTCAGCAGCCTCCAGTGTTATCGTATCATTTGATTCAGTATCTCTCTCTATCAATTCATGCAAAACAATGTGCTTGATGTGTTCGATACCATTCCATTTAGTTCCGTTCCAGCCATTACTATGAGCCTGTCCTCCCCAATTAAGGTGCCATCGGCCTCCTGTGTACCATACTGTTATAGGACGTGTGGGTTTGTCTTTGTCTTATCCTGTGTCTTATCCCGTGTAAATAGCCGGTCTCTTTTGTATATATCTTAATCTCACTTTCTATCTATGAACTAAATATACTTTCCTGCAACCCACCTCACCCAATATGGTACAGATCTGCTATTTCTATTCCTTATAACTGGAAGTTCCGTCAAAAGCTAGCCAGCTAACTAGCTACTAGTCTTCGTTAGCCACGGCTGGCGGTCTTCACCTTTTTCTGCATTCTTAGCAGCAGACTCAACAGCCTTGGTTTCTCAAATGACTGTCTCGCCTGGTTCACCAACTACTGCTCAGATAGAGTTTAGTGTGTCAAATCGGAGGGCCTGTTGTCCGGACCTCTGGTAGTCTCTATGGGGGTGCCACAGGGTTCAATTCTCGGGCCGACTCTTTTCTCTGTACATAAATGATGACGCTCTTGCTGCTGGTGATTCTCTGATCCACCTCTACGCAGACGACACCATTCTGTATACTTCTGGCCCTTCTTTGGACACTGTGTTAACAAACCTCCAGACGAGCTTCAATGCCATACAACACTCCTTCCGTGGCCTCCAACTGCTCTTAAATGCAAGTAAAACTAAATGCATGCTCTTCAACCGATCGCTGCCCACACCCGCCCGACTGACTAGCATCACTGCTCTGGACAGTTCTGACTTAGAATATGTGGAGAACTACAAATACCTAGGTGTCTGGTTAGACTGTAAACTCTCCTTCCAGATTCACATTAAGCATCTCCAATCCAAAATTAAATCTAGAATCGCTTCCTATTTCGCAACAAAGCCTCCTTCACTCATGCTGCCAAACATACCCTCGTAAAACTGACCATCCTACTGATCCTTGACTTCGGCAATGTCATTTACAAAATAGCCTCCAACACTCTACTCAGCAAATTGGATGTAGTCTATCACAGTGCCATCCGTTTTGTCACCAAAGCCCCATATACTACCCACCACTGCGACCTGTAAGCTCTCGTTGGCTGGCCCTCGCTACATATTCGTCGCCAGACCCACTGGATCCAGGTCATCTTTGCTAGGTAAAGTCCCACCTTATCTCAGCTCATTGGTCTCCATAGTAACGCCCACCCGTAACACGCACTCCAGCAGGTATATTTCACTGGTCATCCCCAAAGCCAACACCTACTTTGGCCGCCTTTCCTTCCAGTTCTCTGCTGCCAATGACTGGAATGAATTGCAAAAATCACTGAAGCTGGAGTCTTTTAACTCCCTCACTAACTTTAAGCATCAGCTGTCAGAGCAGCTTATTGATCATTGCACCTGTACACAGCCCATCTGTAAATAGCCCACCCAACTACCTCATCCCCATATTGTTATTTATTTTTTTGCTCCTTTCACCACAATATCTCTACTTGCACATTCATGTTCTGCACATTTTTCATTCCAGTGTTTTATTGCTAAATTGTAATTATTTCGCCACTATGGCCTATTTATTGCCTTACCTCATTAATCTTACTGCTTTTGTACACACTGTATATAGATTTTTATTTTGTGTTATTGACTGTATGTTTGTTTATCCCATGTGTAACTCTGTGTTGTTTGTGTCGCACTGCTTTGCTTTATCTTGGCCAGGTCGCAGTTGTAAATGAGAACTTGTTCTCAACTGGCCTACCTGGTTAAATAAAGGTGAAATAAAAAAAAATAAATAAATAAAAAGTAGAGTCCAGTGGTTAAAGGGATACTCCTGGATTTTGGAAATGAGGCCCTTTATCTACTTCCCCAGTCAGATGAACTAATGGATTACCATTTTTATGTCTCTGTGTCCAATACAAAGAAAGTTAGATTTAATTTTGCGAGCCAATGCTACATAGTTTTAGCGCAATAGTTGGAAGTCTATGGGTATCTGCTACCATGCTAGTAGATACCCATAGACTTTCATTCATTGTGCTAATGCTAGTTAGCACTGCCTCTCAAAACGACCTCTAACTTCCTTCATACTGGACACAGAGACAAAACTCTGACTCTGGGGAAGTAGATAAAGGGCCTCAAAGTATCCCATTAAGGGTTTAGGGATGAGGCAGAGATGGCCACGACGAGAGAGCAAATAGGGCAAGCCTGTCCTGATCTGAGAAATGGGGCTCAACTGAATCCTTGGTCTCCATCCCAAATGGTACCCTATCCGCTAAAAGTGTGCTACTTTTGACCATGGCCCTGGTCAAATGTAGTACACTACATAGGGAGCAGGGTGCCATTTTGGAAACAGGCCTTGGTTAGGTGAATAATAGACTGGCTTTCCTGGATATATCCAGTGCTAGCTTTGCAGCCTCCACTCTTGGTGGTGGTGAGGTTAATATTCTCACGTCATTAGGTCTGCTGGACCGGGCTGATGGCTCATTGAATTAGGCAGCAAATGATTTCCTCATGCTGCAGAGGACAGGCTACTTCAAAGGGATGAGGGCTGATGGGGCTGCGGTCAGGACAGCTCTTTACTTTGATTAATGACCGAGGATCAGAGGAACACCAGAGGTGGCCCAAAGGTAAGAATGTAAGAATGGGGCACTGGATTGGTTGCCTGTGGGTAATGAAGGTGACTCTGCATCGGTTGCCTGTCGGCAAGAATGTCAGAATGTGAGCCAGATTGGTTTCCTGTAGCCTGTAAGTTACATACTGTATGTGATGCTGGATTGGTTAGCTGTACATTATAAGGTGACTCTGGATTGGTTGCCTGTCGATAAGAATCTCAGAATGTGACGCCGGATTGGCTGGCTGTAGGTAAAAATGTCAGAATGTGACTGGATTGGTTGGCCGTAGGTAAGCATAATAAGAATGTGACATTGGATTGGTTGAGTAGATATATGAATGTGACATTGGATTGGTTGACTAAATATAAGAATGCGAAACTGTATGTTTGACTAAATATAAGAATGCAAAACTAGATTTTTGACTAGATATAAGAATGTGATACTGGATTGGTTGACTAGATAGAAGAATGTGATACTGGATTGGACTGATGGCGCCAACGGAGATGGCAGCATTGCGACTAGCTCTTAGGAAACTCTGTAGTATTTTGTTTTTTTATGTACTATTTTTTACATTTTTGCTCAGGAAATGTTTTGTGTTTAGAGCAACGGTAACTCACCAGAACTACCAGCATTACGACCAGGAATATGACTTCCCTGGAGCAGATCCTTTGTTCACTCTCTCCAGAGCAATTTCAATTATTCCAGAGGCCGACCCAAAACATTGCCGGTGAAGGAGAGGCACTCGAGGCGGCCTGCTGGTTCGACTTAGGAGGCGCGCACACCACCCACCGCTTCTGAGTATATCACTCGCTAATGTTCAGTCTTTGGATAACAAAGTTGATGAGCTCAGAGCAAGGATTTCTTTCCAGAGGGACATCGGAGTAACATACTTTGTTTCACGGAAACATGGCTCTCTCGGGATACTCTGTCGGAGTCGGTAAAGCCAGCAGGATTCTCAGTACATTGCGCAGACAGGAATAAATATCTCCCCCCGGGAAGCAGAATGGCGGAGGGGTGTGTTTCATGATTAACGACACATGGTGTAATTCTAGGAATATACAGGAACTCAAGTCCTTTTGTTCACTCCACCTAGAATACCTCACAATCAAATGCTGACCATATTATCTCCCAATAGAATTCTCCTCCGTAATTGCCACGGCCTTTTACATCCACCCTCAAGCCGATACCAAGACGGCCCTCACAGAACTTCACTGGACTTTATGCAAACTGAAAACCACGTATTTTAACAAAGCAAATTTGAGGACTAGGGTGCCGAAGTTCTATCAACATATCGACTGTACTACTCGCGCTGCTAAGACTCTCGACCATCGCTATTCAAACATCCGGAATTCTTACAAAGCCCTCCCCCACCCTCCTTTCGGCAAATCTGACCATGAATCCATCTTGCTCCTCCCTTCCTATAGGCAGAACCTCAAACAGGAAATACATGTGCTAAGGAATATTCAACGCTGGTCTGACCAATCGGAATCCACGCTTCAGGATTGTTTTGATCACATGGACTGGGAGATGTTCCGGGTAGCTTGCGAAAATAATCTAGACGCATACATGGATACAGTGACTGAGTTTATAAGGAAGTGTATAGGAGATGTAGTACCCACTGTGACTATTTAAACCTACCCTAACCAGAAACCATGGATAGATGGTTGCATTCGTGTGAAACTGAAAGCGTGAACCACAGCATTTAACCATGGCAAGGAGACTGGGAATATGGCAGCATATAAACAGCGTCTTTATTCACCCTGCAAGGCAATCAAACAAGCAAAACGTCAGTATATAGATAAAGTGGAGTCGCAATTCAACGGCTCGGACACGAGACGTATGTGGCAGGGACTACAGACACGTCACCGAGACCGATGTCTTGCTTCCGGACAGGCAGAACACATTCTTCTCACGCTTTGAGAATAACACAGTGCCACAGTTGTGGCCCACTACCAAGGACTGTGGACTCTCCTTCTCCATGGCCGATGTGAGTAAAACATTTAAATGTGTTAACCCTTTTAAGGCTGCCGGCCCAGACGGCATCCCTAGCCGCGTCCTCAGAGCATGCGCAGACCAGCTGGCTGGTGTGTTTACAGGCATATTCAATCTCTCCCTATCCCAGTCTGCTGTCCCCACATGCTTCAAGATGGCCACCATTGTTTCTGTGCCCAAGAAGGCAAAGGTAACTGAACTTAATGACTATCGTCTCGTAGCACTCACCTCTGTCATCATGAAGTGCTTTGAGAGACTAGTCAAGGATCATATCACCTCTACCTTACCTGCCACACTAGACCCACTTCAATTTGCTTACCGCCCCAATAGATCCACAGACGATGCAATCGCCATCACTCTGCACACTGCCCTATTCCATCTGGACAAGAGGAATACCTATGTACGAATGCTGTTTATTGACTATAGCTCAGCATTCAAACCAGAGTACCCTTCAACCTCCTCATTAAGCTCGAGGCCCTGGGTCTGAACCCCGCCCTGTGCAACTGGGTCCTGGACTTCCTCAACCCCCTCCTGTACTCCCTGTTCACCCATAACTGTGTGGCCAAGCAGGCCTCCAACTCAATCATCAAGTTTTCTGACAACACAATAGTAGTTGGCTTGATTACCAACAATAATGAGACAACCTACAGGGAGGAGGCAAGAGCTCTGGGAGTGTGGTACCTGGAAAACAACCTCTCACTCAACGTCAACAAAGCAAAGGAGATGATCGCGGACTTCAGGAACCAGCAAAGGGTGCACCCCCTATCTATATCGATGTGACCTCAGTGGAGAAGGTGGAAAGCTTCAAGTTCCTTGGCGTACACATCCCTGACAAACTGAAATGCACCACCCACACAGACAGTGTGGTGAAGAAGGCGCAACAGAGCCTCTTCAACCTCAGGAGGCTAAAGAAATTTGGCTTGTCACCTAAAACCCTCACAAACTTTTACAGATGCACAATTGAAAGCATCTTGTCGAGCTGCATCACTGCCTGGTACGGCAACTGCACCATCGGAACTGCAAGGCTCTCCAGAGGGTGGTGCGGTCTGCCCAACACAGAGGGGCTAACTACCCACCCTCCAGGACATGTACAGCACCCGATGTCAAAGGAAGGCCAAAAAGATCATCAAGGACATCAACCACCTGAGTCACTGCCTGTTCACCCCGCTATCATCCAGAAGGCGAGGCCAGTACAGGTGCATCAAAGCTGAAAAACAGCTTCTATCTCAAGGCCATCAGACTGTTAAACAGCCATCACTAGCACATTAGAAGCTGCTGCCTATTGGCATAGACTAGAAATCACTGGCCACTTTAAGGAATGGAACACTAGTCTGTTTAATAATGTTTACATATCTGGCATTACTCATCTCATGTGGATATACTGTATTCTATACTATTCTACGGTATCTTAGTCACTTAATGATGTTTACATATCTGGCATTGCTCATCTCATATGTATACTGTTTTCTATACTATTCTACTGTATCTTAGTTCGTTCTGCTCTGACATTGCTCGTCTACATATATATATATATATATATATATATATATATATATATATATTTCTCTTCACCCGGAATAACATCTCCTAATCACGTGTATGTGACCAATAAAATGAGATTTAATTTGATTTCATTGGTTGACTAGATATAAGAATGTGATACTGATTGGTTGACTAGATATAAGAATGTAATACAGGATTGGTTGACAAGATATAAGAATGTAATACAGGATTGGTTGACTAGATATAAGAAGATATAAGACTACTCACTTCCGGATGCTGGAGTGAGTAGTCGTGCTGTTCTTCGCTCCGCGGGTAATATTACATTTCCTTACATTCCTTACATTACAACGGAACGATTTGATTACGAATTGATTAGTGTAATGTTAGCTAGTTAGCTACATAGTTGTCTTTGCTTCAAGGATAAAGGTGTAGCTAAAGGTGTAGGTGTAGCTTTGAGAAACTAACTTTGAGAAACTAACAAGGTTAGCTAGCCAGCTAGCCAGCTGTATTCGTTCGTTCGCGCCATTTTCCAAATGCCGTCAACATCACAACACCACAGCCACTGCTAGCTAGCCAACTTTACCAACTAGCAGTACTGTAGAAACTAAATACATTACAACGGAATGATTTGATTAGTGTAACGTTAGCTAGCTACATAGTTGTCTTTGTATCAAAGATAAAGGTAAACGCAGCCACTGCTAGCTAGCCAACTCTACCAGCTACCAGCTAGCAGTACTGTATCATTTTTAGTCAATAAGATTTTTTTGCAACGTAAGCTTTCGAGTTGTGTAGTCCACTTGTGTAGCTAGCAGGACTGACTTTGTGTTAGCTAGCCAACGTTTAATTACTTCTGCGTTATGAAAGGAACTAGACACGGACACGAATGATCCATTGGTAGTTTGTTGTAACCAAGTATTGGTGCAAACCGTGTGTTATTGGATACTAGCATGCTAGTTAGCTACGGTGTCATAAGACACGGTGCACTGGGTGGGTTTCACGGAAGAATACTGTACCAAGTTATCTAGCTGAATAAACTAAGTTTGAGCCTATTCCTGGAAACATTGAACCACTGTAGTTTACATCAATTATAATTTCTAAGTGGAAGTTGGAATAGCCCTGCTCTCTAGCTTCCCCAGTTGTTTAGTTAATTTTCTTTCCAATCTCCTTTGCATTAGCGTAGCCTCTCCTGTAGCCTGTCAACTATGTGTCTGTCTATCCCTGTTCTCTCCTCCCTGGACAGGCCACACAAACACTTCACACCGCATGGCTGCTGCCACTCTAACCTGGTGGTCCCAGCGCGCACGACCCACGTGGAGTTCCAGGTCTCCGGCAGCCTCAGGAACTGCCGGTCTGCGGCCAACAAGGCAGAGTTCATCTCAGCCTATGCTACCCCCCCAGTCCCTCGACTTCTTGGTGCTGACGGAAACATGGATTACCACAGAAAACACTGCTACTCCTACTGCTCTCTCCTCGTCTGACCACGTGTTCTCGCATACCCCGAGAGCATCTGGTCAGCGGGGTGGCGGGACTGGAATCCTCATCTCTCCCAAGTGGACATTCTCTCTTTCTCCCCTGACCCATCTGTCTATCTCCTCCTTTGAATTCCATGCTGTCACAATCACTAGCCCATTCAAGCTTAACATCCTTATCATTTATCGCCCTCCAGGTTCCCTTGGAGAGTTCATCAATGAGCTTGACGCCTTGATAAGTTCCTTTCCTGAGGATGGCTCACCCCTCACAATTCTGGGTGACTTTAACCTCCCTACGTCTACCTTTGACTAATTTCTCTCTGCCTCCTTCTTTCCACTCCTCTCCTCTTTTGGCCTCACCCTCTCACCGTCCTCCCCTACTCACAAGGCAGGCAATACGCTTGACCTCATCTTTACTAGATGCTGTTCTTCTACCAATCTCACTGCAAGTCCCCTCCAAGTCTCCGACCACTACCTTGTATCCTTTTCCCTCTCGCTCTCCTCCAACACTACTCACTCTGCCCCTACTCAGATGGTATTGCGCCGTCGCAACCTTCGCTCTCTCTCTCCTGCTACTCTCTCCTCTTCCATCCTATCATCTCTTCCCTCTGCTCAATCCTTCTCCAACCAATCTCCTGATTCTGCCTCCTCAACCCTCCTCTCCTCCCTTTCTGCATCCTTTGACTCTCTATGTCCCCTATCCTCCCGGCCGGCTCGGTCCTCCTCTCCTGCTCCGTGGCTTGACGACTCATTGCGAGCTCACAGAACAGGGCTCCGGGCAGCCGAGCGGAAATGGAGGAAAACTAGCCTCCCTGCGGACCTGGCATCTTTTCACTCCCTCTCTCCACATTTTCTTCCTCTGTTTCTGCTGCTAAAGCCACTTTCTATCACTCTAAATTCCAAGCATCTGCCTCTAACCCTAGGAAGCTCTTTGCCACCTTCTCCTCCCTCCTGAATCCTCCTCCCCCTCCCCCCCTCCTCCCTCTCTGCGGACGACTTTGTCAACCATTTTGAAAAGAAGGTTGACGACATCCAATCCTCGTTTGTTAAGTCAAACGACACCGCTGGTCCTGCTCACATTGCCCGACACTATGCTTTGACCTCTTTCTCCCCTCTCTCTCCAGATGAAATCTTGCGACTTGTGACGGCCGGCCTCCCAACAACCTGCCCGCTTGACCCTATAGCCTCCTCTCTTCTCCAGACCATTTCCGGAGATCTTCTCCCTTACCTCACCTCGCTCATCAACTCATCCTTGACCGCTGGCTACGTCCCTTCCGTCTTCAAGAGAGCAGGAGTTGCACCCCTTCTCAAAAAACCTACACTCGATCCCTCCGATGTCAACAACTACAGACCAGTATCCCTTCTTTCTTTCCTCTCCAAAACTCTTGAGCATGCCGTCCTTGGCCAGCTCTCTTGCTATCTCTCTCAGAATGACCTTCTTGATCCAAATCAGTCAGGTTTCAAGACTGGTCATTCAACTGAGACTGCTCTTCGCTGTGTCACGCAGGCTCTCCACACTGCTAAAGCTAACTCTCTCTCCTCTGCTCTCATCCTTCTTGACCAATCTGCTGCCTTTGATACTGTGAACCATCAGATCCTCCTCTCCACCCTCTCTGAGTTGGGCATCTCCGGCGCGGCTCACTCTTGGATTGCATCCTACCTGACAGGTCGCTCCTACCAGGTGGCATGGCGAGAATCCGTCTCCGCACCACGTGCTCTCATCACTGGTGTCCCCCAGGGCTCAGTTCTAGGCCCTCTCCTATTCTCGCTATACACCAAGTCACTTGGCTCTGTCATATCCTCACATGGTCTCTCCTATCATTGCTACGCAGACGACACACAATTAATCTTCTCCTTTCCCCCTTCTGATAACCAGGTGGCGAATCGCATCTCTGCATGTCTGGCAGACATATCAGTGTGGATGACGGATCACCACCTCAAGCTGAACCTCAGCAAGACGGAGCTGCTCTTCCTCCCGGGGAAGGACTGCCTGCCCATTCCATGATCTCGCCATCACGGTTGACAACTCCATTGTGTCCTCCTCCCAGAGTGCTAAGAGCCTTGGCGTGACCCTGGACAACACCCTGTTGTTCTCCGTTAACATCAAGGCAGTGACCCGATCCTGTAGATTCATGCTCTACAACATTCGCAGAGTACGACCCTGCCTCACACAGGAAGCGGCATAGGTCCTAATCCAGGCACTTGTCATCTCCCGTCTGGATTACTGCAACTCGCTGTTGGCAGGGCTCCCTGCCTGTGCCATCAAACCCCTACAACTCATCCAGAACGCCGCAGCCCGTCTGGTGTTCAACCTTCCCAAGTTCTCTCACGTCACCCCGCACCTCCGCACACTCCACTGGCTTCCAGTTGAAGCTCGCATCTGCTACAAGACCATGGTGCTTGCCTACGGAGCTGTGAGGGCAACGGGACCTCCGTACCTTCAGGCTCTGATCAGTCCCTACACCCAAAGAAGGGCACTGCGTTCATCCACCTCTGGCCTGCTCACCTCCCTACCTCTGCGGAAGCACAGTTCCCGCTCAACCCAGTCAAAACTGTTCGCTGCTCTGGCACCCCAATGGTGGAACAAGCTCCCTCACGACGCCAGGACAGCGGAGTCAATCACCACCTTCCCGGAGACACCTGAAACCCCACCTCTTTAAGGAATACCCCCCCCCCCCCCACCCTCCCCCCCAAAGAATATATAGATGTACTATTGTAAAGTGGTTGTTCCACTGGATATCATAAGGTGAATGAACCAATTTGTAAGTCGCTCTGGATAAGAGCGTCTGCTAAATGACGTAAATGTAAATGTAATGTAAATGGTTGGATTTGAAGGGAAGGAGACTGACTGACTTTTTAAGATGATTTTGACCTACACAGTAAAATAAAAATGGTTCTGTATAGTGCCAAATTAGGCTTCTTTGGCTTGTAACCATAGCGGATCCCTTTTCGTTGCTCTATACATTTTTTTAAGGTTCTATAAAGAACAATCCTCATAAGGTTCTAAATGGAACCTTTATATTGCTATAAATAACTATTTCCTAAGGTTCTATAAATAACCGTTACTGAAGGTTCTATATATCCCCAAAAAAGAGGGTTCAATAAAGAACCATTCTCAATCTCAAAGGTTATTTTTAGATCCTTTTGAAGAACGATACAGAGTTTTTATTCTGGTTAGCCATATTATATTGTCAAAATTTCTTTGGTGTTATTATTGTGTTAATTGACCAGTTGAAACACGTGTCTTTCATATATATACAGTATTTACTGCAATGGTGGCGGGAACCTGAGGAGATAATTGGCTGACAAACTTGCAGATATTTTGTCAGGTACTGGTAGGTTTTTACAGAGAAGCTTGGCTCCCAGCACAAGGTGCAGCTGTGTAATGATCATTCTGTTTAATCAGCTTCAAATCAAAATCAAATCAAATGTTATTTGTCACATGCGACGAATACAACAGCTGTGGACCTTAAAGTGAAATGCTTACTTACAAGCACTTAACCAACAATGCTTTAAGAAGCTAAGAAGACAAAAACATGTTAACTTAGGGCTAGGCCCCTTTTTTCTCCACTTCCTGTCTGAATGACATGCCCAAAGTAAACCTGCCTGTAGCTCAGGGCCTGAAGCCAGGATATGCATATAATTGGTACCATTGGAAAGAAAACACTTTGAAGTTTGTAGAAATGTTAAAATAATGTAAGAGAATATAACACAATAGATATGGTAGTAGAAAATCCAAAGAAAAACCAACCAGAATTCTTTCTTAGAAATGCAAGAGAAAGGTCATATTGAAAATTAGCTCCCTGGATGCAATTCCTATGGCTTCCACAGGGTGTCAGCAGTCTATGTTCAATGTTTCAGGCTTGTAACTTCAAAAACGAGTGGATAACTCAAATCAATGGCGCCAACTAAACTGACTTTTTGGGATATAAAGAAGGATTTTATCTAAAAAAAACGACAGTACATGTTATAGCTGGGACCCTTTTGATGACAAATCAGAGGAACATTTTCAAAAAGTAAGTGAATATTTAATCGTTATATGTGAATGTATGAAACCTGTGCCGGTGGAAAAATATTTTGAATATTTTGAAACAATCGCATGGTATGTTTTCGCTGCAATAGCTACTGTAAATCGGACCGTGCAGTTAGATTAACAAGAATTTAAGCTTTCAACCAATATAAGACACTTATGTACCAAAATGTTTAAAATCCATAATATTTATGATTATTTATTTGAATTGCGCGCCCTCCAGTTTCACCGGAAGTTGTCCCGCTAGCGGGACCCTGATCCTTAAATTAAGTAAAAAATAGATAAGTAGAAAAATATAAATAAAAGTAACAAATAATTCAACAGCAGCAGTAAAATAACAATAGTGAGGCTATATACAAGGGGTTCCAGTACAGAGTCAATGTGTTGGTGCACCGGTTAGTCGAATTAGTCGAGGTAATTCTTGACATGCCACACTTGTCAGGTGGATGGATTATCTTGGCAAAGGAGAAATGCTCACTAACAGGGATGTAAACACAGTTTTGCACAAAAGTTGAGAGAAATAAGCTTTTTGTGTGTTTTATTTCAGCTCATGAAACATGGGACGAAAACGTTACATGTTGCGTTAATATTTTTGTTCAGTATAATAGAAAATTAAACCATTTGATTGTTTAATTGGAATTAGGCCTTAGGGCAACTTGCTTGAGGAAGGGTTTAAAGTTGCATTAACAACCTATTTTCCCTATGCCTATTATTTTCTGACTCAACAGAGTCAAATGTGCAGCTAGCTAACGCAGTTATCTTTGCTCTCTCACCTTCTCGCTGACACAATTCCTTTCAAGACCCGACTGACCTACGTTCTTCTGGTAAGGTAATTAGCACTAATTAAAAGGTTTCCAGCTGCCTTGAGTTAATCTGAAATGGCCTGGTCTAAAGTAGTGCACTATATAGGGGATAGGGTGCCAATTGGGCATGTGCTGACCAACTGGCAGGTGTCTGACCAACTGGCAGGTGTCTTCACTGACATTTTCAACATGTCCCTGATTGAGTTTGTAATACCAACATGTTTCAAGCAGATCACCATAGTCCCTGTGCCCAAGAACACGAAGGCAACCTGCCTAAATAACTACAGACTCGTAGCACTCACGTCCGTAGCCATGAAGTGCTTTGAAAGGCTGGTAATGGCTCACATCAACACCATTATCCCAGAAACACTAGACCCACTCCAATTTGCATACCGCCCAAACAGATCCACAGATGATGCAATTTCTATTGCACTCCACACTGCCCTTTCCCACCTGGACAAAAGGAATACCTATGTGAGAATGCTATTCATTGACTACAGCTCAGCGTTCAACACCATTGTACCCTCAAATCTCATCACTAAGCTAAGGATCCTGGGACTAAACACCTCCCTCTGAAACTGGATCCTGGACTTCCTGACGGGCCGCCCCTAGGTGGTGAGGGTAGGTAGCAACATCTGCCACGCTGATCCTCAACACTGGAGCCCCTCAGGGGTGTGTGCTCAGTTCCCTCCTGTACTCCCTGTTCACCCACAAGTGCATGGCCAGGCATGACTCTAACAGCATCATTAAGTTTGCAGATGACACAACAGTGGTAGTTCTGATCACCGGCATCGACGAGACAGCCTATAAGGGTGGTGCCAGAATAACAACCTCTCCCTCAACGTAACCAAGACTAAGGTGATGATTGTGGACTCCAGGAAAAGGAGGACGGAGCACGCCCCCATTCTCATCGATGGGGCTGTAGTGGAGCAGGTTGAGAGCTTCAAGTTCCTTGGTGTCCACATCACCAACAAACTAGAATGGTCCAAACACACCAAGACAGTCGTGAAGTGGGCACGACAAAGCCTATTCCCTCTCAGGAAACTGAAAAGTTTTGGCATGGGTCCTCAGATCCTCAAAAGGTTCTACAGCTGCAACATCGAGAGCATCCTGACCGGTTGCATCACTACCTGGTACGGCAATTGCTCGGCCTCCGACCGCAAGGCAATGCAGAGGGTAATGCGTATGGCCCAGTACATCACTGGGGCTAAGCTGCCTGCCATCCAGGACCTCTACACCAGGCGGTGTCAGAGGAAGGCCCTAAAAATTGTCAAAGACCCCAGCCACCCCAGTCATAGACTGTTCTCTCTACTACCGCATGGCAAGCGGTACCGGAGTGCCAAGTCTAGGACAAAAAGGCTTCTCAACAGTTTTTACCCCCAAGCCATAAGACTCCTGAACAGGTAATCTGATGGCTACCCGTACTATTTGCATTGTGTATCCCCCCCCCAACCCCTCTTTTACGCTGCTGCTACTCTTTGTTTATCATATATGCATAGTCACTTTAACTATACATTCATGTACATACTACCTCAATTGGGCCGACCAACCAGTGCCCCCGCACATTGGCTAACTGGGCTATTTGCATTGTTTCCTGCCACCCGCCACCCACCACCCGCCAACCCCTCTTTTACGCTACTGCTACTCTCTGTTTGTCATATATGCATAGTCATTTTAACCATATCTACATGTGCATACTACCTCAATCAGCCTGACTAACCGGTGCCTGTATATAGCCTCGCTACTGTTATAGCCTCGCTACTGTTCTTTTTCACTGTCTTTTACAGTTGTTTTTATTTTTTATTTTTTTTACCTATTGTTCACATAATACCTTTTTTTGCACTGTTGGTTAGAGCTTGTAAGTAAGCATTTCACTGTAAGGTGTTGTATTCGGCACACGTGACAAATAAACTTTGATTTGATTCGAATTGGGACGTGGCCCTTGTGTGCATTTTGTTCCCCCCTCCCCCTGTAGAATATATTGTCCTCACAGGTGCCTCTCTCTCTTCTTATGTGTGTTTACCATTCACATTCCTGCCCTCTTATTGACAGTCTCATGATCAAGATTAGTCCACCTATTGTTTGGACAGGATAAAGAACAAGATGGCTAGCCCATGGGAAGCCCATTGCAGAAAGTTCACATCTCCACCGATCTGTTGAAGTGTTAGGTTCAGCATCATGTATTGCAGTTTTATATCGAAGTCATAAAGTACAAAGGCCATTTTTTATGTGAACTTGATACCTACTTGAATTTACTGCAGTGGGCTAAATCAGGGTCAGAGTGATTCTTGGTAGTCTTAAAAATCTTCTTTGAAACAAAAGTATACACTTCACACACATTGTTATGGGCTTAAAAAGAAGACACCTGTACCGTGTCAGATATAGAGTTGAAATGTATAACATTTTGAGTTTGCTTCCCAATATTGCACTTTATCTGCATCACAGAAGACTGAAATATAGCAAAACTGTTTGACATACAAACACCAGATTTTGACGTACATTTTTTTTAAATGTATTATTAAAATATGAAAAATATTAATAACATTCCACCTATGAGACCACTAGGTCATTTGATTGCAGGAAAGGGCTACAGCTAAATTAATATGCAAATTTCTATACAAAATAAGATATTAAGATTGGATTACACTATAATGACAGAACCCAAACTAGGATTTCAGACTTAAATATATTGGTTGGCATCATTTGTAAATTATTAGTTGAACATGAACTAAACAATGCTTAAATTAAGAAAAAAACAATGCTTCAATTAAAATTTTTTTTTTATCTTATACCTCTTCAGAATAACGAACTAAGTGTTAATTAAACCATTCTACTTATCAACCTTGCTTTATTGCACCCCCTTCTCAATTAAAAGAGGATAGGGTGTTGACAACTGGTGACTTTCCAAAGACAGATGACAGTTTAACATTGGGGGTATTCGGGTCATAGAACTGGTATATTTTCATTGGTATTAAGCTGCTCTTTTTGACAAACATTGCTACAGACCCTAACACCTTTTCCTGTTGTAAATTCGATGACACTTTTCAGTGTTAGTGCGTTAATAACCTGGCCTCAAAATGTGTGTGATGCTGAGAGTCAGTAGACCGTAATTAGACCATTTTCTACTGGGAGAAATACCAAGTAAATATCATGCATGATGTAGCCTAGTCCTTTCTATGTAACGTTGGTGAGTTTTTCCCCCATTCAATAAATTGTGTCGATAGAAAATCCTTGTTGTTGATTCGTTGTACAACAACTCAGCCAGACCCTTTGCGAAAACAAAAAAGGCATCTCCATTCCTCTGCTCTATTGCAAAGAGATGGATAGAGCTTATGCAAGTCTAGTCAAATTCCTTTGTAATTCTCTGCTGCGGTCAACATCATTAGCCGTCATTTCCCAAGCCACTTCAGTTACATGCGAAGTGCTCTTTATTGTGTAATGAGTCAAGACTCTGAAAAGACCACTTCAAAAGGGCTCTCCTGAAAGCTGTCGCCCATGCAGCCTGCTGACTCGTCAAGCTGGGATTAAATGTTCCCCCATAATCAGATCTTTGTTTTCAAATAGGCCCACTGTTTATCTGCACCTCGGGTGACAGACATCAAGGGCAGGCGGAACTGAAAGAACACTGACACAAGCAATATAGATTCTAGAACACAATCGTCATATAGCAGCTATATGACAATTGGGTTGTAGAATCTATATGGTTTGTGTCAGTGCTATTTTGTAGCATACCATTGTTTGATATTGATTTTGATACTTCTATGAGGTTCCTCAGTGTGGTTTTACAACTATTGTTATTTATTGACCATGCACTCTATTGTACATTGTCTCTGGCTCTTATGGGGCACATTTACTGCTCTGGATATCTTGATTGTCGATGCCCTGAGCACTCGCCCAACCAGAAATCGGCATTGTAATCACTGTTCTATTAGTAAAAATCAGAGACTCTCACCAACACAGACATGTCTGTTTTGCTCTATGCTGCCCACAATCTTCTCAGGAATCGTCTGAAGATCACCTGTGACTGTGTGGTAAAAATGAATGGAAGTGAATAAGGCATTTCCCAACAAAGGTAAATATGAAACATACTTCAAAACATACTTCATTTTGATTAATTGTATTACTATCTGTTTTGCCATGCATGGATATGTTATTCAGTGTGATCTGTGGGTTAATAGCAGTAAGGCCAAATTGAATTCATATACCTCTCTCTCTATGTATATATATACCTACAGGGTTCCTAAAATTCCAAATCACATAGCTAAATGATTCATGGTATGACTATCTTAAAACAATTCCATATGTTAGCTTAGTAGACATTGCCCCTAGAGGCGCTAACTCTTGAGGTTTAAGCTCATACTTCAAAGGCAATTTAACAAGCTAGAGAGCATAAACTTCACTCAAGGGAGTGTTTGCACCACAATGAACTTCAGCAGTAGGCCTAAAAGAAAGATGTATCCATTCAGGTCTATAGTGCTAACACTGTTCCAGTATTGAATTGCAATAGCCCCCCTTTTACTGTATTTCATGAGAAAAGATAGCAGTTGCTTAGCTGTTTTTGGAAAATAATATGGCTACATCCCAAATGGCACCCTATTCCCTATGTTGTGCAGGGTTCTGGTTAAAAGTAGTGCACTATAATGCATATAATAATAGGGTGCCATTTGAGATGTAGCCCATTTTTAACCTGGCTTTGAAGAAGCGCTGTAAATTACACTGAAAACAGGATCCCTTGTTTTTATCAACCTCAATTAATCAAGATCTGGTAGTCAAATGATCTGCAAAGCAACAAGTCATGAGCGGGGGGGGGGGGGGGGGGGGTGATACAGCAGTTCAAGATACAACATTTGAGAGATAATATTAGAAGAGGTGTACCTAACAAAGGTCTTTGATGGTAGAGATGGCATTTCACCAGCCCACTACAGTGCCACGCCATGCAGCTTAGCTGTGGCTTTCTGTACAATAAGAATGTCAAAAAATAAAAATGTCCAAGAAGTATTTCAAGATGTAATTTTCAAGGCGTATTTGGATTTGGCGTTTGAATTATGTGAATGAAAGAGGGACCGAACCCAAAATGCTTTAACACAACCCATACACGTAAGTATCTCCATTCAAAGCAAATTATTTTTCTGCGTCAAGGGACAGCACTGCATAGGAAGATTTTTGGTGCGGAGTTGGCTCTATCTTGTCTTAAGAAAACAGGCCTTTGTCTAAGCAGGGCCCTCAGCCTGGACACCCTATTCCCTATATAGTACACTATTGGCGCCCTATGGGCCCTGATCAGTAGTGCACTGAACAAGGAATAGTCTGCCATTTGGAACGTAGTCCCAGCTTCCCTTACAGAGCCCAGTAAGAACTACAGTAAATCTTCAAACAATTCAGCCAAAAAAGGCCATGCAGTGAGTAAAGGGCAGAGAAAATACACAGGAAGCAGATGAATAAGCAACATCAATTACCAGGCCCTGAGGTTACATACCAAATTGCACCCTATTCCCTATGTAGTGCAGTATTTTTGACAAGAACCCCTTTGACAAGAACCCCTCCGCTGCTGCCCGCACATCACACCAGATGGCCACAGAAACTAGAAACACAGGCAGGCCCACTCTACAAGGTTACCCACGATGCATTTCACTTTAGAGAAGAGAGGGGGAGAGAGAGAGAGAGAGAGAGAGAGAGAGAGAGACAGAGAGAGAGAGAGAGAGAGAGAGAGAGAGAGAGAGAGAGAGAGAGAGAGAGAGAGAGAGAGAGAGTTGGGCGTTTTGAGGGATAAGGGAGTGGCCGTGAATGACAAATCACCATAATAGGTCTAGGTTTATTTTATAGTGAAACAAAATGGCTCAATTTGACCACTTAGCCTGCCAGAATTGGTGGGAGTGAGATACAAGAGCAACACACAAGAGGACAGCCAAATCAGTCCCTTGGTAGGAAGACTATTAGGGCCAACAAAGCCAGATGTCCAAGGGTTTTTACACTTCCCTATAGAAGACTTGGATGCTTTCTCATTTATAAGCGCCAGGTTTATCCATCATTATGCCGTAATGCATTCATCTAACCCTTTCACCTGATAAAGATAAGCTGTACTCAAAAGTAATATCATTAAAACATATATATTTCATAAATATTGCTTCTGCAAAACGCACTTGTGGTGTTAATTAAAACAATGGACATTGAGTAAAATATACATGTATTTTCTTAACTTACTATCTAGATCCATACCACTAAACCATCAAAATCATTAGGCTCTTGGAGAATTGTCTCCCGTCATCGTGTAACTTGGAACAACAAGCTGACATTGAACCCCTAAAAGGGGAACGAGACACTTGACCCCATCACGATGCACGTAGAGCACTGGACTAATGAATTGCCTAACAGTGTTTATTCAGCCTACGTTGACATGGATTGCAATCCCAAATGGCACCTTATTCCCTTAATAGTGCACTACTTATGGCCAGGGCCCATAGGGCTCTGGTCAAAAGTAGTGCACTATATAGGGAATAATGTGCCATTTGGGTCACAGCATGTAGCCATCCACACAACAAAACAAAAGACTCATGTGATTTTGCATGTCGTAAGCTGTTCAGACAATAAATTCAATCTGAATGTAGCCTCGAATTAACCAGTGAAGCAAGAGGTCCCAAGACTAGGCAATGAGACCATACAGCAATCCCAGTTAATTTAGTCTGACACAGAGAGTCCCTCCCTATGACTGGGTGGCTTCATCATTTTAATTATAAAACACATTATAAAACACATTAAGGTATTAGTACATATTGTATTGTTTTCAAAGAAGCCTAACAACATTGCACTGTTAATGTTGACACTAAACAATACGTGCACTAATGTATATACTGTATTAAAGCAAATACAAATTAATGGAAAATATATATTTTCTTTTCCTAATGACTAATAGGCTAATGGCTGGCGATTGTCTTGATGGATTTCCCTAGACCCAAATAATGATGAGCATAAAACTTCAATAGATAGTTAAGAACCTGAGTGTAGCAAAGTGAAAGAAAGTCCTTGCTTTCTCTTTATCTGTAGGACTGTGGTTAAGCCGTGATTGAATTAGTGAAAACTTTAATTACTTCATTTTAAATCAGTCTTTGAATTTAATTTAACTTTCTTCATGCTCTCGGTGCCCTGGCCAAACAATTTGTGGAGAAAAAATTGAATTAAGAACCTGCCTTTTTCTGCATTGATTATTATAACATTAGTGCCGGCTCAGTCCCTGGAGTGTCCTAGCCCTGTAAAAGGACAGGTTATAAAACATTACTCAAAATAACGCATATGTTATAATCCCAGAGAACTTACTTAAAATTCAATCCACTTTGGCATCATTATCATGTATCAACATAATGAATGACTCCTTCAGAGTATGGTGATTATAATTTGATAAATCATCAGCAGAAAATTAACTGGATGTCAAAACATTCATTGGAAAGGGGTGATTAATCGAGGATGATTGTGGTGATGAATTGCGTTAATCGTGCACAGCATGAATCCAGTGAAATGGCTAAGCAGCCCAAGATGGATGGGGCACAGAAGCTGCAAGGTCAGAAGAGAACACAGAGAGAGAGAGAGAAAGAGAGAGAGAGAGCCGAGCCAAGCGCAGGGAAGCAGAGCGAGGGAAGGAGATTGGGAGGAAGAAAAAGGCTGTGCCTATGCACATTTTTACGAGACTCATTCCTCTCCTGCTTTTATAAAATGTAGGCCCTGGACTCTACCTTGATGATATTGTTAAACACAGCATCAGCGGGTTTTAGAAACTTATTTTGAGGCCTGTTTTTATTTTACCCCTTAGCTCAGGCCAAAGCTCATTAAAAACAACAACACTTGCTATTTCTGCTACCTAGCTCCAACCCCCATGCCAATAATTGGGATTCCCACATGGATGTGGATGTCACCCCAACATGAAAGATGTGTCTGGTGTGTGTGAGGTCAAACACAGGTCCAGATATTTATTTCACCAACCAGATGGAAGCAGAACATTCATCACGGAACACTGTCACTGTGGTAACACCAGTTCCATCCACCATAAGGTTCTATCTCTTCCCATTATGTTCCACGGGTTCCTCTAGCGTTTACAACAACAATCCCACAGTGGGCTCTGGTCAAAAGTAGTTCACTATATAGGGAACAGGGTGCCATTTGGAACACAGCCCAGGAGCGAGGATGTTTCTGTTTCTGACACTCTGCTCCCTCATTCATCAATCCCTTTCATTCGTAGGCCCACGTCTGATGATGACAATGAAAAGATTTTATAATAGCGAGAGCCAGGCAAAAACTCATTCCATCAGTTATCCATCATGCAACAGTCAGACATTCCAGCAGCCAGCCGGATGGATGTCGTATAGATGTACGTTCCACTGACCTAATCTGTGATGACTGACTGGGCTGGGTGCTACCTGCTGGAGAAATCTTAAAAGACATTTTTGTCATTTAGCAGACACTCTTATCCAGAGCGACTTACAGTAGTGAATGCATACATTTCATACATTTTTTTTTTTCTGTGCTGGCCCCCCGTGGGAATCGAACCCACAACCCTGGTGTTGCAAACACCATGCTCTACCAACTGAGCTACAGGGAAGGCTATTTGGGATGTAGTATAGTCTAGGACAAGACTGAGGACTGAGGCCTAGCAGTTATAGAGGGGAACAAGAACCCAGGCATTTAACCTCTTCACCAATCAATCCATCTAAAGCATCACGAGCATATATGCATGTATAACCGCAAACCCAGTAGGAAATATTAGATTTCTACAGTACATAATGAGCATTTCAAGATAACGTCAATTAAATTAAATCATAGGATTTCATGCTATATCAACTGATATATCCTTTTGTGTATCCTCATAAAAATATAACATAAGGCCAGGTAATCTTCTGCGCAACACCTCCAATGCACAAACTGCACATAAAACCCACACCAACTGAAACAACAGTAGTAAATACATCTCCAAAGACCTAAAGAGATATTTCCATCCTAGGTAAATCTGCTTAATCACCCACTATAACTGACTTCTCTATGGACTTTGTCTTCTTCAGTAGTCTTTCCCCTGCCACTGAAGTCCCAGAAGAGATAAAAATGTGTGTTTTATGGAGGTACTGTATATCTGACCAAATCCCCTCTGACTTCCTCAGCAGTCTCTCCACTCCCACTGTGGGCGCAGTAGGCTAGGTTCAGCTAGGTTACCTTTCTGCTGTGAGATAGCTAGCCTGCATGTCTTGTTCTCTCTGGCTCACAGTCCCAGTTCAACCCAGCGCTCTGGTGAGTGTTAGTTAACACACAGGAGTACAGGACAGGGTTTGTGTCCAAAATGGTGCCCTTTTCTCTATGTAGTGCACTACTTTTGACCAGGGCCCAATAGGGCTCTGATAAAAAAGTAGTGCACTTTAAATGGAAAAGTGTGTGATTTGGGATGCATCCAGGGGCTGGGAGGGGGGGAGTACTCTGTTCTGCTCTGCTCTCTGACCGCAACGCTGGCTATATTAGAGACATGATTCCCTAAACACCACAGCTGAGTTTGTTCCTGGCACATTTCCCTTATCTCTGGCTAGCTAGCTAAGTGATCCTCCCACTACACCTATTAAATCTGTCTAGTGTGACCTGTCGACTTTGTCTACTGAATCTTAAAAGGAAACAATAGATATGTCCCAAATGATACCATATTCCCTATATAATGTAGCACTATGACCGGTGGTAACCGTGGTGAAAAGTAGTGCACTATATGGGGAATAGGGTGCCATTTTGACCTATCCAATATTTTGCCTTGATCACCATCGTTTGGGTTCAAACACATTTTTTAACTAATTGCTATTGTCTTTTATAAAAGTAAACACAAAATATATCATATTATTTATTTAACATTATTTTACCAGGTAAGTTGACTAAGAACATGATAATGATAATCTTTTATCATTATCATTGTTTCAATTTGTCATATCCAACATCTAAAACTTCCTGCTCTAAAACATAGAAAACATACTCATACTGTATGTCAATCTTCCAGATGCAGAGGTAGAAATCAAATACCACTTGAAAGTGTATTCTAACTAATTGGGCCCAGTGGCCTTAAAGGTACAGTTCACTGGCCTCAAGGCAGTACGTTTAAAACTTTAGAAACTCCAGCTCTGTTGGACTCAGAGCAGCTTACTACATCTGCCTTTTTAAGTGCCATGAAAGTACAGTAATTCTCTCCATCGAAACCGTTAATGGTAGTATAAAGAGCATATATTAAACTAAGCAAAAAATGTAAAGTATTTTGTAAGCTAGACGCACAGGAGAAGGGCACAAAGTCACATATGTTCAACAGAGAAATAATGAGGGGAAAAATAACATTTGCAGGGAGACAGGGAGGAATGTCTGGGTCTGAGTCCCAAATTGTACCCTTTTCTCTAGATAGTGCACTACTGTTGACCAGAGCTCTATGGGACCACATTTTGACCAGAGCTCTATGGGACCACATTTTGACCAGAGCTCTATGGGACCACATTTTGACCAGACCTCTATGGGACCACATTTTGACCAGAGCTCTATGGGACCACATTTTAACCAGAGCTCTATGGGACCACATTTTAACCAGAGCTCTATGGGACCACATTTTAACCAGAGCTCTATGGGACCACATTTTAACCAGAGCTCTATGGAACCACATTTTAACCAGAGCTCTATGGAACCACATTTTAACCAGAGCTCTATGGGACCACATTTTAACCAGAGCTCTATGGGACCACATTTTAACCAGAGCTCTATGGAACCACATTTTAACCAGAGCTCTATGGGACCACATTTTAACCAGAGCTCTATGGGACCACATTTTAACCAGAGCTCTATGGGACCACATTTTAACCAGAGCTCTTCGGGACCACATTTTGACCAGAGCTCTATGGGACCACATTTTAACCAGAGCTCTATGGGACCACATTTTAACCAGAGCTCTATGGGACCACATTTTGACCAGAGCTCTATGGGACCACATTTTAACCAGAGCTCTATGGGACCACATTTTAACCAGAGCTCTATGGGACCACATTTTAACCAGAGCTCTATGGGACCACATTTTGACCAGAGCTCTATGGGCCCTTCACCAGATTGAAGTTGCATCATCCACAAGCAAAACATATCCTCCCTCCAAACCTCCAACTTATGGTTTGTCTATGTGACTGTGCGACTCTGTAATGCTGGGTATTCTTCCTATTCTGTTAACTATCAGCAATTATCTCCCTGTCAAATCCTGAAGTGACAAATTCCCCTTATATCCCGCCTGGCAGTATCATCAACCGGACACCAGGCTTATGTGATGGAGACTAAATCACTGCCGTAACTCTGAGTCCTGACAGACAAATGTGGTGCCTTGGAAAAGCTAGGCCCATCACTCTGAACAGGAAGAAGAAAAAAAACCTCTTCTCCACTCCTCCCTCTCTCCCAGTTGACCTTTTTTCTCTCCCTGTGAGAGGAGATTAAATACCGCAGATACTGTAGGTAAAGACTGCATCCCAAATGGCACCTTTTTCCCTATATAGTGCACTATTTTGATCAGGACCCAGGTCAAAAGTAGTGCACTATATAGGGAATACGGTGCCATTAGGGATGCAACCATGGTCTGTTTCCAAAATATGAGAATTATTAATGGACTTTGCAGAGGGACGTTTAATCTTGTGCCAAGTCGCAGTCATCGTTTTACCTTGGGCTGTTTTTTCCTTACAGATGGGCACAGAAAAACAGGAACTATGCTTTACCCTTCCTACACTGCAAAGGCAAAGGAAGTGTGTTGTGCCGGAGAAGTTGTGTCAGAGAGATAATAACCTGACTTTTTTTATAGTATCAGGGTAAAGACAATGAGATTATGGGTGTAGAGATCGGACAACATACAAAACAGGTTTCAACATTGCATGGCTTGGGTCCAGTGATAATTCTCATCTTTTAAAAACTATGTTCAAAGACCAAAACATCCTGTATGTGTGGTATACTTACACATTACATCAAAAAGGGTGACATGTCATGGTCCACCAACAAACTTCTGAAAAACGGTGTGGAATGTCTGTTTCACTGCATCTAAGCCACTTTTATGCTCTATTACAAATAATCCTTAAAAACATGACCAACGTTTATGACTAAACAACACATTTGGGTATCCAGTATCCACTGAACATGTAACTGTTTTCCACTTCCCTCGACCCAACCTCCTCCCAGTCCATTTTCACCACAAGCTAATACCCTGCGTGTTGTTAATAACAGCGCTGTGCTAGTTTGGGACTGAGACGACAGAAAGCACACTTCCTCTCACATGGTACTTTTCACACGGGAGTCACAAGTCAGGTCCCAAAGCCAAAATGATGTCAATCAGAATAACGTGATAGGATATTAAATTATCCTCTCGTGTCTTGGACCTTGCGTCCCATTGAACCGCGGCTCAACGACTGACGTAATTAGTTACCCTGGCTGAACGAGCTACCCGAAAGGTCAGTTTATCTAAACCAAACAAAATCTAGCCTATAATCAACTTTGCTGTTTTTTGTTGTTTGTATCTATCTATCTAAACTCAGAAAAAAAAGAAATATCCCTTTTTCAGGACCCTGTCTTTCAAAGATAATTCGTGAAAATCCAAATAACTTCACCGATATTCATTGTAAAGGGTTTAAACACTGTTTCCCATGCTTGTTCAATGAATGCTATTCATGCTATTCAGGTCACAGTTATAAAGACTTAGGACACTAAAGAGGCCTTTCCACTGACTCTGAAAAACACCAAAAGAAAGATGACCAGGGTCCCTGCTCATCTGCGTGAACGTGCTTTAGGCATGCTGCAAGGAGGCATGAGGACTGCAGATGTGGCCAGGAAAATAAATTGCAATGTCCGGAATGTGAGACACCTAAGACAGCACTACAGGGAGACAGAGCGAACAGCTGATCATCCTCGCAGTGGCAGACCACGTGTAACAACACCTGCACAGGATCGGTACATCCGAACATCACACCTGTGGGACAGGTACAGGATGGCAACAACAACTGCCTGAGTTACACCAGGAACAGACAATCCCTCCATCAGTGCTCAGACTGCCCGCAATAGGCTGAGAGAGGCTGGACTGAGGGTTTGTATGCCTGTTGTAAGGCAGGTCCTCACCAGACATCACCGGCAATAACTTTGCTTACAAGCAGAAACCCACCGTCGCTGGACCAGACAGGACTGGCAAAAAGTGCTCTTCACTGACGAGTCGTGGTTTTGTCTCAAAAAGGGTGATGGTCGGATTCGCGTTTATTGTTGAAGGAATGAGCGTTACATCGAGACCTGTACTCTGGAGCGGGATCGATTTGGAGGTGGAGGGTCCGTCATGGTCTGGGGTGGTGTGTCACAGCATCATCGGACTGAGCCTGTTGTCATTGCATGCAATCTCCACGCTGTGCATTACAGGGAAGACATCCTCCTCACTCATGTGGTACCCTTCCTGCAGGCTCATCCTGACATGACCCTCCAGCAAGACAATACCACCAGCCATACTGCTCGTTCTGTGCATGATTTCCTGCAAGACAGGAATGTCAGTGTTCTGCCATGGCCAGCGAAGAGCCCGGATCTCAATCCCATTGAGCATGTCTGGGACCTGTTGGATTGGAGGGTGAGGGCTAGGGCCATTCCCCCCAGAAATATCCGCGAACTTGCAGGTGCCTTGGTGGAAGAGTGGGGTAACATCTCACAGCAAGAACTGGCAAATCTGGTGTAGTCCATGAGGAGGAGATGCACTGCAGTACTTATTGCAGCTGGTGGCCTCACCAGATACTAACTGTTACTTTTGATTTTGACCTCCCCCTCTGTGTGCAGGGACACATTATTCCATTTCTGTTAGTCACATGTCTCTGGAACTTGTTCAGTTTATGTCTCAATTGTTGAATCTTGTTATGTTCATACAAATATTTACACGTGTAAGTCCAATTTTGTAAGTCGCTCTGGATAAGAGCGTCTGCTAAATTACGTAAATGTAAACGTCAAATGTTAAGTTTGCTGAAAATAAACGCAGTTGACATTGAGAGGATGTTTCTGTTTTTACTGAGTTTAGAAGTGCCGACGCTGCTAAAAGGCTTCTATGTAATGGGGTGCTTGTCACAACTTCCGCCGAAGTCGGTCCCTCTCCTTGTTCGGGCGGTGTTCGGCGGTCGACGTCACCGGCCTTCTAGCCATCGCCGATCCACTTTTCATTTTCCATTTGTTTTGTCTTTGTCTTACACACCTGGTTTCAATCCCCCAATTACTTGTTATTTATTTAACCCTCTGTTCCCCCATGTTTGTATGTGAGTAATTGTTTGTATGTAAGACGGTCCGTTATGTGGGCTCGCTTTACTGTATTATATTTGTCTATTTTGAGTAAATTACGTTTATTTACTAATATCCGCTGTCCTGCGCCTGACTCCTCTACACAAGCTACACACAGACCACATTACAGTGCCGTTCTGGGTAAAGTCATGTAGTCCAAAAAAAGAGAAGGTTGTAGCATCTCCCAAAGGGACCGCGATGACAGAGTGTTTGTGTGTCACTGGAAAAGGGTATTTTTGTGTCGGTCGTAGCAGCAGCCCCTCGAATAGCTCCTTTGCAATTTCCTCCTCTTCCATTCTACTTGAGCAGCCGATAACTAAGAACATTAGTTTTATGCGACTTGCCAAGCTTAAATGAAAAGAGCTAACTGTAATGACACTACAATTAATTGTCCCAATAGACAGACATCCGCGAGACAAGATATTGACTTCATTACTGGATAATGAATTATACCATTAAGTCAGCCAGGGGTCACCTTGTGTATCAGACACAACGGCTAATATATTGACATCTTCTCTGGAATAAGATAAATTCAGATATGACTGATAAGGCTGATTAGAAGACTCATCCACCATGCAGAGGCAAGGCCTCAGGAGCTGAGTGGTGTGTGTGTGTGTGTGTGTGTGTGTGTGTGTGTGTGTGTGTGTGTGTGTGTGTGTGTGTGTGTGTGTGTGTGTGTGTGTGTGTGTGTGTGTGTGTGTGTGTGTGTGTGCGTGTGTTAAAGGGCGTTAGGGAGACTTATTAAGTAAAGTGAATGTCCCTCTGTATGGATTCTCTGTATGTCAGAAGAACCATCTGAATGCCAAGGGCAAAGGAGACATTATTATGCAATACAGACTTCCAGGAGTGCATGGACCACACACCTCCCCTATCTTTACCAATATTTAATTTGGCCAAAGCATCCATCCACATAGAAGTTCAGTCTGGAAGCCGTTGGGTTTCTCTGACCTTGGCATTTCTTCTCCACGCTCTCTGTTCTCTTTCTGTTCTGATTATTGAGAACGCTCCGCCTGCAGTAACCTCTCCTCATTTGTCATGATTATTGCAGATTTTTTAAACTGTCATCTGTGAGCGTGGATCAATGGCTTGTCGACTTCCCCTTTGTCATATTGGCAGCGCAAACAGCCTTTCCCTTCTAAATGAGACCCCTTACTTCTCTGTCTATCAACTGTCCGTCTGGGAGGGTAATCTGATCCCTTTGTTAGATCTGTCTACGAATCATCCCTCCAATCAAACGCCCTGCCACTTGTATAACACACACGCACGCGCACGCACGCACACGCACGCACACACACACACAATCTACAAATGACTAATAGTTTACTGGATTAGTTCAATTCCATATACACTACTGTTCAAAAGTTTGGGGTCACTTAGAAATGTCCTTGTTTTGAAAGAAAAGCACATTTTTGTCCATTAAAATAACATCAAATTGATCAGAAATACAGTATAGACATTGTTAATGTTGTAAATGACTATTGGAAATTAGGCTATTCCATGCAAGAAATGTGAGAAACGACTAGGCTATTCCATGCGAGAAATTATCAAGAAACTGAAGATCTCATACAACGCTGTGTACTACTCCCTTCACAGAACAGGGAAAACTGGCTCAAACCAAAAAAGAAGGCCAGTTTTATTGCTTCTTTAATCAGTACTACAGTTTTCAGCTGTGCTAACATAATTGCAAAAGGGTTTCCTAATGATCAATTAGCCTTTTTAAATGATAAACTTGGATTAGATAACACAACGTGCCATTGGAACACAGGAGTGATGGTTGCTGATAATGGGCCTCTGTACGCCTATGTAGATATTCCATAAAAATCTGCCATTTCCAGCTGCAATGGTCACTTACAACATTAACAATGTCTTCACTGTATTTCTGATCAATTTGATGTTATTTTAATGGACAAAAATGTGTTTTTCTTTCAAAAGCAAGGACATTTCTAAGTGACCCCAAACTTTTGAACGGTAGTGTATATACACTGTACATGCAGGTTGACTATAAAACAACCCATGGCCTGCCTACCACAATGTCAAAGCTATGCTTTTCAAAATTAACAGTTCTTTTGAATTACATTAAAAGAGGTAGAGGTGGTGGTGGTGGTGGGTGCATTTTAACTTGCATTTACAATGTAAAGCAGTTGACAATCCAATTTCTTGGCTGTCAAATTTCAATTGTAATGAGGGCAGATTTAATAATGAACCCAGACCCACACCAAACGGAAGAATAACTGGTGGTAGACTGCATCTGCTTCCCAAATGGCACCATATTCTTTGTATAAAGTGCACTACTTTTGACCAGAAACCTAAAGGCCCTGGTCAAAAGTATCATACTATATAGGGGCAGTATATAGGCACTATACAAGTTAGTGTTACACATTGTGCATTTATTCCTCGTTTTATATATATTTTTCTATTATTTTTCTATTTTTCTCTCTGCATTGTTGGGGAAGGGCCCATAAGTAAGCATTTCACTGTTAGTCTACAACTGTTGTTTACAAAGCATGTGAAACATTTGATTTGATTTTATTGATTTGGGAATAGGGTGCCATTTGGGACGCAACCTAGTAGACACGACTAGCTGCTGATGATCTGTCTTCCTTTAAGGACTAGTAGAATTCTGTACCTGTAACAAACCAGACAGTCCCAATCCACTCACCCCACAGACTAGACATTAGCCGGTCTCACTCTGTCTCTACCCTGTCCCTATTCCTACAGTGGCTTGCGAAAGTATTCACCCCCCTTCGCATTTTTCCTATTTTGTTGCCGTACAACCTGGAATGAAAATAGATTTTTGGGGGGTTTGTATAATTTGATTTACACAATATGCCTACCACTTTGAAGATGCAAAATATTTTTTCTTGTGAAACAAATAAGAAATAAGACAAAAAAACTGAAAACGTGAGCGTGCATAAATATTCACCCCCCCAAAGTCAACACTTTGTAGAGCCACCTTTTGCAGCAATTACAGCTGCAGGTCTCTTGGGGCATGTCTCTATAAGTTTGGCACATCTAGCCACTGGGATTTTTGGCCATTCTTCAAGCCAAAACGTCTCCAGCTCCTTCAAGTTGGATGGGTTCCGCTGGTGTACAGCAATCTTTAAGTCATACCACAGATTCTCAATTGGATTGAGGTCGGGCTTTGACTAGGCCATTCCAAGACATTTAAACGTTTCCCCTTAAACCACTCAAGTGTTGCTTTAGCAGTATGCTTAGGGTCATCGTCCTGCTGGAAGGTGAACCTCAGTCCCAGCCTCAAATCTCTAGAAGACTGAAACAGGTTTCCCTCAAGAATTTCCCTGTATTTAGCTCCATCCATCATTCCTGCCGATGAAAAACATCCCCACAGCATGATTCTGCCACCACCATGCTTGTAATGGGCGTCGTATAAAGGGGACCAAGGCACAGCGTGTTGAGTGCTCATAATTGTAATTTAATGAAAATAACACTTTGACAAAAGAAACAAAACGACAGCCAACAGTTCTGTAAGGTTACATTATCGAAATAGAAAACAACTACCCACAAAAAACAGGAAGAAAAACCCCTACTTAAATATGATCTCCAATCAGAGACAACGAGGACCAGCTGCCTCCAATTGGAGATCAACCCAAAAAGCAACAACATAGAAATAGACAACCTAGAACTTAAACATAGAAATAGAAAACATAGAAAAACACAAAACACCCCCTGTCATGCCCTGACCTACTCTACCATAGAAAACAACCTCTTACTATGGTCAAGACGTGACAATGCTTCACTGTGGATCGTGTTCTCGGGGTGATGAAAGGTGTTGGGTTTGCGCCAGACATGGCGTTTTCCTTGATGGCCAAAAAGTAAAATTTTTGTCTCATCTGACCAGAGTACCTTCTTCCATATGTTTGGGGAGTCTCCCACATGCCTTCTGGCGAACACCAAACGGGTTTGCTTATTTTTTCTTTAAGCAATGGCTTTTTCTGGCCACTCTACCATAAAGCCCAGCTCTGTGGAGTGTACGGCTGAAAGTGGTCCTATGGACAGATACTCCAATCTCCGCTGTGGAGCATTGCAGCTCCTTCAGGGTTATCTTTGGTCTCTTTGTTGCCTCTCTGATTAATGCCCTCGTTGCCTGGTCCGTGAGTTTTGGTGGGTGGCCCTCTTCTGACAGAATTGTTGTGGTGCCATAGTCTTTCCATTGTTTTTATAATGGATTTGATGGTGCTCCGTTGGATGTTCGGATATTTTTTTATAACCCAATCCTGATCTGTACTTCTCCACAACTTTGTCCCTGACCTGTTTGGAGAGTTCCTTGGTCTTCATGGTGCCGCTTACTTGGTGGTGCCCCTTGCCTAGTGGTGTTGCAGACTCTGGGGCCTTTCAGAACAAGTGTATGTATACTGAGATCATGTGACACTTAGATTGCACACAGGTGAACGTTATTTAACTAATTATGTGACTACTGAAGGTAATTGGTTGCACCAGATCTTATTTAGGGGCTTCATAGCAAAGGAGGTGAATACATATGCATGCACCACTTTTCCGTTTTCACTTCACCAATTTGGACTATTTTGTGTATGTCCATTACATGAAATCCAAATAAAAATCAATTTAAATTACAGGTTGTAATGCAACAAAATAGGAAAAATGCCAAGGGGGATGAATAATTTAAAAAGGCACTTTACAACTGTTAGAGTCTTCGGAGTGTCTTCTGTCTCTACCCGTTTCACCATATTCCTTTCCTCCTTCTGTCTCTACCCATTCCACCATATTCCTTTCCTCCTTCTGTCTCTATCTATTCCACCATATTCCTTTCCTCCTTCTGTCTCTACCCATTCCACCATATTCCTTTCCTCCTTCTGTCTCTACCCATTCCACCATATTCCTTTCCTCCTTCTGTCTCTACCCATTCCACCATATTCCTTTCCTCCTTCTGTCTCTACCCATTCCACCATATTCCTTTCCTCCTTCTGTCTCTACCCATTCCACCATATTCCTTTCCTCCTACTGTCTCTACCCATTCCACCATATTCCTTTCCTCCTTCTGTCTCTACCCATTCCACCATATTCCTTTCCTCCTTCTGTCTCTACCCATTCCACCATATTCCTTTCCTCCTTCTGTCTCTACCCATTCCACCATATTCCTTTCCTCCTTCTCTGCGAGTAGCTGAGCAGCCCTGACTAGCTGATGATCTGTCTCCCTAAAGGACTAGTACTGTACCTGTAACCAGCCCAATAACCACCCCACAGACATGACCTAGTCTCACTCTGTCCCCCTTCTCTCTCTGCGAGTGGCTGAGCAGGCCTGACAGGCGGATTCCTTTTCTTCTGGATGTATTAAAGGCACTTTCCTGCTCTGACAGCCAGCCTGCTCTGTTCTGTTCTGCCAGCCACCTTCTAGCTCCAGACCACATCCAAAATAGCACCCTAGTCCCTATAAAGTGCACTACTTTTGACCAGAGCCCTATGGCCCTATATAGGGAATAGGGTGCCATTTGGGACACAGCCCCAGTCTTCACACTACTCTGGGCAGCCACTACGTCTTGACAGACCCCTGTCACTACCCATCAGCCTCTCTGCTCCTGCTCTGCTCCGCTTTGCTCTCCACAAGATCCAGCTCTCCCGCCTCTGCGCACGCAGACCCACTTTCACCAACCAGCACAATTATTTTTTATGACAAGCCATCCATCAGCTTTAACTTTAAAGCACTTTCCACTGATATCCATTGTTACACTTCTGTGCACTCTTTTTTTCCACGCAGCCAGGCAGCTGGTGCGGCACTGCGTGAGAGGATCTGTGAGAGAATATGATACCAGGCATTCATACTAGCGAACCGTGTAAATCTACTTAGTCTCTCTTCGCTTTATTTCACATTTTATAAGTTCAATTTTTGGGAGGTGAATTACGCATATTTGTTGTGCGTAATATGCTCTTTTCAAATCTGATTTGAGTGCCCTAAATTGCGTTGTGAAAAAAGGTTATAATTTGTCAGCTATCGGAGGGGCGTGGACTCAAGTCAAACTGAAATGAGCAGCTGAACTATTAAAGACTGAGTGTCTTCTGCATGGAGTAATTTGAGGAACTTAAAATAACAGTAAACAGTGATTAGAGATACGATCTTCTTAATGCTGATAATGATAGAGCCATCAAGCTTGATGTGATTTGAAAATCCCATATATTATTGCTGAGAAAAGTCATTATCAGATCAGCTCAATTATGTTTTATGAACCGTGATGGGGACCAATTATTACTGTGTAACTAACTGTATTATAACTGATGCAACCTATGCAGTGTGGCATCAGTCACCACTGATCTCTATCATTATTCTCAGAGACTGTTTATACCATCAAACACAGATGGATTGTAAACATTTATGCAATGGGTGGGTCTAATCCTGGACGCTGATTGGATAAAACCGCGTTCCAGCCATTGTCTATTCCACAAGTTACCACCGGCTAACTCTGCGTTTACACAAGGAAGCAACATCGCGTGATGAAACATCGGAAGCCATTCACTTTCACTGGAAGGAAAGCGAGAGAAGCGGAGTGGGCAGGGGACCTTTGAGTGATACGAGCATGGGAGCTGAGCAGGGCGTGGCTAAAGTTAGAGAAAGCTGAACTTTATTCAAACCCTCTGCTATATCATGACGCTAGTGACCAATCGAAGCTCACTATAGCATCTAACCCCTACTGGATTGGCTGACAATGGCTGTTGATACCTAGCTTGCTTGCTAGCTTCTTTGCACTCACATGAGGGCGAGGCTAGCGTAGCTATGTGAGTGCCACTTGTCTAGTGTAAATGGCCAGTAAGGCTATGATGTTGAAATGTCTATTTACTGTTCCATCTCACTGCACAGTCCACTGTGTCATCAGCCCAGCCAGGCAATTTATAAACTTGATCTCCACTTAAAAAAGCAACTAGACATTATCTCCCCTTTCTTTTAGACTATCAATTGGTTTTCAACATCTGTCTCGTTTCAATATTGAAATTCATTCTCCACTGTCCCATTCAGGATTAACGTGTCAGGATAAGACAGACAACTTTTCTCAGCCAGTCCAAATCATGAATCAGCATAATTTGTATGGATATACAAAGAAATGTCAATGGAAAGACAGGTCAAACAAATCGAAATGCAGCTAGTTTGCAGTCTTTCCATCTTCAGTTTGAAGTGATTTTGTTAACTGTGTAGTTGGCTAGCTCCTCTGAACAGTCTCCTGACAAGAGAGCAAATATTCTATGCCAAGCGAAATCACGCATCATTAGCTCATTGTTATGGATATATACAAATAAATGTCATTAGAAAACAGTTGAAACATACGCAGATGCAGATTCTTTGCGGTTATTCAGGCTGCACTGTTTGACGTGACTGTGTTAGCCCTTAGTTGGCTATCTAGCATGCAAGTGATAAGAACGTTGCCAGCGAGCATGACAACGGAACATTTAGAATGAACGACTTGGTTACGTCCATAGATATAGAATAAAACGACTTCATCTCTATTGGTTTGGTTGCATCTCTGGCAACCAAACCAATATAATTAATGACCAGCAATCTTGGTTAGCAATCTTGGTTAGCAACCATAGATTTGCAGAACTCTAGATTTGAGTCACGACTTCGTCTCTGGTCTAACAACACCCGTGCCAATATATCCTCCAAACACCGGCTTTTTGGGCGCTATCACTTAATTGGAGATCCAAGCGAAAGATCTGGCATTGATCATCTCCCGCCAGTGGTCACACAGTGCAACACTGACTGTGGGGCCTTAGGTGTCTAGGCCTTAGAGATCTTTCTCTTCAGGCCATAATAGCACAGTTCACACAAGCATGCTGGTGTCCCCTCGAGTCCCCCAGATGCTGCTCCCACCTCCCCGTCCTGCTCTCGTCATTAACTCTCACACTGAGATTTGAATTAATGTTCCTCGCGGCACAAGACAGATTCTGCATCAGGCCACGTTTTCAGAGCTGTCAGTCTAATTAAAGAGGCTAGACCCAGACGGATGATGGGCCAGAGCCGTCTCTCTCTCGATGTATTAGTATCGATGGCACTTAATCGTGATGACCCCACCCAATCACGAGTCACAAGGCACCCCAGTGGTTCTGAGTACCCACAGGCTCAAAGCTACAATCACTTCCATGTGAGGGAGAGGTTATGTATTGCAAGAGTTAAAATAGCCTTTAGGCTGTAAAGCTCTATCAGGACAATAGTAAAAACATCATCATATGCAGCAAGAAAAGAGCAACATTTATTCCAATGTTTTCATGAAACGTTATATCACAGCAACAAAGTGTG
Source organism: Salmo trutta (assembly GCF_901001165.1). Taxonomy (NCBI): domain Eukaryota; kingdom Metazoa; phylum Chordata; class Actinopteri; order Salmoniformes; family Salmonidae; genus Salmo; species Salmo trutta. Next base: position 54,981,426 of record NC_042974.1, on the reverse strand, counting down.
AACATATGGTTATGAATGACCCAGATGGTTCCAGAATCTGTTGACTTACCTCCTCTATCATGGGATTGTTAAAATGTATAATTAATCAGGTGTTGATAACTAAGATATAATGAGAACATCCCCCATTCAGCCTGGAGTCTATGACTTTATACTTGCTGCTTGTTATTCTAACCAGTACATGTTGGTTGTTTTCTCTCTCCCCCAACTCGCAATCGGTTGATTCTATGCTATTAGAAAGATTGAAAGTATACAACATGTGAAGCATTACAGCATGCAAAGGGATTAGAAAAGGGAGATAGATGGGATAGGAAGAGGGAAGCTGAGGGGTGGGACTTATGACTGGAACAGATCAGGTTTGAGAATTGTTTTCTAAAAAAAAATGACATGGGGACTTGGGAATTTGGTTGGAGCAGCTTCACTTCAGGTGTAGAATGTATGTTTTTTTTTTTTATAAAACAATAAATACAAAAATGGCTTGCCTCCTCAAAAAGGAAAGATTTTGATCTATGGTATTAATTTAGTGTCTTTTCCCCTTTCATCCCAAAGCAGCATGGTAAGGTGAGAGGAGTGGTGTGTGTGTGTAAGTGTGTGTAAGTGTGTGTGCGTGTGTGCAAGCGTGCGCAAACCCATCTGTGGGTCGCAGTGGCAGTACAGTGCTGTCCTGGTGGCTGGCCTGGCCAGTGTGGCTGGCAGTACGGGGTTAACTTCAACCTCCTTGCTGCCTCCCTGTCTGACACTGTATTAATCACCATTGATGTGTGCTCTAAAAGGATTGCTGCAGGAAATAAAGACCCTGTGGTGTCAGGCGCCTTGCCCTGATGTGACTCCATCAGACAAGTGGATGCGTATTGACAAGGCGAGAAGAGGAGAGAGGGAGCAATCAGTCCGAGAGTCAGTCACCTTGGAACTGACGCAATGTCATGAAAGTCCACACCATTATTCCTCACCTTCCCAGACTGCACAGGAGGTGCATTATTTAAAGTCAAACATCTAGCCTACACCCAGGCTGAAAGTCACCAGAAGGACGGAACACACATACAATGGCGGACACACACAAGCATGCACGCACACTGAACACACACACACACACCACTCCTCCCACAGATCAAAGCACCGACCACCGAGACCCTTTCATCACTCCTACTGGCAGCTAGAAGTCGAGGAGGACGCCAAGCCATTTATTGACATATCTTGACCGTCTTAATGTTAAATACCCTGGAAACACCACATTATATGGTAGGTGATGCTTACCACTCTATAAATATAAATTAAGTTCCTGCTCCAAATTCAAGGAGTTTTATTAGTCGGGATGCGTCCCAAATGGGTCCCTATTCCCTACATAGTGTACTACTTAGGGAAAAGGGTGCTATTTGTGATGCACACTTTGGAGTAGTAATTTAATGAGCACCAGTAGCTCATGACGGCTTCAGTATTCTCATTAATAAGCTGAACTTTTCTCTTTGTTGAAGAGGGCTGATCGCTATTACATGCCTCAAAAGTTAAAGTAATTTAATTTCATCCATTTTATTTCATTATTTGAGGGGTAAAAGAAAAATCTCTGCATGGAAATTTGACACAGTGTGAATGAACAAACACTAGGAAAGTGATTCTCTAAAGAACTGAACTTAGATAAAAGCCGATAAAGATTTATTGAAATGTATTTTTCAAATATTATTATATTGAAATATATTGAAAGGGGAAAATAATGTATATGTATATTTGCCCACTTAGAGTCTATATTACAGGAGGGGAGAGTTGGGTGAGTTTATAAATATGTTACATTCAGCACCACTCTAAGGGAAATATAGTATCCTTTCTAACAAAGATATCTACATATATTTCAGTATGTTGTGTATCCCTGGAAATAATCAGAATTCATGTAAACATAACAGTTTTCAAAACATAGCTTGTCCAAAAAAGTGATCTCATGGCACAACTTACCCCGGGTATGGGGTAAATTGAGCCACAGGAAAGGGTAAGTTAAGCCGCCTACACATTTCTGTACTGAATGAAGTATTACCACTACCTTTTTAAAACCATGTCCATCTTTATTTCCCGAACACATTTTTAACACAGGCTTAACAAATACTTTGTACTTTTTTAACACTTAACATATTCCAAGCAAAATTGTACTACACTGGCTCCGATGCTCGTCGGACGTGGCAGGGCTTGCAAATTATTACAGACTACAAAGGGAAGCACAGCCGAGAGCTGCCCAGTGACACGAGCCTACCACACGAGCGAAATAACTTCTATGCTCGCTTCAAGGCAAGTAACACTAAAACATGCATGAGAGCATCAGCTGTTCCGGATGACTGTATGATCACGCTCTCTGCAGCCGATGTAAGACTTTCAAACAGGTCAACATTCACAAGGCCTCAGGACCAGACGGATTACCAGGACATGTACTCCTAGCATGCGCTGATGAACTGGCAAGTGTCTTCCCTGACATTTTCAACCTCTCCCTGTCTGAGTCTGTAATACCAACATGTTTCAAGCAGACCACCATAGTTCCTGTGCTCAAGAACACTAAGGTACCTGCCTAAATGACTACCGACCTGTAGCACTCACGTCTGTAGACATGAAATTCTTTGAAAGGCTGATAATGGCTCACATCAACATCATTATCCCAGAAACCCTAGACCCACTCCAATTTGCATACCGCACCAACAGAGCCACAGATGATGCAATCTCTATTGCACTCTACACTGCTCTTTCACACCTGGACAAAAGGAACTCCTATGTGAGAATGATATTCATTGACTACAGCTCAGCGTTTAACACCATAGTACCCTCAAAGTTCATCACTAAGCTAAGGACCCTGGGACTAAACACCTCCCTCTGCAACTGGATCCTGGACTTCCTGACGGGCCACCCCTAAGTGATAAGGGTAGGTAACAACACATCCGCCACGCTGATCCTCAACACGGGGGCCCCTCAGGGGTGTGTGCTCAGCCCCCTCCTGTACTCCCTGTTCACTCATGATATCAGTATATCACCGGGGACAAGCTTCCTGCCATCCAGGACCTCTATATCAGGCGGTGTCAGAGGAAGGCCCTAAAAATTGTCAAAGATTCCAGCCACCCTAGTCGTAGACTCTTCCCTCTGCTACCGCACGGCAAGAGGTACCGGAGTGCCAAGTCTAGGTCCAAGAGGCTCCTAAACAGCTTCTACCCCCAAGCCATAAGACTCCTGAACAGCTAATCAAATGGCATTGCATCATACATTGCACATTGATAGACAAACTTTGCAAATTGATATCATACATTGCAAATTGATAGACACACAATTTCTGCTTAGTCACTTTAATAACTCTACCTACATTTGCATACTACCTCAATTACCTCGACACCGGTGCCCCCGCACATTGACGTTGACTCTGTACCAGTATCCCCTGTATATAGCCCCGCTATTGTTATTTACTGCTGCTCTTTAATTATTTGTTATTCTTATCTCTTACTTTTTAAAAGTATTTTGATAAAACTGCATTGTTGGTTAAGGCCTTGGAAGTAAGCATTTCACTCTAAGGTCTACACCTTTGTGTTTGGCTCATGTGACAAATACAATTTGATTTGATTTGACATAGGCCAGGTCCTGTTGTTACCTCATATCCCTGCAATAATGTGTTGCATTACACCTGGGAAGAAAACACTTCAATTTGCTCAACCTGACATTGGCTCAACCATTGGCTCAACTTACCCCATGGCCATTGGCTCAACTTACCCCAAGGAAAACATTTTGACTATATTAGCCCACACAGCTACAAGGATGAACTTTCATGCTAGGTTTAGGACCTCATATTGAAACTTATAGAGACTCCAACTGACGTATAGAACAATCTTAAAATGATTTACTTTGGTTTAGATATTAGTATCATGAAACCTTTAACACAATACATTCATTTGACTTCCTGAAAATCTTTTCTTTTTTTTACCTAACTTACCACTTTGTTCATGTGTTTTTTTTTCCTTCGAAGACTCCATGAAATTATGACCTATTCCTAAATATTTGGTCAAATGATTCATTTTGTGTATAGTTTCTTCGCTCAACTTACCCCTCTCTCCACTATATCTTCAAAACGGACATACTGCACATTATAATGTAGTTACGGGTTAGGTTCAGGGTAGTTTGAAAAGAGATATAGCGAAGGTGATGTACCAGTTAAGCAATGATTCTCAAACATAGCCCAATAAACTAGCTATATCTTCTACATTTACTTCAAATGGAGAGGAAGGAGGAAGAGAAAGAGATTATTTGGGTAAGACTAGCTGAAACACAACACAGGGTAAGACTAGCTGAAACACAACACAGGGTAAGACTAGCTGAAACACAACACAGGGTAAGACTAGCTGAAACACAACACAGGGTAAGACTAGCTGAAACACAACACAGGGTAAGGCGAACTGAATCACAGCACAGGGTAAGACTAGCTGAATCACAGCACAGGGTAAGACTAGCTGAAACACAACACAGGGTACGACTAGCTGAAACACAACACAGGGTAAGACTAGCTGGAACACAACACAGGGTAAGGCGAACTGAATCACAGCACAGGGTAAGAAGTATAAGACATTCGCTGACCCTCCTTGGTAGTCTACCTCTCTGAGCTGCCTTCCAAAAGGACTGTTATTTAAGAAACAATTAGGGGCAGACACACAGCAATTTGCAGGCAGTCTTACTCCAAGGCCCCCGCCCTACTGAAGGGGCCTCTCACGGTTGATTTATCACACTGTCTCCTACACCGGGCAACATAATTAATAGGACCATGGACTTCTAATTCCACCCACTTCCACAGCCTAGTGGATTTCACTTGATTTACGACGGCTAGCGAGTATGCATTTTATCAGTTCATTCGCTCGTTATTTATGCTGATGACCAATTTCAATGGGTCACTATCATCTAACTCACTACTAATCAAAGAGAATTAGGGTTCACTGCATTATGTAGAATACGCTAATTTATTTTCAGAACAAGGAGGTTGGGTGGATTGAAAGAGAACAGCAACAGCTAGCCTAGCTGCATAGTCAGATTCTGATCCCAGTGTTAGAAAGAATGGTGACAGTGCATTGAGGTCTTTCTGCTATTGTAACTAGCCACTAAACACGCACTGTGGGGTAATTAATCACTTGAATGCCTGCAAACACAAGGCAATGTTTAACTGAAGCAGGGAACAATAACAGTATTTAGATACTGATTATAATTAGGATGCCATATCATCCATCCTGGCTGGTACTATGCTTCCAGTTGGCAGAGCAATGTGTATTCAGGCCCAATTTATGGTGGGATGTCAGATTTTGATCTTGCTTCTTTTGAGCACCAATCAAACATGATATACCAACCCAGACCATTGTAAGTGTACCACTCCACTCTGCATTGTTTTGTCAAAGGCATCTTTTAGAGTGGAACCATCCAGAAAACTAAACTATAATGCACATTATGCAGCGTAATCACCCAGGAATGTACTCCATTTCCAAATGGCAGCCCAAATACTCAGCTGGCCATTTTACTCTCAATAATCTGTGACGGTTCCGACACTCTACTCATAAAGCATTCTACTTTATGAGTAACAAACTTGCTTTTCTCATGTCTCTGTAGGATGTTAAAGCACCAAGAACACAACTGGATCGGAAACAAACAGTCCCTCTTAGGTGCAAGTCTCGAACAATAAGAATGAATTATTAGCCTGCATGCTGAAAGTAATGGCTCCTGAATCGCCGTATAGATTAATGGTATGCATTACTACAAACCCAGATAAATTGGGTCACATTGTAGCTCCCTGTTTGTTAGAAAAATTACACCTGTTCACGATGTTATGAACCTGCAAATGCTATTCTGAAGGTTAAATTGTGTATTACTATAAAACCAATTGAGATGGAGAAAACGGCTGGCAGTGGAGCACTATTTAACGTCCTAGCCGGCAGTGTTACAATAGGGTAGGATTAAGATGCAATAAGCCTCAGCGAGTCAGAGAGAAATGGTTCCCTGTAAACAATGCAGTAAAAAATCGAGTCGCTCCACAGCACATACAGTCGATTTAAAGCTCCACATAAGTCATTTTAACGCTACAGCAAACTTCCCAGGACAGGAGTATCTTCTATTTACAATCACCCTCCGATTTAACCACAGATTTTATTTCACATTCAGAGTCACATTTGTAGGTCACTGTACTGCATGACAAAAACCTCTCTGTGTTGTGTAAAAAACTATATTGGGCAAAAGTAATGATAATATTACATAGGATTTATGGTACATACAGTTTTGCTAAAAATGCTTTACAACAATATTAGCCACAAGGTCAAAGAAATAACAGAAAACAACAGCGACAAAATCCGCAGAAAAGACTTAAAGATTCTTCACGGTGGACTATAAGCCAACTAAATCTCCATCCTCCAGTCAATCTCCATCCTTATTGCGTTTAATTATTCAACAACACAGAGACTGATAAGGTGTTTCCACAGCAAGATTAATCACAGTGTTCCTCAGTGACAGTCAGGCAGCTCAGTAGGAGATACACCTCCAGACAATGGATGAGCCCCAAATGGCATCCTTGTGCCTACACATAGTGCATTACTTTTGACCAGGGCCCATAGGGCTGTGGTCAAAAGTAGTGCACTATATAGGGAATATGGCGCTATTTGGGACACAGAAAAGGTGAAGGGAACAGCCATCGACTAGTTACATCCTCCCGGTTTACAAGGTGTATCATTTAGCCCAGAGGGTAATAAGATGCAAAATTTACACAGGCCTGTCTGTCAATAAGCCTGTCGATAGACGGACACTTAGCATCTATCATCCCCAGAATCAATGCCATTTTTCAGCTATGAATCCCCGGAAAATGATAGCGTTCAAATAAATGTTGGAAAGAGAAACATGACCCTCCTTGGGGAGAGATAGATAGATGTAGGGTAGCTCAATCCCCCCCCCCCCCCCGTACACCACCCCACTGCCCACTACTCCTAACAGCTCTGGGACGCTCAGGCGTTCTTCGCAGCTCAATAGGGGAAAGGAAAGGTCACGGGATATTACAGGAGAATGCCTATGTAACAAGATGTTAAGACTGACTCAGACATGACAGCAGAGCAGGCCAAGAGCTACCTTGGATAAAAGGTTGAACATCTATATCAATATCATATAAAAAGCCTCTCAATGACAATATGAAAGAGGGAAGTGGTATGACTGTGAATGTAGTAAATTGGACCTACATGGACCTTGAATTAGGCTTGTGTTAGGTTGAAGGGCACCTCTATTTGTCTATGATAGTATTAGGGGAAGATTGAAAGCCTGGTTCAATGGCGAACATGCACAAAGATGGCAGAATTCAGATATGATGTCATTGGTTTTAGCACTATCCACTGAGTTGTTAAACTACGGCGTGCGATATGTTTTTATTTATTTATGATTATTTTTTATTTTACCTTTATTTAATCAGGTAGGCTAGTTGAGAACAAGTTCTCATTTACAACTGCGACCTTGCCAAGATAAAGCACAGCAGTTCGACACATACGACACAGAGTTACACATGGAATAAACAAACATACAGTCAATAATACAGTAGAAAAAATAAATAAAAAGTCTATATACAGTGAGTGCAAATGAGGTAAGATAAGGGACGTAAGGCAATAAATAGGCCATGGTGGTGAAGTAATTACAATATAGGAATTTAACACTGGAATGGTAGATGTGCAGAAGATGAATGTGCAAGTAGAGATACTGGGGTGCCAAGGAGCAAGATAAATAAATACAGTACGGGGATGAGGTAGTTGGAAGGGCTATTTACAGATGGGCTATGTACAGGTGCAGTGATGTGTGAGCTGCTCTGACAGCTGGTGCTTAAAGCTAGTGAGGGAGATATGAGTCTCCAGCTTCAGTGATTTTTGCAGTTCGTTCCAGTCATTGGCAGCAAAGAACTGGAAGGAAAGGCGGCCAAAGGAGGAATTAGCTTTGGGGGTGACCAGTGAGATATACCTGCTGGAGCGCGTGCTACGGGTGGGTGCTGCTATGGTGACCAGTGAGCTGAGATAAGGTGGGGCTTTACCTAGCAGCGACTTGTAGATGACCTGTAGCCAGTGGGTTTGGCGACGAGTATGAAGCGAGGGCCAGCCAACGAGAGCATACAGGTCGCAGTGGTGGGTAGTATATGGGGCTTTGGTGACAAAACGGATGGCACTGTGACACACTGCATTCAATTTGTTGAGTAGAGTGTTGGAGGCTATTTTATAAATGACATCGCCGAAGTCGAGGATCGGTAGGATGGTCAGTTTTACGAGGGTATGTTTGGCAGCATAAGTGAAGGAGGCTTTGTTGCGGAATAGGAAGCCGATTGTAGATTTAATTTTGGATTGGAGATGCTTAATGTGAGTCTGGAAGGAGAGTTTACAGTCTAACCAGACACCTAGGTATTTGTAGTTGTCCACATATTCTAAGTCAGAACCGTCCAGAGTAGTGATGCTGGATGGGTGGGCAGGTGCGGGCAGCAATGTTTGAAGAGCATGCACTTAGTTTTACTTGCATTTAAGAGCAGTTGGAGGCCACGGAAGGAGAGTTGTATAGCATTGAAGCTCGTCTGGAGGTTAGTTAACACAGTGTCCAAAGAAGGGCCAGAAGTATACAGAATGGTTTCGTCTGCGTAGAGGTGGATCAGAGAATCACCAGCAGGAAGAGGTTCATTGTCCCAATAAATCATCACAATCTACATTTTTAAATTTGCCAGCCTCTTCAAGCTAAAATTGGGATCATGAATACTGTGCTAATGACCATACAAAAAAAGAGTAATGGAGAAGAATGTACAATACGGCGAACTTAGCAAAACGAGGAATTTGTGGTAAGTGCTTGGGGGCCGCCATCATTTTTGCATGCAGGGTTGCAAAATTCACAGAACTTTCCCAAAATTCACAGGTTTTCCAGAAATCCAGAAATACATTTTTTGGGGGGGAAAGTTCCCAGAATTTGCATGACATAAAATAATATTTCCATTGAGATATTAAATCAAACTTGTCGCCAGGGATATGACAGTTAGCCAGTCAGGCAGGGGTATGACAGTCGGCCAGGGGTATGACAATCAGCCAGTCAGTCAAGGGTATGACAGTCAGGCAGGGGTATGACAGTCAGCAAGTCATCCAGGGGTATGACAGTCAGGCAGGGGAATGACAGTCAGCCAGTCAAGCAGGGGTATGACAGTCAGCCAGTCAGGCAGGGGTATGACAGTCAGCTAGTCCAGGAGAATGACAGTCAGCCCCCCTCCCCCCTCCACCACACACCATCCCTCCATCTGTTTCCACTGGGCTGCCGCTGCTGCAGCTTGTAAAAAGAAAATGATTTACACAAATCAATCACTCAACTCATCGGCTAGCAGCCACTGGCAGCGTGTCTTTACGGCTTGACTTTAACAGCCTCACTTGATTAAAGGCTGTGGCTCCCTAACCTTTCATTTGAAGAATGATTGTCACTGAGTGACATGTACTTTTCCCCCCCAGGTTGGTTCAAGGCGAAGGATATTGGCATTCAGATTCTGTCGTGCAGAGGTGGGGTGGACTTGCTACCTACAACTGTGAACAGATGTCACTGCTGGTGAGTAAGGTAGTACAACAACAGGTAGGGACTTACATGCATTTGAGGTAATGATACAATAGTATTTAGTATTTTTAATATTTGATTAAGATTCCCATTAGCTGTTGCCAAGGCAGCCGCTACTCTTCCTGGGGTCCAAACAGGAACAAAATATCACAACACATTTACACTGCTCCACCATGACACATTTAGACTGCTCCACCATGACACATATACACTGCTCCACCATGACACATTTATACTGCTCCTCCATGTCACATTTACACTGCTCCACCATGACACTTTTACATTGCTCCACCATGTCACATTTACACTGCTCCACCATGCCACATTTACATTGCTCCACCATGTCACATTTACACTGCTCCACCATGCCATATTTACACTGCTCCACCATGTCACATTTAAACTGCTCCACCATGACACTTTAACACTGCTCCACCATGACACATTTGCACTGCTCTACCATGACACATTTAAACTGCTCCACCATGACACTTTTACACTGCTCCACCATGTCACATTTAAACTGCTCCACCATGACACTTTAACACTGCTCCACCATGACACATTTGCACTGCTCTACCATGCCACATTTACACTGCTCCACCATGACACATTTAGACTGCTCCACCATGACACACTTATACTGCTCCACCATGACACATTTAGACTGCTCCACCATGACACATATACACTGCTCCACCATGACACTTTTACACTGCTCCACCATGACACATTTACACTGCTCCACCATGACACTTTTACACTGCTCCACCATGACACTTTTACACTGCTCTACCATGACACATATACACTGCTCCACCATGACACTTTTACACTGCTCCACCATGCCACATTTATACTGCTCCACCATGTCACATTTACACTGCTCCACCATGACACATTTACACTGCTCCACCATGACACATTTATACTGCTCCACCATGACACTTTTACACTGCTCCACCATGACACATTTGCACTGCTCAACCATGACACATTTATACTGCTCCACCATGACACTTTTACACTGCTCCACCATGACACATTTAGACTGCTCCACCATGACCCAATTGTACTGCTCCACCATGACACATTTAGACTGCTCCACCATGACACATTTAGACTGCTCCACCATGACATATTTACCCTGCTCCACCATGACACATTTATACTGCTCTACCATGACACATTTACACTGCTCCACCATGTACACTGCTCCTCCATGAAACATTTACACTGCTTCACCACCATGACACATTTAGACTGCTCCACCATGCACATTTAGACTGCTCCACCATGACACATTTACACTGCTCCACCATGACACATTTACACTGCTCCACCATGACACATTTACACTGCTCCACCATGACACATTTAGACTGCTCCACCATGACACATTTACACTGCTCCACCATGACACATTTACACTGCTCCACCGTGACACATTTACACTGCTCCACCATGACACATTTATACTGCTCCACCATGACACATTTACACTGCTCCACCATGTACATTGCTCCTCCATGACACATGTACACTGCTCCTCTACCATGACACATGACTGCTCCACCATGACACATGTGTACTACTCCACCATGACACATTTACACTGCTCCACCATGTACACTGCTCCACCATGACATATTTACACTGTTCCACCATGCCACATTTACACTGCTCCACCATGCCACATTTACACTGCTCCACCATGACACATTTACACTGCTCCACCATGACACATTTACACTGCTCCACCATGACACATATACACTGCTCCACCATGACACATTTACACTGCTCCACCATGACACTTTTGCACTGCTCAACCATGACACATTTATACTGCTCCACCATGACACTTTTACACTGCTCCACCATGACACATTTAGACTGCTCCACCATGACCCAATTGTACTGCTCCACCATGACACAATTGTACTGCTCCACCATGACACATTTAGACTGCTCCACCATGACACATTTAGACTGCTCCACCATGACATATTTACCCTGCTCCACCATGACACATTTATACTGCTCTACCATGACACATTTACACTGCTCCACCATGTACACTGCTCCTCCATGACACATTTACACTGCTTCACCACCATGACACATTTAGACTGCTCCACCATGCACATTTAGACTGCTCCACCATGACACATTTACACTGCTCCACCATGACACATTTACACTGCTCCACCATGACACATTTACACTGCTCCACCATGACACATTTAGACTGCTCCACCATGACACATTTAGACTGCTCCACCATGACATATTTACCCTGCTCCACCATGACACATTTATACTGCTCTACCATGACACATTTACACTGCTCCACCATGTACACTGCTCCTCCATGACACATTTACACTGCTTCACCACCATGACACATTTAGACTGCTCCACCATGCACATTTAGACTGCTCCACCATGACACATTTACACTGCTCCACCATGACACATTTACACTGCTCCACCATGACACATTTACACTGCTCCACCATGACACATTTAGACTGCTCCACCATGACACATTTACACTGCTCCACCATGACACATTTACACTGCTCCACCATGACACATTTACACTGCTCCACCATGACACATTTATACTGCTCCACCATGACACATTTACACTGCTCCACCATGTACATTGCTCCTCCATGACACATTTACACTGCTCCACCATGTACATTGCTCCTCCATGACACATGTACACTGCTCCTCTACCATGACACATGACTGCTCCACCATGACACATGTGTACTACTCCACCATGACACATTTACACTGCTCCACCATGTACACTGCTCTTCCATGACACATTTACACTGTTCCACCATGCCACATTTACACTGCTCCACCATGCCACATTTACACTGCTCCACCATGACACATTTACACTGCTCCACCATGACACATTTACACTGCTCCACCATGACACATATACACTGCTCCACCATGACACATTTACACTGCTCCACCATGACACATTTACACTGCTCCACCATGACACATTTATACTGCTCCACCATGACACATTTTCACTGCTCCACCATGTACATTGCTCCTCCATGACACATTTAGACTGCTCCACCATGACACATTTACACTGCTCCACCATGTACATTGCTCCACCATGACACATTTACACTGCTCCACCATGACACATTTACACTGCTCCACCATGACACATTTACACTGCTCCACCATGACACTTTTACACTGCTCGACCATGACACATTTACATATGTGTATGTGGATGTGTGTGTGTGTGTCTTCACAGTCCACGTTGTGCCGTGGTGTTGTTTTATCTGTTTTTTTTATCTGTTTTAATAGCTAGCTTGGGTTACCTGATGTGGAAAAGAGTTCCATGTGTAGGTAGGGACTGACTCTTGGGGGAGAAACCGACACGGGCTTAAGGGGAGGTCAGGAGAGTGCCTAAAAAAGTGAACACTTTAATGAGCTAGCCTCCCTGCCTCTGTCCATACACACACATACACTCACACACAAACACACGTGCGCAAACACACTCCCTCCGTCCACACTCCTTTTCCCTTCTCTGCAATTATCATCAAAGAACATCTGTTTGTTGTTCCTCAGGCACCCTCCCTCACTCCCTCCCTCCGCTCCCTCACAAGTGTCCTAGCCTCCCCTTGACCCACACTACGTTCAATTGTATTGGATGTTTTGACTAAAAATAACAGCTACCAAGAAAGAAGTGAAGCGGTCCTTTGTGTTGAGGAGGGCGTCGATTTTCCCTCTCCTCCCTCCGTACTGCTGTGAGGGAGGATATCCCCACTAGCAAGCCGCTCGCTAGCATAAACTTCCCCCTTCTACCCCTTCTCCTCATGACTACGGATAGGCATGGTTGCGTCCCTAATGGAACCCTATTCCCTATGTAGTGCACTACTTTTGACCAGAGCCCTATAGTTGGTGGTCAAAAGTAGTGCACTATGTAGTGCACCCATCAGGCTCTAGTCAATAGTCCACTATATAAGGAATAGGGTGCCATTTGAGACAATGACCTGTTGTTTGGAGTTTCTCGATGGTTCCTGACAGTGAAGCAATCTGATACAGACAAGATGGCTAGCTGCTTGCTTGTCCTCTCCTCTCCCCCTGAAGCACCATCGAATGCACTTTATATCACAGGATATAGACATTAGCAATCAAGTACAAACTATGGAGCAAGATTAATTACTACACCCAACAAATCTGTTTGTTGGGGTTACGGTATGTGCCACAATAGCATCAGCATTGGAGGTGTGTTTTTTTCTCTGACCTAGATAGCCTTTGTTTGTATAGTCTATTATCAGCTTCATGCAATGCGAACATGTAACACGTCCGTGTTTAGGGTTCGTGCTATAATTCATTGACATAGTCCTTTTGTCATAAGTCATTCTCTCACAGTCGATTATCAGAGCATCATGAAAGATAACACCTCTGCATTATAAGGTACTTCCAAGGTGCAGCTATTTGATAGCTTAACATACAGTATAATCTACGGTATCACCTACTTTTGCTTTGTGTAAAGTTATGCAAATACAGATGTGCTCAAGTTTGTTGGTACCCTTACAGCTCATTGAAATAACGTTTCATTCCTCCTGAAAAGTGATGAAATTAAAAGCTATTTTATCATGTATACTTGCATGCCTTTGGTATGTCATAGAATAAAGCAAAGAAGCTACAAGACCATGGTGCTTGCCTACGGAGCTGTGAGGGGAACGGCACCTCCGTACCTTCAGGCTCTGATCAGTCCCTACACCCAAAGAAGGGCACTGCGTTCATCCACCTCTGGCCTGCTCGCCTCCCTACCTCTGAGGAAGCACAGTTCCCGCTCAGCCCAGTCAAAACTGTTCGCTGCTCTGGCACCCCAATGGTGGAACAAGCTCCCTCACGACGCCAGGACAGCGGAGTCAATCACCACCTTCCGGAGACACCTGAAACCCCACCTCTTTAAGGAATACCTAGGATAGGATAAAGTAATCCTTCTAACCCCCCCCCGCCCCCCCTTAAAAGATTTAGATGCACTATTGTAAAGTGGTTGTTCCACTGGATATCATAAGGTGAATGCACCAATTTGTAAGTCGCTCTGGATAAGAGCGTCTGCTAAATGACTTAAATGTAAATGTAAAATAGATGAATGATTGCTTATTCTACAAAGATATTCTAAAATGGTCTGGTCACATTTGTTGGTACTACTTAGAAAATATAATAAATAATTTGATTATAGTGATATTTCAAAATAATTAGTTTCTTTCATTAGTATCACACGTCTCCAATCTTGTAATCAGTCATTCAGCCTATTTAAATGGAGAAAAGTAGTCACTGTGCTGTTTTGTATCATTGTGTGCACCACACTGAACATGGAGCAGAGAAAGCAAAGGAGAGATTTGTCTGAGGAGAAATAATAGACAAGCATGGTAAAGATAAAGGCTATAAGACCATCTCCAAGCAGCTTGATAGTCCTGTGGCAACAGTTGCAAATATTAAGAAGTTTAAGGTCCATGGAACTGTAGCCAACCTCCCTGGGTGCGGCCGCAAGCGGAAAATCGACCCCAGATTGAACAGAAGGATAGTGCAAAAGGTAGAAAAAGAACCAAGGATAACTGCCAAAGAGATACAAAGTGAACTCCAAGGTGAAGGTACGTCAGTTTCTGAACGCACCATCCGTCGCTTTTTGAGCGAAAGTGGGCTTCATGGAAGAAGACCCAGGAGGACTACACATTTGAAAGAAAAACATAAAAAAGCCAGACTGGAATTTGCTAAAATACATATTGACAAGTGTCACGTATCTCAAGGAGCAGGAAACGGGTGAGTCAGGCGCAGGAGACGAAAGGTCTGTAGAATGCATATTTCATAATATCCAGAGTGAATACAGCGACGAGGCAGGGTGCAAACCACAACCAAGAGGGAGAACAGCTCCAAACTAAAAAAATACACAGGGCGCAGCCCGGCAACCCTATAGCCTATAAAAAATGTTGTGTAAATAAAACACATAGGAAAAATCATCCAGCCCTTAACCTCAACGTAACACAGAACAATCCCGCACAAATCCCAAACAAGAAACAGACAAACTAAATACTCTCCCACTAATTACAAACAAGGAACAGGTGCGTACTAAACAGACATAACCAACAGACACATGAAACATGGATCGGTGGCAGCTAGTAGGCCGGCGACGACGACCACCGAGCGCCGCCCGACCGGGGAGTGGCGCCACCTTCTGTGGACGTTGTGACAACAAGCCACAATCCTTCTGGGAGTATGTCCTTTGGACAGATGAGTCAAAACTGGAGCTTTTTGGCAAGTCACATCAGCTCTATGTTCACAGACGAAAAAATTCAGCTTTCAAAGAAAAGAACACCATCCCAACAGTGAAACATGGAGGAGGCTCGGTTTTGTTTTGGGGCTGCTTTGCTGCGCCTGGCACAGGTGCCTTGAATCTGAAACAATGAAATCTCAAGACTATCAAGGCATTCTGGAGCGAAACATACTGCCTGGTGTCAGAAATCTCTGTCTCAGTCGCAGGTCATGGGTCCTCCAAGAGGATAATGACCCAAAACACACAGCTAAGAATGGATAAGAACAAAACATTGGACTATTCTTAAGTGGCCTTCTATGAGTCCTGATCTGAATCATATCGAACATCTATGGAAAGAGCTGTAACTTGCAGTCTGGAGAAGGCACCCATCAAACCTAAGACAGCTGGAGAAGTTTGCTCAGGAAGAGTGGGCCAAACTACCTGTTAACAGGTGCAGAGGTCTCATTGAGAGCTACACATTTTTGTTGATTGAAGTGATTGCCTCTAAAGGTTGTGCAACAAAATATTATGTTAAGGTTCCCATCATTTTTGTCCATGCCATTTTCATTTGTTTTATTATTTACAATATTATGTTGAATAAATAAATCTAAAACAAAGTCTGATTTCTATTATATATGGAATAAACAATGGTGGATGCCAATTACTTTTGTCAGTTTCAAGTTATTTCATAGATTATTGTGCATTCTTTGTTTATTTTGTGGAGGGGTACCAACACATTTGAGCACGTCTGTATTTAAGACTGCTATCAATATAAAGAGTAGGGTTAATTAAACAAAATGCTTTGTCTTAAGGATCAGTGTCCCGCTAGCGGGACAACTTCCGGTGAAACTGGAGGGGGCACAATTCAAATAAATATTATGGATTTTCAAAATGTAGGTACATAAGTGTCTGATATTGGCTGAAAGCTTAAATTCTTGTTAATCTAACTGCACTGTCCGATTAACAGTAGCGATTACAGCGAAAACATGCCATGATTGTTGGAGGAAGGCGCCCCACATCAAAATATTTTTACACCGTCCCAGGTTTCATACATTCACATATAAAGATGAAATATTCACTTACTTTTTGAAAATCTTTTGTCATTCAAAGAGTCCCAGCTATAACATGTAGTGTAGTTTTGTTAGATAAAATCCGTCTTTATATCCCAAAAAGTCAGTTTAGTAGGCACCATCGATTTGAGTAATCCACTCGTTCAACTTGCAGAGAAAGGAATCCAAAAATCTACCCCTAAACTTTGTTTCAACAAGTCAAAATACATTTCTATTTATTCCTCAGATACCCTAAAATGTGATCAAACAATAATATTTATTTCGGAAAGAAGTATGTTCAATAGGAAACCAATTTTAGCAGGTGCGTAATTTCTTCATGGCGCGCGCAAACACAGATTTCCAAGACCATAGAGAACCGAGGGCTCTCTATGGTCAGGGCGTGACAATGACCCCAAGCATACTTCAAAAGTTGTGGCAAAATGGCTTAAGGACAACAAAGTCAAGGTACTGGAGTGGCCATCACAAAGCCCTGACCTCATTCCCATAGAAAATTTGTGGGCAGAACTGAAAAAGTGTGTGCGAGCAAGGAGGCCTACAAACCTGACTCAGTTACACCAGTTCTGTCAGGAGGAATTGGACAAAATTCTTATTGTGGGAAGCTTGTGGAAGCTTGTGGAAGGCTACCAGAAATGTTTGACCCAAGTTAAACAATTTAAAGGCAATGCTACCAAATACTAATTGAGTGTATGTAATTTCTGACCCACTGGGAATGTGATAAAATAAATAAAAGCTGAAATAAATCATTCTCTCTACTATTGTTCTGATATTTCACATTCTTAAAATAAAGTGCTTATCCTAACTGACCTAAGACAGGGAATTTTTACTAGGATTAAATGTCAGGAATTGTGAAAATCTGAGTTTAAATGTATTTGGCTAAGATGTATGTAAACTTTTGACTTCAACTGTATACACACATATATATGTTTTTATATTATGTGTGTATTGTTATTGTATTGCTAGGTTACTGCACTGTTGGAGCTGGAAGCATAAGGATTTTGCTGCACCTCCGATAACATCTGCAAATCTGTGTACATGAAAAATAAACTTTGATTTGATTTAATAGTTTCACCACCACCACCAAAGCACAATACTCCTACCTCCTCTTGGCTTGAAGGGTACTCCTAATAGTAAGCTGCATGTGGTCGTGGAGGGCATGCATGCACCCACCGGGACTCTAAACATTTAATTTATGAAGACTTTTTAAATGACTGATGATAGCAGACGTTGAATTAAAGTCTTCCTGGGGGAGTGTACCAGCTGTGCTCTTCGAAAATGATCCATGCCCATTGCCCTGGTAGACAGATGGTACTTCTCATTCTCAGCCTTTTCTTTTTTTTCAAGAAGAGGACATTAGGAAGTATCACATAACTGTAACTAAGGATTCGTCCCAAATGGCATCCTATTTCCTATGTAGTGCACTACTTTTGTCCGAAGCCATATGGACCCTGGTCAAAAGTAGTGAACTATATAGAGAACAGGGTGCGGTTTGGGAACCAGGCTATGATTGCAGTGCTGCACTACAGTGAGACACCCTGTCCCCGGCTTAGAGTCATAAAAAAAAGTTGTGATCTATAATCAAGGTCCCTCGTTACAACCATATTAGTCCAAACATGGGGCCATTTCAACAGCAGACACTGTCATAATGAGAATAAACATTCATATCTTTTTTCCTTCCAAGTATATTTTAACAAAACATGCTCCTATATAACCCTAATAAAGTTTAGTAAGTAAGTGGCCAACTTGACACTATTACAAATTAATATATATTTGAACAATAACTGGAAGGAGTCCACACCGTCTGTGTTTACATAATGTGTTTCAACCTAGTGTGCTAAAAACAAATATGTAATCATAGACAAACAGAGGCACAGACATAGGCACAGACTCATGTATACACACACACGATAACATATGCACTATACACACGTAAACATGGATTTTGTGTTGGAAATATGTGCTAGTGGAGTAGGGGCCTGAGGGCACACAGTGTGTTGTGAAATCTGTTGTCAATGTATTGTAATGTTTTAAAAATGGTATAACTGATCATAGATACTGTATTTCTTCTTTGTTTGAAACCCTGCAGTATTTCATTTTGTGAAAAGAGTAGAATTCAAGACAGCTCTCCTTTTGTTTCATTAACCCGGCATTAGGCTATAACCCATTTATCTATCTGAGCCACCCTGAACAATGAGCAAGTCATACCTTTTTATCACTGTCAATCATTGAACTGGTCCTGCCCACTCCATCAGTGGGCGGGATCAGACATCCAGCAGGTCAGATTAAGTGGGGAGCTAGGGAAGCTCTCACAGCACATCGCATAAACCCAGGATGCATCCCAAATGTCACCATATTCCCATAGGGCTCTGGTCAAAAGTATTGCACTATATCGGGAATAGGGGTGATAAAAGTGCCCGATAACCCATATTGCTGCAGAGCAAGAAGACAGGGCTGAGGGGGATGGGGGTTCGATGGGCAATTTCCTCTCCAAATACCTGATAGACGAGCAGATTACTCTCCCTAGTATGTTGTGTTTTGGAAAGGGGGGAGTGGAGTCAGGATTGAGGGAAGCAGGAAGGGAAGGAGGGGAGGGATGAAAGATGGGCAGCGTGCTGGTATGTGGTCTGAGATTAACCATAAATCATCCTGTATCTTCTCTGTGGTAATGGCAGAAAGGGATGAGTCCCTCCACTCCGCCACTCCTCCTCTCCCCCTCCCATCCCTCCCTTCCTGCACCATCCCTCCATCTCATTCACATGTCTATCTGCCTGTTATCCATGCCCTTGAGCAAAGATTACTGATGCCCTGCCTTTGATATATGACACATCATGTGCCACAGCTTTTCATCCAATGAATTACCTGCAACCCGGGAGAGAAAAAACACAAATCCTGGGCCAACATCAGTTCCCAGACAGACCTTCCTCACAATTCCTTTTTTGTACCTCTACAGATGCATCCCAAATGGTACCCTATTCCCTTCATAGTAAACAAATTTAAACCAGAGCCCTATGTGACCTGGTCAAAAGTAGTGTATTATATGTTATGGCTGTAAGTGTTATAGGTTGTTTGATTGCTTAGCTAGCTAGTTCAGTAGCTAAGTGTTATCTGACCTCTGCAGTGCTCGGCTTTATGTTATCTAGTAGGTGTCACCTCGAATGTCGTCCTTACAATAAAGTGAAGATGTGGGTTCCTACTGGGCTAGTCTATCCTCAGGCCAAAGATAGAATAGGAAATAATTAGAGTGCACAGAGTAATTTCACATACATTTTTTTTCAGTATGGTAATAATGTATAAATCACAAGTGTACCTCTAATTTTAATGATGTGATCAATATTTGCGTTTGAAATAAGGTCTTTAATGTACAGATGTGATTTGGGATGTGAAAACATGGAAAATCCAATAAATAAGTTTCATAAATGTTTCAACTGCCCAATAAACAAGTCCTATCAAGGAGACATTAGCCTGCCTACATCTCTGTTCATTCATAATGTATGAGTGACCCATTAACAATCAGAGAATGCGATCTCCAAATCATCACCCAGTGCTGTGCTACAGGCAACTCATCAACTCTATACATTTGTAGTATTGGATTCCATCTGGTGAAGGTCATTTACCTTTTTCATTTGGCTGTCTGCTGCTCTCTCACTTGCTCTTTCGCCCGCTCATCTCTCTCTCTCATTCATTTTTCTCGCTCTCTCCTTATCTCTCTTTTTCATTTCTCTCTGCGTCTCTCTCCTCTCTCTCTCTCCCTCTCTCTCTTTCATCACTCATTCTCTCTCTAATCTCTCTTATAAACAGCTTCAGAATCGGGGGCTACCACCTCGCATTTTGGTGTTAAGTTAGATTTATATGCAGGCAGGACTCGGCCATAAATTTGCTGTTCTGCATCATTAATATGTTGTAACAGATGTTTACTGATTGTTGATTACCAGCCATGTTGACCAGTGAAATCTGTTCATACATGGAGTTGAATTTACGGGCAATACAAGGCGTAGAGAGAAACACTAGCAGAAGGCCTCCATAATCAGTGACAAACATATTTGGAAATGGCAATATAAATGAATTAGGATGGGAAGTTAAAATGCAAATAAGACTGAGGCCCCTTTGCCACTCCCCTTTGGTCAGCACTTGGGCAATTCAAAATACGCATATCAAATGAAGTGTTTTGTAATTTTTTCTTATTGTTTTGTTTTTAGCAAGCTAGCCATGTCATTAAGCAAGTTAATATCTATTGAACTCTTTACTGTCTATTACTATTAGTCTGATGATAAGATCATGAACGTTTGAATAAATCCATTATGTAATTTTAGCTATATATATTTTTTGGGCGGATGGATAACAATATGAATCAAACTAGTCCTGACTGTTGGCGTAAGTTAGCCTATTTCCTGATTTAATGACTGATGTGTTCCCAATAGATGTCATAACTTTGGACAAACGTCCACCCTTTGACCTTCCAATACAGTCTACCGGTAACAGTGCTGCCTGCCTAGTTCCTGTCTAGCTGGGACAGAGATGTACAGCATGTAAATACATATATTATTAATTGAGGCTTAAGTGTAAGTGTGTGTGTGTGTGTCTGTGTGTGTGTGTCTTAAGTAAGTGTTATGGTTGTCTCAGCACAAACTACAACAGAGGGGTCTGAGCCGCTGGCCTTGGGTTCGTAGCGACAGCCCCACTTTATCGTGGGTTTTACCTTCATGCATAATTAAAAGGTAAATGACTTGCCATGTTACTTGCCCCGCTGGGGGAAACAGGGCTACATTAAAATATATTTTAGTTTCCGTGAGACTGACAGGGAATCAATGAATCGTGATGTATTATTGTGTCTGTATCCCCTATGGGCCCTGGTCAAAAGTGGTGCACTATACCAGGTGGTGTCAGAGGAAGGCCCTAAAAATTGTCAAAGACTACCCTAGTCATAGACTGTTCTCTCTGATACCGCACAGCAAGCGGTACCAGAGCACCAAGTCTAGGTCCAAGAGGCTCCTTAACAGCTTCTACCCCCAAGCCATAAGACTCCTGAGCATCTAATGACATTGCTACCCAGACTATTTGCATTGCCCCCCCCCCCATCTACGCTGCTGCTACTCTCTGTTTATTATCTATGCATAGTCACTTTAATAACTCTACCTACATGTACATATTACCTCAATTATCTCGACACCGGTGCCCCCGCACATTGACTCTGTACCGGTACCCTCTGTATATAGCCCCGCTATTGTTATTTTACTGCTGCTCATTAATTATTTATTTTTATCTCTTACTTTTGTTAGGTATTTTCTTAAAACTGCGTTGTTCAGGTCATCAGGCTAGGTCCCTTTTTTCTCCACTTCCTGTCTGAATGACGTGCCCAAAGTAAACTGCCTGTTACTCAGGCCCTGAAGCCAGGATATGCTTATAATTGGTACCATTGGAAAGACAACGCTTTGAAATAAAATAATGTAGGAGAGTATAACACAATAGATATGGTAGGAGAAAATCCAAAGACAAACCAAACAGAATATCTTTTTTTTTGAGAGACCATGCTCTTCCAATGGCCAGTATAGGGGCCTGCTCAATTCTACCTCCCAGGATGCAATTCATATGGCTTCCACTGGGTGTCAGCAGTCTATGTTCAACGTTCCAGGCTTGTAACTTGAATAACGAATAAGAACTAACAGTCTTAGTACAAGGACACCAAGCTGTGTTTGCGCGCACCAAGAAGACAAGACGCACCTGCTACAATCGGTTTCCTATTGAACATACTTCTTTCCGTAAGAAATATTAGTTTGATTACATTTTAGGGTATCTGAGGCATAAATAGAAATGTAGTTCGACTTCTTGAAACAAAATTTAGGGGTAGATTTTCGGACTCCTTTCTTTGCATGTTGAACGAGGGGATTACTCAAATCAATGGCGCCAACTGAACTGACTTTTTGGGATATGAAGAAGGATTTTATCTAACAAAACGACACTACATGTTATAGCTGGGACCCTTTGGATGACAAATCATTTAGGGTGCAGGACAGGGTGGAGGGATCCAGAGCAGAGAATGGAGATGGCTACAGCTGTTCTCATTGAAGCGGCAAAATATTATAACTGGTGTGTATGACAGGTTTTGAGGTTTGTGTGTGTGCGTGTGTGCGTGTGTGCGTGTGTGCGTGTGTGTGTGTGTGTGTGTGTGTGTGTGTGTGTGTGTGTGTGAGTGTGTGTATAGCACCCCAGCATATGTGCAGGACAGGCATAGTACCCATATCTTCCAGATTACATATTTTTGTCAGTATTTATGATGCTCCCTTTTCAAGTACTGCACACAGTCAGATGAGCTCCTATGAGGCAGCTCTTTTCATTACTAAGGAGTTTGTGGTGGGAATGAAACAGCAGCCAAAGAAGCCAGTAAAAGACTTTGTCTCAAATGACACACTATCCCCTATATAGTTTGTTACTTTTGACCAGCCCATAGGCTATTCCCCAGTGGTTGACTTGGGCATGTACCGGCACCTCAATTTTTCCACTGCTTGAGGTCCTGCACCTAAAACGTATTGCAGTTCCTTCACCTAAATATTCCTTCACCGTCACTCAAAATGAGTAGTGGCACCTATTTCAGTCCAATTCAAACACTGTTATTCCCTAAAAAGGAATAGGGTGTCATTTGGGACGCAGAAAAGCCCAGGCAGGCCAAAGAGTAAGCTGTGAGGTACAGCTGTAGATGTTACATTTAAGTAATTTTATCTAGAGCGACTTATAGGAGCAATTAGGATTAAATGACTTGCTCTAGGGCACATTGACAGATTTTTCATCTAGTCGGCTCAGTGATTCAAACTAGCGACCTTTCGGTTACTGGCCCAACACTCTTAACCACTAGGCTACCTGCTGCCTCAGATAGACAGACAGAGGTGAAAGAGTGAGATAGAGGCACACAGGGTCAGCCATGGGCCAGGGTCTTAAATCAAGAAGAGATGCCTGAGCTGGTGTCAGTGGGGCCAAAAGGTGGAGTGGGGGAGAGGGGGCGGAAAGTCCCCAATAACAATGGAGAGGCCTCTGAGGAGGGGTCGGGATATTTGTTGTGGATTTTTGAGGGGATTACCAGCTGGGTTTGGAGGGAACCGACAGCTGGAGAGAAGAGAGAAGGAAACTAAAGAGGTCAAGGCACATAACAGGGATAAGGGATATAGGCCTACTTCTGTAGAAATGGAGAAGCCTTGGTCAGGAAATACGTTAATTCACTCACAAAACTAATGCTGCTGGGAGAGTAATAAACTCTTAATATCAGACCCAGAACCAAATCGTGTGTATGTTAACTGCCTGTCTGCTTAACTGACTAGTATATTTAAAATATCCATTCAATGCTGATCCTGCAGGAAAGTGTTGGGCCTATGCAGGTTAAATTGGTCCGACTGGCAAAACACTAATTATGGTTTGATAGCCAAATTAGCAGTGTGCCTCACAACCACAACAACCCTGGCACAGCCATTCCAATTTTCTTGTAAACAATTTACAGAGTATGCTAGCAAGCTGTTTCAACATCAAATTACAGTTAATAGCTCTACACCACAATGGTAAACCCTGTCCCTGCAGTGCCTACTGTTCGCGTTTGTGAACGTATATTAGCCAAATCCCAAATGAGTGTGTTGTTAGTGGCAACCTATACAGCCTCAATCAGCTGCAATTTTAGGATATGCAACAAACAATGATTTGGCCACTGACACCCCAAGAAGAAATGCTGTTTGCTGAAAACAGCACAGATTATAAACCTGTGATTATGTAAAGTATGGTGTGTCCAGTAAAGGTTCAAATGAAAAGCCATATTATTGACTTGCATAGACAGTATGGGTAGAGGTTTTCATAGTGCCTATAATAGAATAAGTGAGATATAATGACTGAAAGGAGAATAAAAAGGTGCTATATCATGCATTTGAAAACTACACAGCCAATACGGTTACAGCCTGAGAAACGGGCATGTTCATTCACTCATGCATAAGTTTCCAATTTGCCAAAAAGCTTTGGCGTTAGAGATGTAGTCTATCACACAACAATACATTGAGGAAATACTCTGGTCATGGGTGACCCCTGAATTTCTAAATCAATTACTATTTTCTTAAATTGGTATTTCTTTTCAACAGAGCTTTGACACGCCGTGCTTACAAGCATTTTTTGTAGTTAAAGCATATATCATCTCTCCTACATCTCTTTCACTTTGTTCCATTTTCTCTCTCTCTCTCTCTCTCTCTCCTACAAATACCAATCTCCATATAATGAAAAATGCATGCTTTTATCAAGAGTACACTTCCAGGAGAACCAAAATGATATGCTTGGACAAACAAAGCCCATATCCAAGGTTAAAAACACAAGATAATAAATTGCTTGAGTGTCATGTTCAATTTTTACAACAGCATTACCGTAGCATTAGCCATAACAGGATTTAAATTGTTATCAGGACACTGAACAATCCACTTTGCATCGGCCGTGCATCCTGCCTGCCGTGATTCATCAAGAGGAAACAACAATCACATTTTTCCACCGACACACACACACATACATACCCAGAACAGACAAAGACACACACATACACACCGGGCAGCAGTTCATGTATTTGGACAATTTGTTGAATAAATTGCTTACATCCTGGCTGCAGTTGACACTCATGTGACAAGTCCTATCACTTTTAATTGTCTTTGTTCCCCCTCACTCATCTAGCTAACGTCGCTAACCCCTTCCTGCTTCACTCTCACTCAGCTAGCTAACGTCACTAGCTCCTTCCTGCATCAGCAAGGCCAAAATAAACGAGGTTCAAACAGATATTTAGCCCTAGCTTGGCCTCTTCTGTTGCAGCAATATATAGTCCATTGATGTTTTATGAGAAGTTTCAAATGAATTGCCAGTTTTTTTTTCTGTTATTAAAGTGTTGGTCCAGCCTTCCATGTTTTTTATGAAATAGCTAGCGGAACCCCCAGCCGTAACAGGTTAAAAAGCAGCTTTTCTCTGTGCCCCTGCTTGGCCTTTTAGGAAGCAACAGAGTGGTGTGGGCGTATACTGGTAAAAAATATACATCTATTTGACATCTCAGCCAATGAGACGTGCATACAATTGGATATTCAAATTACGTGGGGGCACTGGGGCAGATTGCCCGAGCACCAAATCAAAGAGTATTGATGGATTCGGGATTTGGAAACGCACAATGAAACTACTAGGGCACTTTACTATAATAGCAATAAATGCAGACTGATTCAAATAGATTTAAAATAGAAGGCAATGAAGAGATGGTTGTTGTGTGGAAGATGTGCTTTTACGGGCTTTCTTGTTGGCTAGCCAGTTAGCTACAGTATGTTAGCCGTGGTCGCTAAAGTTAGCATGGTAGCTAAAGTTAGCATGCTAGCTAACTGCTTCTTAACAGCCAGTAAGCCAACTCTTACAAACCACATCACTTGAAATAGAAGTGACTGGCGAGATAGTTGTTGCATAGGCTTTGTCCTTTTTGTTAACACCAGCTGTGGAATATATATATATGCTATAGAAATATTTAAAAAACAATGTATTATTAGCTAGCTGGCTACAGTAGGACACTTTGTGGGCTAACTCAATTAAGCTGCTAGCTAACTAGCTTTACACACTGTTTAGCTAAATTAAATAAATGTCATCAGCTAGCTAACTTCCTATTAGCTAGCGATATTTATGTAATCAAATGCATTTGTAGATAACAGCCAGAAATGTAACTAGCTAATAGCTAGCTAGACAGTTAGTTATACCTAGGTAGCTTACAATGTTAGCTGACTTTTCTCAAAACAAACCTCATTGTGGCTAGCTACTTGTCCATCATGCTAACTTTAACAGCCAAATATCACTTCAGAAAATATTGACATGGCCAGTATTGTAGACCATTTCTCCCCTCTTCCTGCAGTTTTAGCTCATCTCAAATGAACAGATACAAGCTGTGAAGACTAGCGTGTTGCAAACGTTCTAAAATTTGATTGGTTTGACATGTTGCGAGGCGTCACTGATTAACACCGGGCTCCGACCACTCTTTAGCTGATTTCTGCCACCGAACTTCCCCAGGCTTCCTGTTTTAGGGAAGCCTGGTTGTGACAAGGCTGCTATACCATATATACTATACAGTATATCATTACCCTGAACTCCATAACCAGAATGCATGGAGAGTTGAATAGGTAGAAAGCGAACCACAATGATTTACTAAACTTTCCCCTCTTTTGTTGAAACCCCTTGACTTATAGTTTTATTGATATACAATCCTTCCAGGATTTTTTTGAAAATCTGAAAACAATTAAGGTGCAGGAGCAACAGAATGTTGGGGCATTAATCACCATAGGCAGTATTTTATTCCCAGCCAGGGTTCCAGGAGTTTGTTGCCACAGCTGCTAAGCATTCTGGTAAAGGGAATGATTTATGATTGTGTAACCATAACGATGAGGCAGAGTCATTACCATATCGACAGGCTCTGAGATGGATGATCCCCATTCATTACTTCACAAACTGCTGATAAGTATTTGTTAGAAAGGGAGAAGTGCTGAAGATAAAAACATGGTGGATTGGTCTGTTGTAGGGTAGTGGTAGAACAACCTGCGTAGGGCAAACGAATGTGCACAAAATACACTTCACAGATGAAGAAGCCTTGCAAGAGAGGGAACAAACATGAATTAAGTCATCATTGACTTCCTATTCGTTTTTTGAATCATTTATCTGGGGATTGCTTTATCGAGGACCGACAGGGATAGGACAGGATCTGATACACTGACACTGTGACGCCATACAGGCCACTAAAATATCAAAGAGACGAGAGGTACATACTTGAGATGACCAACAGCACAGAAAGAGAGAGAGGGGAGAGTGCGAGAGAGCAGAGAGTGTCAGAAAGAGAAAAAGAGAGGAAAAAGATAGAGGGTTCACACTAGGGGGTGTAATGGTTCACCAAACCCAGGGTTCGGTACATATTGCGGTTTGGGATCATGGTTCAGTTTCGGTACAGCAGGAAATATAAATGCCATTTACAATGATAAGCATTCATAATGTTCCTTGCATTGTCTGTTGTGACCGGATTGTTATGTTGGGCCTCTCAAGTTTCCATTCTGATGCTGCGTTTGTAACCACATGGGAGGTGAGAATTTACTGTGTCAACAATAAACTAAAAGTACAGCTATCATGGTTGTAAACAAATTATAGAGTTCAAAAACCACATTAATAGATTGTTTTTAATAAATACTGTTTTGTTGCATTTAACTGCCAAAAATTCTGTTATAGAGGCCATTTTCTTAGTAGGTGATGTCAGAGGTCACCATGTGGGGGAAGTGGGTACTCAGGATGATAGACGTATTTCCCACTAGAAATTACCAGTTTGAGGGCCGTTTTAAGTGGATTTTTCCCAGTCATATGTGGTAACTTCCCACTTCATTACCAACACACTCTGAGTGTGTCTGTAGCATGGTACATCTCCCACTCCGAGGTAATGTGATTGGCTATCACTGTTATTGTCACGGTGAGCGCTACTGGTGGAGAAGTCAGGTGCAGGAGAGCAGAGAGGGTAGAGGCAATAAAACAGACAGACGCCACTGCGTCAAAACCTCCAGCCAAAGTATAAAGTGCAAGGCGCAAAACAGTCCCAACAAATGAGCAAACGTTACAATAAACAACCTTCGTGAAATACCACGGAAAATACGGGAAAAAACCCAGCCTGACGCGTACACACAAAACACGTAACAAATACAATTCCACACAAAGACATGGAGGGGAACAGAGGAATAAATACATGCAGTGTGATTTGGGAATGAAAACCAGGTGTGCAGGGAACAAGACAAAACAAATGGAACAATGGAAAAATGAAGTGGCGATGGCTAGAAAGCCGGTGACGTCGACCGCCGAACGCCGCCCGAACAAGGAGAGGAGCCGACTTCGATGGAAGTCGTGACAGTTATTAAAACTTCTTCGGGATCGGTGTCCCTTCCACAGGACGGCTGAGCTAACGTAGGCTAATGCGATTAGCATGAGGTTGTAAGTAACAATAACATTTCCCACAACATAGACATACCTGATATTGGCAGAAAGCTTAAATTCTTGTTAATGTAACTGCATTGTCCAATTTACAGTAGCTATTACAGTGAAATAATACCATGCTATTGTTTGAGAAGAGTGCACAGTTTTTAACATGAAAAGTTATTAATAAACAAATTTGGGCAGTCTTGATACAACATTTTGAACAGGAATGCAATGGTTCATTGGATCAGTCTAAAACTTTGCACATACACTGCTGTCATCTAGTGGCAAAATCTAAACTGCAGCTTGGCTGGAATAATACATTATGGCCTTTCTTTTGCATTTCAAAGATGATGGCACAAAAACAAAATATTTTTTTGTATTATCTTTTACCAGATCTATTGTGCTATATTCTCCAATATTCCTTTCACATTTCCACAAACTTCAAATTGTTTCCTTTCAAATGGTACCAAGAATATGCATTTCCTTGCTTCAGGGCCTGAGTTACAGGCAGTTAGATTTGGGTTACAGGCAGTTAGATGTCATTTTCGGCGAAAATTGGAAAGAAAAAGGGCGGATCCTTAAATAAGTATGTCCAACACAAGGTGCATTGGCCAAATCATTGAAAACTTCTGCTTGGTTTGCTTATATAGAGCGGGTACCTGCTTGCTGACATGGGTGCAAGGGGGAAGTTTGTAACGTGGCTCGAGCACTTCACGAGGTGCCAAAACCCGCTATTCTCAACCACAGAGAATGGGCGCATATACAGTTGAAGTCGGAAGTTTACATACACCTTAGCCAAATGCATTTCAACTCAGTTTTTCACAATTCCTGACATTTAATCATAGTAAAAATTCCCTGTCTTAGGTCAGTTAGAATCACCACTTTATTTTAAGAATGTGAAATGTCAGAATAATAGTAGAGAGAAGGATTTATTTCAGATTTTATTTCTTTCATCACATTCCCAGTGGGTCAGAAGTTTACATACACTCAATGAGTATTTGGTAGCATTGCCTTTAAAATTGTTTAACTTGTGTCAAACGTTTCGGGTAGTCTTCCACAAGCTTCCCACAATAAGTTGGGTGAATTTTAGCCCATTCCTTATGACAGAGCTGGTGTATCTGAGTCAAGTTTGTAGTCCTCCTTGCTCGCACACGATTTTTCAGTTTTGCCCACAAATTTTCTGTAGGATTGAGGTCAGAGCTTTGTGATGGCCACTCCAATACCTTGACTTTGTTGTCCTTAAGCCATTTTGCAACAACTTTGGAAGTATGCTTGGGGTCATTGTCCATTTGGAAGACCCATTTGCGACCAAGCTTTTTCTTCCTGACTAATGTCTTGAGATGTTGCTTCAATATATCCACATAATTTTCCTGCCTCATGATACCATCTATTTTGTGACGTGCACCAGTCCCTCCTGCAGCAAAGCACCCCCACAACATGATGCTGCCACCCCCATGCTTCACGGTTGGGATGGTGTTCTTCGGCTTGCAAGCCTCCCCCTTTTTCCTCCAAACATAACGATGGTCATTATGGCCAAACAGTTCTATTTTTGTTTCATCAGACCAGAGGACATTTCTCCAAAAAGTACGATCTCTGTCCCCATGTGCTGTTGCAAACCGTAGTCTGGCTTTTTTATTGTGGTTTTGGAGCAGTGGCTTCTTCCTTGCTGAGCGGCCTTTCAGGTTATGTCGATATAGGACTCGTTTTACTGTGGATATAGATACTTTTGTGCCTGTTTCCTCCAGCATCTTCACAAGGTCCTTTGCTGTTGTTCTGGGATTGATTTGCACTTTTCGCACCAAAGTACGTTCATCTCTAGGACACAGAACGCGTCTCCTTCCTGAGCGGTATGACGGCTGAGTGGTCCCATGGTGTTTATACTTGTGTACTATAGTTTTTACAGATGAATGTGGTACCTTCTGGCATTTAGAAATTGCTCCCAAGGATGAACCAGACTTGTGGAGGTGTTCAATTTTTTTTCTGAGGTCTTGGCTGATTTCTTTTGATTTTCCCATGATGTCAATCAAAGAGGCATTGAGTGTGAAGGTAGGCCTTGAAATACATCCACAGGTACATCTCCAATTGACTCAAATGATGTCAATTAGCCTATCAGAAGCTTCTAAAGCCATGACATAATTTTCTGGAATTTTCCAAGCAGTTTAAGGCACAGTCAACTTAGTGTATGTAAACTTCTGACCTACTGGAATTGTGATACAGTGAATTACAAGTGAAATAATCTATCTGTAAACAATTGTTGGAAAAATTACTTGTGTCATGCACAAAGTAGATGTCCTAACTTACTTGCCAAAACTATAGTTTGTTAACAAGAAATTTGTGGAGTGGTTGAAATACGAGTTTTAATGACTCCATCCTAAGTGTATGTAAACTTCCGACTTCAACTGTATGTGGCTATAAAGCAAAGACTCTATTTTCTTACGATCATAGCCTACCTATCGCTCTTATCGTAATTTCTTTGGCCTGGTCAGAATCAGCTGCCAAGGGCTGCTTGAATGCAGAGGGGAGACAATGTTGTGTTGTTGTTTCTTTGCATTTCCGTCTTATACTGGGGTGATGTTGGCATGAATGTGTCAACATATTTGAGGTGTTGGCAGCTGCATAGCCTATTCTATCTGAGCATAGGGACATACTGTTAATGTTTCATACACAATTCTCTGTCCATTGTCGTTGTAATCTACTGGGATGCCAACATTTTCCCAAACTGGAGATTTAAACGAGGATCCTCCAATTCTGGTTTATTGACCGCTTGCCATTGTACAGAACTGTGCCTCACAAAAGGACAGTTTGAAATACAGCAATTAAAGTTTGAATTTTGATTACAATGTGCGCATATGCTGTAGATGTTTTAACGGAATAGCCTGAATTTTTTTTTTTCAGATCAGATTTCCTCAACAGGTATAGGCCTACAACGCACTGTAGGAATAGCCTATAGGCCTAGTGTTTTTATTGAGTACTTTTTATGTTGTTGTATGTATTCATTCGGGTTCACAGTGTGACTGAACTGAGGTCCCCTTACCAAACGGTTTGGTACAAACACCTGTACTGTTGCACCCCTAGTTCACATGTGTAGGATTCCATCACTAATCATTGGCTACTCTGATTCATGGCTCACTTCACTCCTCTCGCTTATAAACACTACATGACCAAATGTATGTGGACACCTGCTCGGGTCGAACATCTCATTCCAATATGTTGGTCCCCCATTTGCTGCTATAATAGCCTCCACTCTTCTGGGAAGGCTTTCTAGTAGATGCTGGAACATTGCTGCAAGGACTTGCTTCCATTCAACCACAAGAGCAATAGTGAGGTTGGGCACTGATGTTGGGCGATTAGGCCTGGCCAATAGCGGCGAGCTTTACACCACTCCAGATGACGCTTGGCATTGCGCTCTTACGCTTGTGTGTGGCTGCTCGGCCATGGAAACCCATTTCATGAAGCGCCCAACAAACAGTTCTTGTGATGACATTTCTTCCAGAGGCAGTTTGGAACTTGGTAGTGATTGTTGCAACTGATGACAGGCGATTTTTACATGCTACGTGCTTAAGCCCTCGGTGGTCCCATTCGGTGAGCTTGTGTGGCCTACCACTTCACGGCTGAGCCGTTATTGCTCCTAGATGTTTCCATTTCACAATAACAATACTTATAGTTGACTGGGGCAGCTCTAGCAGGGAAGAAATTGTACGAACTGACTTGTTGAAAAGGTGGCATCCTATGATGGTGCCATGTTAAACGTCACTGAGCTCTTCAGTAAGGCCATTCTGCTGACAATGTTTGTCTTTGGAGATTGCATGGCTGTCTGCTTTATTTTATACACCGGTCAGCAACAGGTGTGGCTGAAATAGGCAAATCCATTCATTTGAAGGGGTGTCCACATAATTTTGTATATATGGTGTATCATATCACACTTTTTTTTCACACACCAAAAAACAAATAGTCCAGACCAACAGCCTCCCCAAGAGCAGCTGAAGAAAATGATAGCACATGGCCTACAATATTTATTATGGTCCTTCTCCATCTCCCTCCTCTGTTCACAGAATACATTGGTTCTGTCCGACATGGCACCCTATTCGCTATGTAGTGCACTACTTTTGACCAGAGCCCTTTGGGTTTCCCTATTGGCCTTGGTCAAAAGTAGTGATCTACATAGGGACTATGGTGACATTTTGGACAGACCCCATTGAGTCCAATAGAGGGGTCCCTCTGTTCTTTTATTCCCCAGGTGGTTGGTTAACAACCTGAAAACAGCATTCTATGGAGTGTCACAGTGACTTCACGCAGTGAGTTGTCTGCAGTGACAGGTGTTAATTGAGAACCAAACACAGGTTGGTGCCCCCAGTTTAACCCTGAGACATAATCTGCA
The DNA here is from genome assembly GCF_901001165.1 of Salmo trutta. Taxonomy (NCBI): domain Eukaryota; kingdom Metazoa; phylum Chordata; class Actinopteri; order Salmoniformes; family Salmonidae; genus Salmo; species Salmo trutta. The sequence continues at coordinate 54,948,119 of NC_042974.1, read as the reverse complement.
TCACAAATGGCACCCTATTCCCTTGGACACACACAGGGCTCTGGTCAACAGTAGTGCACTATATAGGGAATAAAGTGCAATTTGGGATGCAGAAATACTTGTTTGTCCCTCCATTAGAAAGGGCATCCAAGTGCATGGATGTAAGTTTGGCTTGTACATGAACACAGAGAGAGAAATAGCCAAATAACAGTATTCCTCTTGTATTATTGTATCCTATGGTATATAGTGTTGGTAAAATTCTGGGAACATGTAAGTTGAAATAAAAGGAGACACACCACACACACACACACACACAACACCCATTTACTACCCCTTCATTATGCCTATCAAGGACACATGAAGGCCAGTTACCCTGATGCTCCTCACTTCCAATTAATCTGACCAGATAAACCTGTGTTGCGTTTGTCTTTGGCTTGTGTGTGTGTGTGTGTCCCACCCCAGTCTCAGTGACAGGATGCTACCCTGCCCTGCCCCTTGCTCTGTGCGGACCATGCCTTTAAATTGCTTTCCTCTCTCAGGTCTCTGATTAATGAGAATGGTTCTAATCGGAGTTCCTAAGGCCAACAGCATTAGTCGTAATCTTCCACGGCTCCATCCACCACCACCACTGACATTTAATGGAGTGCTAGTGCAATGGTAATGAGAATTCATTCTCTATCTAACAAGGGAAAGGGGCAGACTGATACCTTCCTCTCCCCCACGTAGGCTGAGTCTCAAATGGCACCCTATTTTCTTTATACTGCACTACTTTTGACAAGGGCCCATATGAACTATATAGGGAATAGGGTACAATTTGGAGGCATATTGACACTTTCCTCTCCCCTCTACGTAGTGTAGCAGACCTATGCCTATGGGCGCAGGCCATGAGGTACTTCAAGTATCTGTTGTTTTACCTTGTGCTCTGAGGCACTGCAAATTCACCTGTGCTTGAACACACAGGCAATTTAAAGCCTTCTGTATACAGCCTAGAGGTGAGTCTTACCCCTTAGCATGTGTGTATCTGATTAGCATCTGCTAGTCTACAGATGTAGGATCTTAATTTGATCACTTTTGTTACAGAGAATTTTCATGCACGGCAGGAAATGCTAACTTAGTGTATTCAAGGTTTAACAAGGCTTCTAAAGTTTGTAATTTCGACTTCAAAATGTCAAACTTGATCAACCCCTACAAAAATATTTGATGAATTATAATTCACATAATAATTCACATTTCTTGTTGCTGCGGGATTATTTTCCTACTGTAGCAAACTGGCTCAAATTAAGATCATACACCTGTAGGCAATCATAAAACAATCCTGTGAAGTCAGCCTAGCCCCATGCCTACCCAGCTGAATGAAAACCATTCCCCCATCAAGGCCCACTTTTACCCATGCATACTGAGCATCCTCCAGTGCTCAGTTAGTAGTAAGTAAATTGCTCAGGGAGTTGTATTGCCGGAATGATTTAGCAGGTCATTCCTCTCGGTCTTTCATTCTGTTTGTCTGTGTTAAATTCCCACTCTGCCCCCATCCATTCTCACATCCAGTTCCCAGCTTTGTCCATCCATCAATGTGAGCACTTTGTCAGTGCTGACTTCATCCTGGCTGGCGGCTGCAATCACACCAGGGCAGAGCAGAGCGGAGGAGAGGAGAGTAGATCAGAGGGGAGCAGAGCAGGGCCCGGCCCGGGCGGCTGCCACTGCAGAGCTTTTACACCTCCCATCTGCATCTCTGCCTCTGATCTGCTGACGGGGCCCCTGACAACGCCAGAGCCGAAGCGTTCTATTGCACAGGCAAGCAAAAAACTAATTCTGCACCTCATTTCTCCACACTAGAATGAAGGAAGGAAGGAGGGAGAGAGAGGGAGAGGGGGAGAGAGAGGGAAGAAAGGAGTGGGAGCGAGGGAGGATGAGAGAGAGAAGGAAGGAAGGATAGAGAGAGAGAGGGAGATAATGAGGAGATTGAGGGAGGGTTGGGGTAGAGCATTTTCAAAAATAATTCACACTTAAGTCAGGCTGTAGCTCAATTTGCCTTCTCCCCCCACATAGCTACATCGATAGACATCACAAGGAGAAAATGTATCACTAATTAAGGGTTGATAAGCTTCATGTCACTACACTTTGGAGAGAGAGAGAGTGATGTTGTCTATTGTTTTTCAGGATTCAAAAGGAAAGCTCAAATACACAAATGTTACATTATAAAGGTTAGGACAGTTATGTTTAAATTATGGCTGTTAGCGTTAATCAGTTTATTGAGATGATTTGACCATTTTATGCTGAATTAGTGTGGTGATTGATCAAATGTGCAAGCATAATGTGCAGAGAATTGTTGATTTCGCAAATAAAATTACGATCGCAGAATCCTGGAGGGACTGACTTGTATCGTGAAGTGGTTAACTTACTGAATTTATTGTCTGGGGTCCCTAGATGGGAATCATCTACTTCAATAAAAACCAACACTGATTTCAAAGAATGAAATAAACCCATACGACTGTTTGTGCGGCATAGTCGTTAATCCCAAATGGCACCCTACTTTGACCAGTGCCTCATCAAAGGTACTGTAGCGCAAAATATAGGGAATAGGGTAACATTATGGACGCACCCTAATTAGACTCCAATAGAGGGTTAATAATACCCTGTAGTTTCCAGAATGATCTCGTTATAAATGGAGCCTGTCAAGCCTTTCCTTAGGCCTCCAAATGAGTCTTCTCACTTCACTGCCCCCGTCGTCCGAAGCGTCAGCACCAGCAGCTCCCGTCCGGCTTCCTGGGATAACAAAGGATTGCTATTAACCGTGTTGTTAGCAATGATGGCAGAAAACAAACAAGTCCATAAATAAAAGTGTGTAGGGGGAAAATAAACCCATAAACTAGATAGATAGCCAGCTGAGCTGAAACAAATGAGAGGGAGAGTGAGAGAGAGAGAAAGAGAGAGCGAAAGGGCAAGAGGGCGAGTGTGAGAGAGAGAGATATGGAAGCTGATGTTGTTTATAAAGGATAAAAAGTTTGAGAGGATCTGTCTGATATTTAATGATCAACACACACACAGACACACACACACACACACACACACACACACACAACAGTAAAACAACACACGCTCTCTCCTCCATTAGGACTGGGAATTCCAAGGGACCTCACGATACGATATTGTCGCGATACTTAGGTGAATATACGATATGGATTGCAACTCTCATGATTTTCATGATTCTATGTATTGCGATTAGGTACCATGATTTTATTTGTTCCAAACATATATTGCTCACCATATGTAGGCTACAGAGGGACATGACAGTCATGAGACACAACTTATGAAGGGAAAATACTGGACTTTTGGACAATTAGTGCAAAAATAACGACACAATATATTGTCAAAAATAATATCCCGATATGTAACTGTTCAGATTTTTTCCCCCATCACTATCCTCCATGCAAGGACAATTCAGCTGCTGGTACAGATCTTAGTTTGAGCCAGTTTTCTACAGCAGGAAAAATAATATCCTGCAGAAACAGTTCCTTATAAAATGGAAATGTGAAATATTATGTGAATTATAATTAATGGACATTTTTGTAGGGGTTGATACATTTTTCATAAGGGAAAATCAAGTCTGACATTTCTAAGTGGAAATTACAAACTTCAGAAGCCTTTTAAAGCTCAAATACACCACACATTTTAATTTTCCTGCATTGCAGCAAAGTTCTCCTGCAACAGGGTGATCAAATTAAGATCCTACATACTGTATATGCGTGCTAGTGGGATACAGTGTACAGTATGGCTTCCCATGCTATGTGTGCGTGTGTGTGTGTGTGCGTTTGTGCGTGTGTGCATGCGCGTGTAATGTCATTACAGTTTATGCAACAACAAAGAAAAATCAAACACTCAGCTGAGCAGGCTTAGACAACAAAGTGGCGGCTCTGCTCAAGTCGTTTATGGCGGACACAAACGCTATTTCTCATATTAATTAAGCGCTGTCGCCGCCGTGCTCGCTGGCTCTCGCCAAGCACATGTCCGCAGCGTTGATATGTGGGCTAAGTGTTTTCCCTGATGCCTCACTTTTCTTTCAGCCTGCCTTTCACATAGGTTACGTCTCAAATGGCAGCCTAGTCCCACTTCTTAGTGCACTATATATGAAATAGGGTGCAATTTGGGACAAACCCATCGAAAGCCCCAACTGGATCCCAGCACTGCCACCATATGTATTGCCTAAGCCCCCACTGGATAATAGTAGACCTAGGATTCTAGTATGGCTGTTTACAATGTCAGTTCCACTTACGTTAATACCCCACATGTAAACAACAATATCAATGGGTGAATAAATTGGGCAAGTAAGTTTATGGACCCTAAAAATCTGTTTATCCAATTAAGCGATACTTCAATAATATAATCCTCTCGAACCATGAATGGCTTTTTAACATGTTTACACGACCTATTGAGAAAACTGAATTACTCCATTTATAAAAGGCACTGTTGGATAACATCGGAGCCCAATCCAGAACATGGTTGATGTGTAAGAGTTCACTGGAGCCACAACTGATGATATAGGACAAAAAGAGTGCATGTTGTTTCTGTTGTTTCTATTGTTGATGTTGTTTTTTAAATTGGGGGGGGTCCGCTTTAATATTGCATATAGATTGTGGCTTCCATCAATGTAATTGTCTGCATCATATCCAATCCCGTATGTATGTATGTATGTATGTAAAATATCATTTAAAAAATATAAATAAAATATATTATTTTTCCCCTAACCCTACCACCCCTCCCCTAATTGGAGTAAACTAATGGACAACAACACTTAGGCTTCCACTTCCAGTTTATACATACTATATACATTTTATGGACACAGTATATTTTACAATAGTTATCTTTTGTTTGTTTTTAGTCCCATCCATCAGCAACACTCAACCCCTCCCATCTATCTCTGAACACCATCCAGTTTTGATTTCCATTTGCTATACATTTTTCAACTGTGCTATTTCAGAAAAGTTCTGAACCTATATACATTTTACAGACACAGTATATTTTACATTAGTTATCTTTTTAGTTTGATGTTTCACAAGTTCTGAACATTTCTATTCTAATAGTGTCTACAGATTGTAAATGTTGCTGTTGTTTCTGTTACTGTTGTTTATTGATGTATGTAGGAACGGAACGATGCGGAACGATGTTGTATGCAAAGGCTAAATAGCATCAACAGCGCTTAATACTAATGCTAGGGGCTACTAATCCTCTCAGTCTTTGTTTCATCATGGAAAATAGTACCCTTTACATAGAATTGTGCACCTCAAACTGCAACAACAAAAACACAAATGTAGCCTAAATGGATTCCATTTTCCTAATGTCAGTTTCCAGACAAAACCAACAAGCACATATTCGTCTATAATAATTCAGACAGCTGACGCTAATGTGTCAAGACAACAGGATGTTTAGAGCCAACCGATCCCCATGTTTCTGGGAAGAACAAATAGAAAGAGGGGTATCGAAATAAGGAAAGATTGTTTATGTACCCTGGCATGAAATTGGAGGGTGTTGTGAAGAAGAGAGAGAGAGCTCGAAAGAGAAAAGAAAGAAAGGAGCGAGATCGAGAGAGGGAGAAGGGTGATGGAGACGGGTGATGGAGACGGATGGACAGAGCTGACAGTGTGGTATTCATCCAGCACGCTAGAGTGCGCATCCTGCTAGTGGCAGTCGACAGAGCAATAAATCACCGGGCCCTCCATCCTGTATCTACAGCTTATTACATCCAGCATGACAAATAAATAATAATCCCTGTCACAGCAGGCCTTTGCTCAAGGATTGAGTCTGAAACCTTTTTCTCATCACTCCTGATCCTGAGAACACTAGAACAGGGGAATAGGGGAATTGAAGGCTGTAGGTGCTTAACCGGCCCTCAGTTAGAGGGAGGTAGAGAAGAGGAGAAAAAATACACCTATAGTTGTAAATGTTTTCTGAGAGGTATGATGAGAATATAAAACTGGTACTCATATTGAAAGACTATAACTTGCTGTATATCATGGATGGTCAACTACATTGATTACCTATCAAGAAGTTTTATTTCAATACTTTTTTACATCCAGCATTTGGTGCAGTGCAATACATGTCCTATTGGCAGGCTGTTTGAATATACTGCCTCAGGTGAATTCCGAAAGGGTTTGCACTGCAATGGCTTATTTACATAATTGAACAGCTATGAAACATATTAATTAACTGGTCATACTGTACCTTTTACCAGCTCGCGGCGTGAACTCCTTAAATGATCTAGTGACGTCAGTCAATGAATTATCCACTTTTCCCCGATTGAAAATGCGGCCCAGGTGTGTGGAGGAGGCTTTCAAGATGGAGCCGCTCAATGTTATGAGACATCAATAATGAGTTTTCTTCTCCCTCTCCAACAGATCGCCATGATATACAGCTTACAATTAAGCACGGCCCGGTGATCCATGAATAATGTTTATACAATTCCTAAAGGAGCAGCAGCGGATACACAATCACATCCCTCACCATGTTTACAGCCTCTAGTCTACACATATTATTAGCTAGGAGAGGAGATGGATAGGACCATTTACAATTCAGTAACCTTCATGACAGTCGGGCTGCCTTCATCAGCATTTTATTTCCTGTGTAACACTCTAGGGTTGCGTCCCAAATGGCACCCTATTCCTTGTGTAGTGCACTACTCCCAATGAGCCCTGGTCAAAAGTAGTTCACTCTATAGGGAATAGGGTGCCATTTGGGACACAACCTCTCAGTCATCTACAAATGTCAGAATAAAATAGGCCCCATGAAATATTCACGATCAGCTTGGAGAAGAAAGAGAGAAAGATGGATGTGATTTAGGGTGACAGCGTTTCTCTCTCCCCCTCTCCCGCGTCTTGTTTTTATGGCAGCTTTTAATTTTTATTGAGGGACAGTGCAAAGTAAATGGTTCCTCATTTAGGATATAAGACAGGGCATGTGAGTACAAAAGTCTATAGGATTATGTGCACTCTTCATGATGCAATGGGACAAGGGATGGAGAGGAGGGAGGGGAAGGAGGGACGTGTTGTGAATGAAAGAGGAGAAAAGGAGGATGTGGATGTGTCTCTCTGCAGACACATGTAAATCAATTTGTATTGATTTAAACAATACAGCCAACAGCTCTAAACATGTATCAATTTAGCAATTAGATGACTACAGCGGGAGCTATTCACACAGAAAATGATATTTTATATTAGTCCCGTCTGTCATGTAGCCCTGGACGATGTGTTTTATGTTATAGCCTTTTGGTAGTTTTTTACTTTATATTGCATGTCATGTATTCTGGGAAGCTGTCGAAATGTATTACACACAAGCTTTTTATGATTCATTATTTGAGTTATAGATAGGCCTATTGCTTTCTGAGTTGTCAATTTTGCCAATGTGTGAAAATTAATTGTTTTCCCGAAATCCCGGTTGGAAGACCCCTTACATCCTGCTTATTCCTTCTTGATTCCGGGAACCCTCCAACTGGGAATTGGGGAAAACTAGGGAATTCATTGAAAGTTCACGGAATTTTGCAACCCTACACAGTCGTCAGAGACATCTCATGACTGCATCCCAAATGGCACCCTATTCCTTATGTAGCATTACTTTTGACCAAGGCCCTACTTTTGATCAGGGCCCATAAGGCTCTGGTCAAAAGTAGTGTACTATGTAGGGTGCCATTTGGGATTCAAAATGTTGTGCCATTTGGGATGCAACATATGGCTGGCTTATCATCTCGGGAAACAGTAATCTTTTCAGGCCATTTCCATTTGTCTCAATCTTCTGGAAAAAAAGTTATAGTATATCGTTTGAATGAATGAGATATTGTCAGTGAGACATTGTAAGTGGTGTACAACCTTCAGATGTATTTGGAAAATGTGTTTTAAGAATAGTATTTAGGGGAGGGAGTTGTTGTTTTGTTGTCTGTGAGAATTACCTTTTTACAACCTCGTATTTTCTTTGCAAGAATAGACTTAGTAATGTGTTAGTTATTTCTGCACCACAAAATAATGACAAACTAATATATAATCTACCTTATGGGTCATCATGTATTGTCTTTGTATTTGCTTTCACAAGCAACTCAAATAATTTACATTTGAAGTCAAATAAGCAAAGCCCTTACTTTCATTTGCACATTACAAAGTGCTGACTGATTGACTGAGGAGGAGGAGAAGTCCCTCTCATAGAACCATCCTTACTCCTAGTCAAGTTAAACAAATAAACTATTTCACAGTGGGTGCCATAGGCCTACCATAGCACAATCTGAGTAGAGCTGTGACAGAGGTTTTATCAGTAAACCAATTAACATGATTTATGGTTCAGGGGGACTATGGTTAGGGGGACATGCCCATAAAGACAAAGAGCCTGAACAGAACTGGGCTCTGTCCCAAATGGCACCCTATTCTCTATACAGGGCTCTGGTCAAAAGTAGTGCACTATATAAGGAATAGGGTGCCGTTTGGAACAAACCTCCTCTTCCTAAAGGGAGATGTTATCAGGAAGACTGTGGTGTGGTAGCTGGATCATTCTGCTATGTTGTCATGCAGTCAGTATGCATTTGTAAATCCAGCTACTGTGCATATAGGGCCTGACCCCTTTCCATCAGTGGGTCAGAAGTTCAAACCCCAGCCTGAAGAGTTGAAGTGTGGGGTGTGAATTTACGACCTCCCCTAATTCAAAGGGACAAGAGGCTGGAAAATGAATTCCTTATCGGTAGGACTAAATGCCTCCCCCCCAGGGGGTAGAGTTAGTTAGCCACTGTATCTGAACCACCCTGTATTTAAAATGTTACTTAGGTGAGGTCGTGTGTTGATGATTCTGAGTTTGCGAATGCCTGTGTTTGTTTTGCAGTAACATGTTTGTTTTGCAGTAACATTGTGACTTTATTTAGATATATTTTTATTTAGATACACAGGGATATTAGGCCCTCAGATATTTGAACTGTTCTAGATCTCTGGAAGGATTTCAAAAGATTTCAATGAAAGCTGTGTCATGTGGAGGTCAAAATGTCAGCTCTTCTTGGTTGTAAATCTGAGTGTCAGTCACACTGTTCTATCATGGAATTGATGGAAGGTCCAACAATCTGACTGATGCATTCTGCAGTAGGTAAAATATGCCCCTTCAGGTTGTGTGGAATTTGATCCTTTCTTGCGACCTGGGCAGAGTTCAGGTGCTCTGTTTGACCAAGGACAGATTTACTAGTTTGCCAAAAACATGTTAATTGCCAAACTGCCTCTTCTTGTTGATGTATCGTTTCTAATAACGCTCACAAAAGTGACTTTAGTTTCACACATTGTGCGTCCCAAATGGCACCCTATTCCCTATATAGTCCACTACTTTTGACCAGAGCCCTATGGCCCCTGGTCAAAAGTAGCGCACTATAGTCCTAGTCGGTATTATAGAACGTTGTGGCCCCGCCCACCATTGGGAATATCAACCTGTGGTTACCAAGGTTACCCCATAGATGAGTTAGCTGACAATGTCATGAAAACGATGCGCACACCTCAATGGGGCAGAAGTCTGTGTGTTGTTGTAATTCTGGATGGCCAGATAGTCAGTAACTGTGACAAGAAACTGCCATGTGGGGAATCGTTAGTTTTATTTATTATTTTCTTTTTTATTTCACCTTTATTTAACCAGGTAAGGTAGATGAGAACAAGTTCTCATTTACAACTGCAACCTGGCCAAGATAAAGCAAAGCAGTGCGACACAAACAACAACACAGAGTTACACATGGAATAAACAAGCGTACAGTCAATAACACAATAGAAAAAAAGAAAGTCTATATACAGTGTGTGCAAATGGCGTGAGGAGGTAGGCAATAAATAGGCCATAGTAGAGAAGTAATTATAATTTAGCAGATTAACACTGGAGTGATAAATGAGCAGATGATGATGTGCAAGCAGAGATACTGGTGTGCAAAAGAGCAGAAAAGTAAATAAAAACAATATGGGGATGAGGTAGGTAGATTGGGTGGGTTATTTACAGATGGGCTATGTACAGCTGCAGCGGGTTAGCTGCTCAGATAGCTAATGTTTAAAATTAGTGAGGGAAATATAAGTCTCCAGCCTCAGCGATTTTTGCAATTCGTTCCAGTCACTGGAAGGAAAGGCGGCCAAAGAAGGTGTTGGCTTTGGGGATGACCAATGACATATACCTGCTAGAGTGCGTGCTACGGGTGGGGTTTGTTATCGTGACCAGTGAGCTGAGATAAGGCGGAGCTTTGCCTAGCATAGACTTATAGATGACCTGGAGCCAGTGGGTCTGGCGATGAATATGTAGCGAGGGCCAGCCAACTAGAGCATACAGGTCACAGTGGTGGGTGGTATAAGGGGCTTTGGTAACAAAACGGATGGCACTGTGACAGACTGCATCCAGTTTGCTGAGTAGAGTATTGGAAGCTATTTTGTAGATGACATCGCCGAAGTAGAAGATTGGTAGGATAGTCAGTTTTACTAGTGTAAGTTTGGCGGCGTGAGTGAAGGAGGCTTTGTTCCAAAATAGAAACCCGATTCTAGATCTGATTTTGGATTGGAGACGTTTAATATGAGTCTGGAAGGAGAGTTTACAGTCTAGCCAGACACCTAGGTATTTTTAGTTGTCCACATATTCTAAGTCAGAACCATCCAGGGCAGTGATGCTAGTCGGGCGGGCGGGTGCGGGCAGCGAACGGTTGAAAAGCATGCATTTGGTTTTACTAGCGTTTAAGAGCAGTTGGAGGCCACGGAAGGAGTGTTGTATGGCATTACAGCTTGTTTGTTAACACAGTGTCCAAAGAAGGGCCAGATGTATACAGAATGGTGTCGTCTGTGTAGAGGTAGATCAGGGAATCACCCGCAGCAAGAGCGACATCATTGATATATATACAGAGAAAAGAGTCAGCCTGAGAATTGAACCCTGGGGTACCCCCATAGAGACTGCCAGAGGTCCGGACAGCAGGCCCTCCGATTTGACACACTGAACTCTGTCTGCAAAGTAGTTGGTGAACCAGGCGATGCAGTCATTTGAGAAACCAAGGCTATTGAGTCTGTCGATAAGAATACGGTGATTGTCAGAGTCGAAAGCCTTGGCCAGGCCGATGAAGACGGCTGCACAGTACTGTCTTTTATTGATGGCGGTTATGATATCGTTTAGTACCTTGAGCGTGGCTGAGGTGCACCCGTGACCAGCTCGGACACCAGATTGCACAGCGGAGAAGGTACGGTGGGATTCGAAATTGTAATAAGCCTGTGTGTAGCTGGTGTTGAGGAGTCAGGCGCAGGACAGCAGATATGAGTAATAAACGTCATTTACTCAAAGAATCAATAATACAACGCAAATATCTAGCCCACAATAACGGACCATATTACATGCAAACAATCACTCACAAACAAACATGGGGGAACAGAGGGTTAAATAATGAACAAGTAATTGGGGGAATGAAAACAGGTGTGTAAGACAAGGACAAAACAAATGGAAAATGAAAAGTGGATCGGCGATGGTTAGAAGGCCGGTGACGCCGACCGCCGAATGCCGCCCGAACAAGGAGAGGGACCGACTTCGGCGGAAGTCGTGACAGAAATGGTCAGTGATCCTTGGCTCATTTCAGCTGGTTTCATATTGTTCTTGATATTATGTCTTGTTTTGACTGATTTCATGTCAACGCTTATATGAGAAAATTCGATAGCTACCTAACCAACAACTGTAGCAATGTATTTGCGTGACAACAAGGGCTCATTGTGTATATTTATTTATGTTTTCAGTAAACATCTGAAACAAAATTGAGTTTACATGTTGTCAAAAATCTAAGCCAACCCTGTCTGTTTTGCCCGATAGATGCGCACGCATCGGTTTTGTTGCTAAACAACCAACCTGTCTATTGGCTAACGGCAAGTTCTCACTACTTTCAAAAACGTAATTTTGTATTCCCTCATGCCCCTTTTCATGACGGTGTTAGCGGCCATGTGAGTGAGTGCTAGCTAGCTACCGACCAGAACATTAAGCTAGCGAAGACCAACAAAACCAACAAACAGACTATACAGCTACAAGTAGTGAGGCGCAGGGCTCTATTTCCCTACGTGGGAGCATTGTGAACCGTACGCCAGAATTCTTGACCTGGTTACATGTACTTTGGGCATGTTTTGTTATTTCTGTATAACAAAAAATCGAAGACGAAGTTGGCTCTTTTATAATGGTGGTAATTCGGAAATAACATTTGCTTTCCCTAATTTGTAGGCATGGTTGAGGGAATTCCTTATTATTACGTGAATATTGACTCAGAGTATAGTATTCTTTGGTTGAAGCTCAATGCTAAATTCAAATCTCCCTAAGCCAATATGACACCAATGTCGATGAAAATGTACAAATCAACTTTGAGGTACTCACTACCTGCCTCTCGTCATGAGCCGTTCGGCCGTTGCCAAGAACCACATACCAGATTTTTTAACAGGGACCTTAGCAATTGAGTTTTCAGAGTTTTTCCTGTGTCTAACTAGCTCAAATTCTAGACGTTGGATTAAAACGAGACTATAACATCCATAAAGTGGCCATTGGATTTAAACAATTTTCGATTTACTAAGTTTGTAGATGCAACAGTTATTTATTGCTCTCACATGCTCATTTCTTTCCATTAAGAACCGATGATGTGCTACCTTTTTGCAGCATTTCTGACAATGCTATCATTTATTCAGCTTAATCTCAGAGTTCTAAAACTGGTGCCAGCAGCTGTAGCTAGCTGGTTAACACAAGTCGGATGAGAAGCAAGCTACAAGCAAAGGAAGATCGCTAGCTAGGTATATTTTGCTATGGAAGGTTTTTCATACGGCTGAAGTAATTTGTGTAAACTAAGTCAAACACAAACAAGTGAGCTATCGAATGTTCTTGGCTGCTATTATAGCCAGTTAGCTAGGCAACTAGCCAGTAGCAACAAGCCAACGAGACTGTACCATAGCTGTGTAGATCGTACATCAGTAATCAATGTTGACAATACATCCTAGCTAGATACATTTTTCCATAAAGCATATAGCTAACTAGCTAAGTAAAGTTCATAGTCAACACCAAACTTTGGGAACTGCCACGCTGCTAACTTATAATACATGCAATGGGAATTGCTCATCTAACTACTCTAGCATGATACAGTCAAACTGGCTAGATAGCTACGTGTGCAGCCAGATGTCAGATTCAGTACAAAAACTGCTACCTAGCCTACATTTCCTCAATCAATGCTAGCCTGTCACAACACAAACTGTAACTGATAAAATAAATTGTCTTGCTAACTAATTGGCTAGATCAACACACAGGTCAGACAAGTCATTATCCAAGCATCCAGAACAAATGCCAGCCCTTACCTTAGGATGCATTAGCTCAGTACACCCTCTGTCAATGCAATTTTCTTCATGCCATTAAAATCCAAATTTGCGCTGACTGATCAACAGTGTCAAGTTACTTTTCAGTGTGTTCCCAAAATCTGAATGCAGTAAGCAAAACGATGTTTAAAAATGAAATAAAAATAACAAGGCTATATACAAGGGTTACCGGTACTGAGTCGAGGTGATTGAGGTATGTACATGTAGGTAGAGGTAAAGTGACTATGCATAGACAGTAAACAGAGAGTAGCAACAGCGTATGTAAAGAGTGTGAAGAAATTTGAATGTGCTTGTGTGTATGTGTGTGTGGTCAATATGCGTTTGTGTGTGTGCGTGTGCGTGTGCGTGTGCGTGTGCGTGTGCGTGTGAGTGTGTGGTTAGAGTCCAATGAGTGGACAAGATTCCCTAAAAATACTTTTTCGTAGCAGATTAGAATTTACGCAGCAGGATAGGAGAATTAATGCAGCATGTTAGGACAATTAACTAATTCTTGTAACCTGCTAAGGTCAGGAAAAAGGTTAGGGTTAGCAAAAATGCTCTCCTAACCTGCTACACTCCTAAGGAGTGTAGCTCCTTTATTTAAAAATTTAGCCTGAAATGACATACCCAAATCTATCTGCCTGTAGCTCAGGACCTGAAGCAAGGATGTGCATATTCTTGATACCATTTGAAAGGAAACACTTTGAAGTTTGTGGAAATGTGAAATTAAAAGTAACTTATATCGAAGTGGTGTGTTTTTAGGGAGTCCCATCCAGGGACCCTGAAATCAAGGCCGGTCCGGACAGCACCACAAAAAAAGACGACAAAAAGACACTGGCGTAGGTCCCCTTGGTGGGAAGTAGTCATCAACAAGTAAAACACTGAAGGGGAGTCTGGGGAGGACTTTTTTGTTGTTGACTTCTTTCCAAATGCTCACTCAGCCAACTTATTTAGTACAAGAAGCTACTGATATTCAACCCCCCCCCCTCTTTAAAGGGTGACGCATAATTTTGCATAAATGCAAATTGCCATGTCTATGAAGTAATAGGAAGGGCCTGGTTTCCCAATAGCCATGGAACTTAAGCTTACAAGTGTTAAAAGTCTAATCCTTTTAGCTATTTGATTTGGAATTTTTGGACTGCTGCAGGTATCAAAAAATAGATTTAAAAATGATTTGATAAAATGATGTGTGATGGAATGGAAAATGTTAAGTTGGTGCTTTTCTGTGTTCTGTTTGTGCATTTCTATAAACCAATTTCTGTTTTCATGCAAGTGACTTCATGCAACAGGATGATTGATTTTGCCTGCGGAGCCTTCCTTTGGGGTCTGCGGGGAAAACTGACGCATTTTATGAAGCGTGAGGGAAATTTCCATCTGACCAAAAGACGACGAGACCCGACAGACCAGACCCTCACTGTGAGCTGCCCAGGAGGATACACATCATCCGCAAACAATTGAGGGATGGCAACTGATTTCAGTAAGTCCATTTAAATGAATCTGTATAAAAAAAATATGTACGATTTTGTTTTTAAATCAAGGCGTTTAACGCATAAAAAGGTACCCATAGTCTGAAAGAGAGAAGGCTATTCACTAGTCCTATGAGAAGATGAGAGCGAGGGTGTAACGGTACCATGAAAAGCCCTGCTGACAGCTGTCTGAAGGCATTTTTAAGAAATTTCTACGTGGTCTGCAGCCACAACAAATAGCACAAGGTGTTTTTGAATACGTGGTGTTATTAAATATGTACAGGAGATACATATGGTGCATCGCAAGTAACGACAAGAGAATCGTTGAAGATGCACATGGGTAATAAGGGAGATTACCAAGTGTGTTTGGGAATAGCACTAAGTGAATGTGGATGTGAAAGTTGTGTGATTGTGAAATATGACATATTAAGCTGATTGAAATTTGTCTGATTGAAATTTTGGAAAAAAATTGATTGAAATTATTACTATTAAGATTGGAATTTCCAATCTCAATTTAAATTTTTTTATCCACATTTCATTCAGCCAAATTTCAATCTGAAGATCTCGTACAACACTGTGTACTACTCCCTTCACAGAACAGCGCAAACTGTCTCTAACCAGAATAGAAAGAGGAGTGGGAGGCCCCGGTGCACAACTGAGCAACAGGACAAGTACATTAGAGTGTCTAGTTTGAGAAACAGACACTTCACAAGTCCTCAACTGGCAACTTCATTAAATAGCACCTGCAAAACACCAGTCTCAACGTCAACAGTGAAGAGGCGACACCGGGATGTTGGCCTTCTAGGCAGAGTTCCTCTGTGTTCCTTTGCCCATCTTAATCTTTTATTTTTATTGGCCAGTCTGCAATATGGCTTTTTCTTTGCAACTCTGTCTTAGAAGGCCAGCAACCCATGAGTCGCCTCTTTGCTGTTGACATTGTCACGCCCTGACCATAGAGAGCCTGTCTATTTCTCTATTTGGTGAGGTCAGGGTGTGATTTGGGTGGGCAATCTAGATTTGGTGGGCAATTCTTATTTCTTTGTTTGGCCGGGTGTGGTCCCCAATCAGAGGCAGCTGTCTATCGTTGTCTCTGATTGGGAGTCATACTTAGGCAGCCCTTTTCCCAACTGTGATTGTGGGATCTTGTTTTTGTGTAGCTGCCTGTGTGCAGCCCAGAACGTCACGTTTTGTTTTCTTTCTGTATTGTTTTTTGGTTTCACTTCATTAAAGGATGTGGAATTCCATGCACGCTGCACCTTGGCTTATTTACGATAGGGAGTTTGAAGACAGCGATCGTGACAGACATTGAGACATTGTTTTGCGGGTACTATTTATTGGAGCTGAAGGGTAGTGTATGTGGAGATGCACTTTTCCCGAAGAACTAGTGTAAATATTTAAACTCCTGTATGAATAGAACACTAGTCTAAAGGTGGAATTTGTGATGTAGCACAAATGTATAATGTGTTACTAGAGATAAAGTTACATAATTTTGAGTGTAATAGGTTACTACTGTCGTGTCTTGACTATCATTAATGTGTTTGACTGTTATTTTATAAAAAAGTTACATACCACGTTCATTTATTACGCAATTAAATTAATAATATAACACTTAATTAAGTAGTAATCTGGGGCTCCACAGGAAAAGTTGTTTAACAAGTTACTATCTCCCAACTAAACTCTAAAGATTTAAATATATCTTACATCAGTCAGTCAATTCATTAATTCTTATTTACCTTATATCAGTCTCATTCTGATCAACCCAAAATTATTGGATATCTGCACAAACCCTAGCATAAATGATGAATCAGCGATATACAAATTGGCTTAATTATTTATTTACTAACTAAATAATCACACAGAATTACTTAAACACATAAACAGGATAGCTTACACATTGATTACTACACAATGCAATGCAAAGTCCCTAGTGGACTAAACCGATATGACGGTTTGTTACACAAAATGGCGGATTCAAAAGAGAGGGAAAGGGAGAGAAAGAATTCCACTGTCGTACATACAGCTGATAACTATGCTCATGGAAATGCGAATACTTTGCACATGAACGGCCGCTCATTCGAAAGAATTGCAATGTACATATTTATGTGTGTATATCTTTGCTGTCTCTCTGTTGAAAACACTTGGTCCATCTACAGGGAGTAATTCGACAAAGCCTCTAGTTGTGTAAGTTTCTGGTTGTCCCCCAGAGGTCACCATGTCTTTCATAGTTGTAGTAGTTTGGTCTCGGAGTGTCTGTTAGAATGTATCTTCCAGACGGTCGTTCGATAGGAAAATGTTCTTCTTTTCTCGTCTTCGGTTGCGTTTCCTAGACTATTTTACATATACAGCTGCAGACTGTGATTGTGCAGTCTTTATCTTCTTCACTCATTGAGAGTTCTTGACCATTTGTGACATATTTAGCTCGCGCTGCATGTAACCTCTGGTCTAATGTAGAGATAGAACCATTTTATACGTCCGTAGCAACCCAGCAATGTGCTGGTCTCTAGAGATTTAAACGTGCAGCCACGCTCCACATTTTTCTGGTCTCATAGATTCTAACCATTTGTGATGTCTGGTTCAACACCGTCCGACCGCTTGGTCTGATATGTTAATTCTTCACTAGGGGTTTTACGAACTCTAGCAAAGGGGGCGTTCCATGACATCAACATAATGTCTGTGCTCACGTGGGTGGGGTCACTGACTGGTTAAGACTTTATATGAAAAACAATTCTCATTTAGAAGGCTAACATCACATTACATCTTCTCACAAATAGTTTCATATTTAATCATATAAGTTCCACAACATTTAGATGTGAATCTAAAACTGGGACGTATACATTTGTAGAGGTACAGTTATTTAGTTAGACCGTCCATAACTTTTTAGGGTATAGGGGGCAGTATTTTCGATATCGGATGAAAAGCGAGCCCAGATTAAACTGCCTAATACTCGGCCCCAGAGTCATTTGCATATTATTAGTAGATTCGGATAGAAAACACTCTGAAGTTTCTAAAACTGTTTGAATGATGTCTGTGAGTATAACAAAACTCATATGGCAGGCAAAAACCTGAGAAAAATCCAACCAGGAAGTGGGAAATCTGATTCAAGTCATTGCCTATCTAACACACAGTGACTTAGGGTTCATTTTGCACTTCCTAAGGCGTCCACTAGATGTCAACAGTCTTTAGAACCTTGTTTCAGGCTTTTGCAGTGAACAGAGAGTGAACAAAAAGGCCGGGAAGTTGGTGACTCAGAAAATGACATGACATGTTCCATAACATGTTCCATAACAATTTTCAAGACATTGGAATTGTCCGGTTGGAATATTATTGAAGTTTTATGTTAAAAAGGCCCTAAAGATTGATGCTATACAACGTTTGACATGTTTCTACGAACATAAATAGAACTTTTTTTGAACTTTCGTTGTGACATTTGGAGTAGCTTACTGAACGCGCAAACAACAAGGAGGTATTTGGACATAAATTATGGACTTTATCGAACAAAACAACATTTATTGTGGACCTGGGATCCCTGGAAGTGCCTTCTGATGGAGATCATCAAAGGTAAGTGAATATTTATAATGCTATTTATGATTTTAGATGACTCCTAAATGGCGGGTATCTGTATTGCCTGATGTATTTTACTCAGATTATTGCAAAGTGTGCTTTCCCCGTGAAGCTTTTTTGAAATCTGTCACAGCGGTTGCATTAAGGAGATGTTTATCTATAATTCTTTGAATAACAGTTTAATATTTTATCAACGTTTATGATGAGTCATTTTGTAAATTGTTGTGATGATTCACCGGCAGTTTTGGAGGCAAAATATTTTCTGAACATCACGCGCCAATATAAAATGGGGTTTTGGGATATAAATATGAACTTTATCGAACAAAACATACATGTATTGTGTAACATTGAGTCCTAGGAGTGTCATCTGATGAAGATCGTCAAAGGTTAGTGCTTAATTTTAGCTGTATTCCTGGTTTTTGTGACCCCTCTCCTGCTTGGAAAATGGCTGTGTGGTTTTTCTTGTGTTGGTACTGTCCTAACATAATCTAACTTTATGCTTTCGCCGTAAAGCCTTTTTGAAATTGGACAATGTGGTTGGATTAAGGAGAGGTGTATCTTTAAAATGGTGTAAAATAGTTGTATGTTTGAGAAATTTGAATTATGACATTTTGTTGTTTTGAATTTGCCAACCTGATATTTCACTGGCTGTTGAATTGTGTGAACCGTGGGTGGGACGGTAGCGTCCCACGTAGCCCTGAGAAGTTAATGATATCACAAAACAACAACTGTTGGACATGGTTATTATTTAAATACCCACGGACCATTCCCAATGTTTGGATTACAGAAATATTGTTTCATTATTCAGCCTTTTGATGTTGTAGTTTTGGCATGAGGAATCTCCTTGTAACAAAAGGTTTCTTTCCCATCAATCCTGCAGAGCCCAAAAGTAGAGTTTCTACAAGGTATTTATGACTGTCATAAAATGGCCAACTTCACCCCTCTCCCCCTCTCTTGGGAGAGCGAGGGCGCTGTAGAGAGGACTCACTGTAACCTGATTCTTCATATCCTCACAGGAGAGTAATGACACTAGAGATCTAATGAAGTAACAATAGAAAAATAATAATAATATACAACTTGCGCACCCACACGTAGACATACGTAAGTGGTGTAAAAAGTATTCTGAGGAATGTTCAGAGTGGTCCCTTTATGGATCATTTGAGAAAGATTAGGTTAAAGCATTGTACAGAACTTCACTTACCCCTAACCAATAGAACTATAATTAGAACCAATGAATGTTGAACATGAATGTCTGTTAAAACCTCTTTGGGCTAGGGGGCAGTATTCGGAAGTTCGGATGACTGACGTGCCCAAAGTAAACTGCCTGTTACTCAGGCCCAGAAGCTAGGATATGCATATAATTGGTAGCATTGGATAGTTTCTAAAACTGTTAAAATAATGTCTGTGAGTATAACAAAACTGATATGGCAGGCGAAAACCTGAGGAGAATCCATCCATTGAGGTCACAGGCCATTTCAATGCTAGTCTATGGGATATTCAAAATAATTCCTCCCAGATTGCAGTTCCTATGGCTTCCACTAGATGTCAACAGTCTTTAGAAAGGGTTTCACACTTGTTTTTTGAAAAATGAGCAAGTAGTTGTAGTTTTTCAAGGTGTCCCTCATTAGGACTCTAGTCTTGTGGCGCGTGGGAACTTTTGGGATTCCTTTGTCTGCATGTTGAACGAGTGGAACGATGGATTACTGAATCAAACGCGCCAACTAAACAGACTTTTTTGGGATATGAAGAAGGACTTTATCAAACAAAACGAACATTTGTTGTGTAGCTGGGACCCTTGGGATTGCAACAGAGGAAGATCTTCAAAGGTAAGAGATTTATTTTATTGCTATTTCTGATTTTGTTGACACCTCTGCTGGTTTGAAAAATGTTTTTAATGCTGGTGTATGCGGGGCGCTGTCCTCAGATAATTGCATGTTATGCTTTCGCTGTAAAGCCTTTTTGAAATCTGGATTAACAAGAAGTTAAGCTTTTAAATTATGTAAGACACTTGTATTTTCATGAATGTTTAATATTACGATTTTTGTATTTTGAATTTCACGCACTGCAATTTCACCGGATGTTGTGGCCCAGAGAGGTTAAAGAAAACTTAAGGCTACAATGTATTGTACTCCTGAGGAAGTTTTACTTGATACCCCGAATGATGAAATATTAAAGCAATAAGTTATCAGACACATTGAACCACTCCCCCAGGAGGAGTGGGGGTCTGACACTATTTTGTCTCAGGTGCCAGAAATCTTATGGATAGAACATTCCAATCAATTTAGCTGGCGCGCTTCATTCAAGAATCCACCGGTTTCCCTCCTTCAAAATGCATACAAAATGAATTCCAAACATTACCAATAAACTTCTCCAAACAAGCCAAACAACGTTTATAATCAAACCTCAGGTACCCTAATACGTAAATAAATTATTACATTTAAGACGGAGAATCGATATTGTCATTGCCGGAGATAAAGTACGCGTTTTCCACGCACGTGAAAACACTACAGCCAAAATGGGAGCCACTTAGAAAAAGTACAAATTCTAGTTCATTTTTCCAAAAACAAGCCTGAAACTCTTTCTAAAGACTGTTGACATCTAGTGGAAGCCCTAGGAACTGCAATCTTGGAGGTTTTCCCTTCATATTAAAAATGACAGCCATTGGAATCAGTGGTGGGCTGAAATTATTTTTTTTCTGGATGGTTTGTCCTCAGGTTTTTGGAAACTTTAAAGTGTTTTCTATCCAAATATATTATATGCATATCCTAGCTTCTGGGCCTGAGTAACAGGCAGTTTGCTTTGGGCATGCTTGTCATCCAGACGTCAAAATACTGCTCCCTAGCCCAAATAGGTTAAGTCCCAGGGACAGTTTGCACAGAATTGTATGTCAATGCAACAGGTCATAATGAAAATGATTACAAGTGAGGGGCTCTGGGATTGACGGGACACTGTATCATCTGATGTGCCTGAAGTATAATTCTGTACGACTGATGCTACCAAGTTTTTAAAAATGTTTTTCAATGATTCTGTATGTCTCCCTTTGAAAGGCTTCCTAAGGCAAGTGTCTTGGTTAAAGGTACCCGGATCCAAATTAAGTAAGGCCTGGCCATTTTATTTGTTTTTACCCTACGATTTTTACTATATACACGCCAGCACCCACACATAACCCACCTGTTAATTAATATTTGTTAGTGGTTAATAATCTGTTTGATTTGTTTTGTGGGGTCTTTTTATTTTTTATTTTAGTGGGTTTTTAATGGGATAGAAAGGATGCTCTACATTGTATATTGTCAGAGTTGTGGGTGCATACATGTAAATTATCTTGATTAGAAGAAATGTACTGAAAAACCCAATGTAAACCTGATCTACAAAAAGTTTGAATTGCTTGAAATATCTTTAAATAATGTCTGAGGTACAGGAAAACAAACACTCACTTAATAGGGCTGACTGACCCCTGTTCTGACATCCTGGTGAGGCCTGATCACCCTCACTAGAAAGACTGGAGACATTGAGTAAGATTTAAATGGACTATGTAAACACTAATAATAAGAAGTTTATAATTTATCAATAGTCCCATGTGTGATTCAGACCATGATAAGTACAGAGAGAGAGTGCTGCCCCTGAATGAGGGACACCAGTCTCTAGTCTATTTTATCATTACCTTATGGGATATAATTATTTCCTTATGGAGTTATCAAGAGTTGTGATTCTAATTTGATTTGTTATTCTAATTTGTTTATTTTGGATTTGACTGGCAGTGGGGTTTTTTTGGACACACGAATCACGATGTGAGTCGAAAAGGGGAATTACCAGTCCCCTGGGACCCTTTGGTAAATATGCAAATGCCCTTTAGTAAATAAGCAAATAGATTTTGTTCACCTGCCTGCTATAAAAAATAAATGTATGTTGGAAATGGTTGACAGTTACTCCAAATGGATTGAAGTTTTCTCCACCTCAAGTGATATATGTGTATTGCTGTTGTTGTTTTCTTTTCTTTGTTTTTGTCTTCCTTCAACAACAAATCTCACCAGTGTCACGTCCTGACCAGTAAAGGGGCTGTTTGTTATTGTAGTTTGGTCAGGGCGTGGCAGGGGGTGTTTGTTTAGGGTGTTTCGGGGTTGTTTGGGTTATGTTCTATGTTAGTGTATTTCTATGTTATTTCTAATTGGTCTATTTCTATGTGGTGTTTATTGGGTTGACCTTCAATTGGAGGCAGCTGCTTCTCATTGCCTCTGATTGAAGGTCCTGTTTCTAGGGGTGTTTGTTCTATGGGGGTTTGTGGGTAGTTATTTCCTGGTTTAGTGTTTGTTGCACCTGACGGGACTGTTTGGAGTTGTTTGTTTTTGTGTTTATTTTGGTTTTCCTTCTTCAAATTAAAAAAAAGAAGATGAGTATACATTTTCCCGCTGAGTTCTGGTCCACTCCTTACGACAATCGTGACAACCAGATTGGGTCTGCTGGATGGTCGGGATTTCTCCCTAAGAATTAGCCCTCTAACTCCCTGACCTGTAACTCTTTAGTGAGATTACCAAAATGATAAGCCAATTTGGGAGAAAAAAAATGGTTTTAACTGTGTGTTATTCTCTTTGACATTTGTTTTAGAAATCTGTATTAAGAATATTGGTAGTAGTAATAATTTGTCATACAGTAAATAATTTGTCTGGATTTCCTGAATCAGAAATGCCCTAAACTAAACTGTTCTGGTCTGTCCTCTTTCGAGGTTATGGCGAGATTGATCACAGACGGTGTCTAGATGAATGGAAGGGATAATTTGACCAAGAATATGAGACCTGAGTCTGTGCCATTGGCCTGT
The DNA here is from genome assembly GCF_901001165.1 of Salmo trutta. Classification (NCBI taxonomy): domain Eukaryota; kingdom Metazoa; phylum Chordata; class Actinopteri; order Salmoniformes; family Salmonidae; genus Salmo; species Salmo trutta. The sequence goes on along the minus strand of NC_042974.1, from coordinate 54,924,981 downwards.
ACACAGCATTCAGTCGACACATTCAACTGCCTTTTCTCTCATGCCTTTTTTCTCAGGACTGCGACATGAGTCTACGTGGAGTGAGCATGGAGAGATCCCATCCAAGCTTCTCATGCTGCTGGTGTACAGGTAGGAAAATGGACAAGACATAATAGACTGTAAAGGACAGTGGTGGCTCAGGTGAGAGACATTATCAAGGTCCATCCAATTTGAACATGTGCCATTGGGAGGACAAACTGAAACACTATCTGAAGTAGAACATGAAGAAACACCAGAAGAATGAGTGCCGGGAGGGAGGGGGGTGGTCAACCGTGCCCGTAATTGATTTAGGCTTGTCCAAAATTGTTTATTTGGGGTATCAGGTTATGGGATGAGAATAGTTAGTACTATAAATAAAATATGAATATACTGTATGGCAATGTAAATATATATTCTGCCAGTATCGGTTTGTGCTAAGTTGAGTGTCTTAAATTAAAGTTATAGAACCAACTTGAAACACTAAGGACTGTCAATTTAAATCTGGGTTGGATAATTTATCTACACTTAGAATTATGATTTGGAAAGGCGAGGCTTCTAGAGACAGAGCTATGCCCCTAAATTGTGAGGAGAGCCACTACATTGTAGCTTGGGCTAACCTTGCCCCAATCTCATTCTTCTCAGTGTTGGTCTGAAACTGTTATAACATGGGTTCTCTATCTAACCTGTGAAAGTCAATATGCATGTGCCATAGACCACATTTGGGAGAGCTCTAGAGAAAATTGGCAATGCTAAAAGAATTGTGTAAATTGGCTCTGCAAACAGAGAGGCTCTTGACTATCTTTTGGCTGGTCAAGGGGGCACTTATGCAATCATTGGCGATGAATGCTTTACTTTTGTCCCAGATCACTCTCCTAATATGACTGATCTCGCCGAATACATTGCCACTGTTGCTAAGAACAATTCCCCACAACCAGAGTGGACTCCTGCAACTTGGTTGGAATCTCTGTTTGGAACTTGGGGATCCCAAATTTTCAAATAGGCTGCAGTGTGTTTTTTTCTTAGTTTGTCTAAATTGTGTTATTTAACATGTTGTGTATTTTTTATGAACACACTCCCATTAATAGAAGTATAACTTTTATTATGATGATAGTATTACCATACTAATTGGATTGTATGACCCAGAGTGAAGGGTTTGAAATTATGAAGTGTCTGTTTTTTTCTGTGTTGATTTCCCTAGAATATTTTGATATAGAAGCTAAAATCTAAATGCTTACATTAAAATGTAATGATTATTAACACACAAGTGATGAGGATGGAATGTGATGGAACATTTTATGTTGGTGCTTTTCTATTTATACATTTCTGTGTTCTCTGTTTGTGCTTTTCTATAAACCAATTTCTGTTTTCATGCAAGTGACTGAATGAATCCTCACTATCAGTGTCTGCAATTTGGCATAGTACTTCACGTTCAAGGTCTCAGCTTAGAGAGAAGAAGCCTTGTGAGGTATTGGTCTGTTACATGCATGACCCAGCATTGGTCGGTCACATGAATGTAGCAAACGTTAATGATTAATTAATTATGAATTAGCAAAATCATGCGAATATGACTTGTGTGCAGTATATAAGAGAACTAAATGGGACTGCCTCATTAGAGCTCCTGACAGATGTTCACTATGGTGCATAACGTTTGTTGTTACTTCTCCAGCACACTGATAATAAACAATGAATCATTTAAGATTGACTTCGAGTGTCCCTGTGTAAGAATTTCCACAACAACTGAAATTGACCTTTACTACTATAATCCATAGAAAAGCATTAAATAACACCTTCATAAATGGCTAACCAGACAGTCAAAAAATAAATATAAGGAATACGTTTTTTAAGTATCTGTCCTATATCTAGGAGATGTCAGGAAATATTTTTGTTTTGTGCATACATACTGTATTTAACCCCTTTTTTTGTTAACACAAAACTACCTCCATACTTCCACTCGTTTTTTTAAACCAGTACTGGATTACCTTCAAATGAGTACTGTGAAACAATCGTGTTCGTAAGACTCATCTTTTCAGAGTGTGTAACGCTTGCTGTAGTGGGTGTGGAGTCAGGCGTAGGAAAGAAGAGTGTTTGCTATCGGGCTTTAATGAATGCACCGTCAAAAGAATATACACCCAAGAAACAACAACAGGGTGATATCAAAAAACACAAGGATCCAAAACACGTACCACTACATGAAATACAGTGAATGACAGAAATAAGCCCGCACACAGAACAAGTGGGGAACGGGCTTAAATACCCAACTAAACACTAATGAGACACAGGTGAAACCAATAAAGACAAAACCAACAGAAAAGGAAAAAGGGATCGGTGGCAGCTAGTAGGCCGGTGACGACGACCGCCGAGCGCCACCCGAACAGGGAGAGGAGTCACCCTCGGCAGGAGTCGTGACAGAGTGGTCATATGTGACTCGTTTCAGGAAACAAGGTGCATGTTGCACATCACTACTTCACAGGAGAAGCATTTGAACGTAAACATACATTTTTTGCTTCATTTTGCTACTTTTCTCAACAACATTGATGCCCTGAATTTATGAGGCACTACTTTCTGCACACATCACGGTCAGTGTGAACCGGTGTGACTTGACACAACGCTGGCCAAGCAAGATGCAGCTATAAACAAAATGGAGTTAAATGGTTCCAGTCTTCCGTGAAGCATTCATCCATGTATACGGGTAAGAGTCTAGCTACATTTTCAGATATAAGTTTCTAATTTTGTCAAAGTCGTTTTCATTGCAAGTTAAAGCATACCGTTCGCTAGCGAACATTAGCTTGCTGGCTCGCTAGCTAACGTTACCTGTATGATCTTTGTAGTAATATTATTGGAATCAGAAATCTATTTGCATTGCTAGCTAACTAACATTGAGCCTAGTTGGTTAGCTTAAGCTACCTGCAGATTCATACTACAGCTATTTGTATTTATTATGGATCCCCAATAGCCAAAGCAGCAGCTACTCTTCCTGCAGTCCAGCAAAATTAAGGCAGTTATACAATTTAAAAAACATTACAATACATTCATAACAGATTTCACAGCACGTTAAGTGTGTGCCCACAGGCCACTACTCCACTACTACACAAAAGACATGTGTACGTGTGTATAGTGCGTATGTTATTGTGTGTATAAATGTGTCTGTGTCTCTTCACAGTCCCCGCTGTTCCATAAGGTGTGTTTGCATCTATTTTTTATCTAATTTTACTGCTTGCATGAGTTACTTGATGTGGAATAGAGTCCCATGTAGGCATGGCTCTATGAAGTACTGTGCGCATCCCATAGTTTGTTCTGGACTTGGACTATGAAGAGACCTATGGTGGCATGTCTTGTGGGGTATGCATGGGTGTCCGAGCTGTGTGCCAGCAGTTCAAACAGACAGCTTAGTGCATTCAACATGTCAATACCTCTCATAAATACAAGTAGTGATGAAGTCAATCTCTCTTCCACTTTGAGCCAGGAGAGATTGACATGCAAAATATTGTTAGCTCTCTGTTTACATCCAAGGGCCAGCTGTGCTGCCCTGTTCTGAGCCAATTGCAATTTTCATATGTCCCTCTTTGTGGCACCTGACCACACAACTGAACAGTAGTGCTGTAGTGCTGATAGTGCGCATAAGAAGAAAGAGGAGTGCTTTATTATGGCCAGACTTCTCCCCATCTTAGCTACTGTTGTATCAGTATGTTTTGACCATGTTTTGACAGTTTACAATCCACGGTTACTCCAAGCAGTTTAGTCACCTCAACTTGCTCAATTTCCACATGATTCCTTACACGATTTAGTTCATGTTTAGGGTTTAGTGAATGATTTGTCCCAAATACAATGCTTATAGTTTTTGAAATATTTAGGACTAACGTATTCCTTGCCAGCCATTCTGAAACTAACTGCAGCTCTTTGTTAAGTGTTGCAGTAATTTCAGTCGCTGTAGTAGCTGATGTGTATAGTGTTGGGTCATCCACACAAATAGACACGTTGTCTTTAGTGTCATTAGTAAAGATTGAAAAAAGTAAGGGGTCTAAACAGCTGCCCTGGGGAATTCCTGAATCAACCTGTTGGAGAGGCTTCCAGTAAAGAACACCCTCCTGTGTTCTGTTAGACAGGTAACTCTTTATCCACAATATAACAAGGGGTGTAAAGCCATAACACATACGTTTTTCCAGCAGCAGACTATGATCGATGATGTCAAAAGCTGCACTGAAGTCTAACAAAACAGCCCCCACAATCATTTTATCATACATTTCTCTCAGCCAATCAGTCATTTGTGTACGTACTGTGCTTGTTGAATGTCCTTCCCTATAAGCGTGCTGAAAGTTTGCTGTTAGTTTGATTACAGTAAAATAGGATTGTATCTGGTCAAACACCATTTTTCCCAAAAGTTTACCAAGGGTTGGTAACAGGCTGATTGGTCTGCTATTTGAGCCAGTTAAGGGAGCTTTACTATTCTTAGGTAGCGGAATGACTTTTGCTTCCATCAAGGCCTGAGGGCACACACTTTCTAGTAAGGTTAAATTGAAGATATGGCAAATAGGAGTGGCAATATCGTCTGCAATTATCCTCAGTAATTTTCCATCCAAGTTTTCCGATCCTGGTTGCTTGTCACTGTTGATAGACAACAATAATATTTTCACCTCTTCCACACTCACTTTACGGAATTCAAAATTACAATGCTTGTCTTTCATAATTTGGCCAGATATGCTTGGATGTGCAGTGTCAGCGTTTGTTGCTAGACAATGAAAAAATCTTTAAAGTAGTTGGCAATATCAGTGGGTTTTGAGCCGTCTGATTCAATGAATGACGGAGCTGAGTTTGCTGAGTTTTTGCCCAAAATTTAACACACACACTCTTCCTCTCATTTACCTGTCAGATTAACTTTAGGAATGTCTTTCTCTCTCTCTCTCTCGCTCTCTGTCTTTCTGTCTGTGTTGCAGGTATATGTATTATGTCTAGGACCCATGGATTGTACTTAGAGAGAACTATTTGCCTGCTGGAGTCAAAGCACATTAATTCAAGTAGATCAGACATATAGGAGTTTCTGTTGGGTATATCTTGAAATCGGTCTGTGGTATGAAAAGCAGGTAGTGCTTTTGTTTGTGAAACCAGCTGTGCTTATCAGTTAAACACAGCTGCTTTCAGACAGCAGATGCCCTCATGAAGTCAGTACTTGTGACATACAGTAGGATACAGTACAACTATTTATCAATTGGGGCAAACAGAGACTTAAGCTTTCCATGGATATATTTGTGCCAGTGAAAGTAGTCAATTGGTCGGCCTAGGTACAGGAACTAACTGTAAGTCGCTCTGGATAAGAACCAAAGGCAGTTTTCATAGAGTATGTGTCTAACTAAAAGAGGAATCTGGGTCTGTGACCCAAATGGCACCCTATTCCTTATATAGTGCACTACTTTTGATCAGGGCCCATATAGTAGCGCACTATATAGGGAATAGGGTGCCATTAGGGTCATACACTAGGTATTGCCTTACTGGATTGGCATTTGTTTATTCTGGTATGATGAATGGTTTAGAGATGCAGAGAAGCTCAGGTTTGGAGACAGAGCAGCTAGACTGGGAGTAATTAAGACAAGTGTGTAAAGCATGATTAATAACCACGTAGTGTACAGGTTCGCCACATCAGAGATCTGTAAACAACACACAGCCAGATGGGAGCCAAATTGCAGGAATATATGTATATATTGCTTGAGTTCCAAATAGCATCCTATTCCCTATGTTTAGTGGACTACTTATGGGCCCTGTTAAAAAATAGGGCACTGTAAAGTGCCATTTGGGACGCATCTGTTCTCTTTCCAGAACACTGTGTACTCTACGATTTAGTCATCAAACCCTCCCCTAACCCGGACGACGCTGGGATAATTGTGCATCGCCTCTTGGGTCTCTCAGTCGCGGCCGGCTGCGACACAGACTGGGATCAAACTTAGGTCTGTGGTGACTCCTCTAGCAATGCGATTCAGTGCCTTAGACCACTGGGCCACAATATGGATTATTTCATGTGATTGCTTCCTATATATTTTCAACAGCTTCCCAAGTATCATTCTCTGTGGTAAAATTGCCTCCCCCCGTAGTCTGCATTACATGACTCATGTAGAACTGTGTGAGCTGTGGATGGTCTTGCCTAGGGGAAAACAAGTTACGTATTCTTGTCCTACTACCTACCCATTAACTATCCTCTCTCTCTCTCTCTCTTCTATCTCTATCCTTCTCCTTCGTCTCTCTCCAGCCATGTGAGACACTGACAGTATAGAGGGATCAAGCATAGCTTTTAGGGAAAGCAGGGAGACAGGTGTCAAAACGGTCCAGCAAGCAAATCTAACCGACGCTAATCAGCCCTGTTGTTCCTCTGCAATCCATGTCTAGTTCACGACTTTCATTCCGTATGAAAAACAATTACGCTCGTTTGAAGTTGAGCAGGCACTAACTCACCTGTCTCTTCCTATAAATGTAGAAGCCGAACAAAGAGAGAAAAGAGCCGGTCGGCAGGCAGGGTGGGGATGTACATGTACATGTACTGCACAACCCATCCAGAGTGTCTACAATTAACTATTGTAAGTTATGTGGATACATTGGATAGATATAACCCATAGACCTGTAGCAATGAGAAATCTCTGACAGCATTACAAAAGAAAGATCATGGTTATGCATCATCAATGAATATGTCATGAAGTTAATAATTCATATAATCCTTCATTTGTAAAGACCCTGTATCCGAACCTGTATCTGTGGCTCACCTGTATCCGTGGCTCTATGTGAAGACCACTGCAAATGAGCAAACAGTAATACAGTAATACACTAACAGTAATACAGTAACAGTAATACACTAACAGTAATAGACTAATACAGTAATACGGTAATACAGTATTACACTAACAGTAATACTGTTACAGTAATACACTAATACAGTAATACAATAACAGTAATACAGTAATATACTATGAACATCTGAGGGCATACAGTACTACAATTGCTTCAAAGGAAGAGCCCTGGTGTGTCTGAGGCATGGGAGGGGAGGGAGGAGAGCAGAAGGAGGATATGTGATCTTCAAAGGGAATGGGACGGACAAGGCACCACACAGTCATGTATTGAAATAATAGCTGGCAAAGACTCTCAGCATTTGTGTCAGTATAATGCTCGGTGGCACCGAAAGCAGCACACACGACTACAACCAACCCTCTCGTTTAATTCATGGTGATGGGGCTGGGGCTTTCAGTGGGTCAGAGCTCGGAGGAGGCTGGCTGGCTGATGCGAGCTGCAGTCGTGCCTAATGCAGTGGGTTGACGGGAGATGAGCGAGGGGGAACGAGGGAAGCAGTCTAGGCCAATGGGAGGCTTTCTGAAGTAAGACCACAGTGTCAGCTAGCAGATGGGTGAACTCTCCTTCTCACTCAGTAAGAGTCAGTGGTAGTAAGTACATGACGGGCCACTTAGAGAGGTTTGACAGAGGAGTGTTGCAATGTCATGATGAAGTGGCATGTACATGTATGACCTCTCATCTCGGCACTGTGGCTCAAATGGTGCGACCCCTCAATTATTGACTAATCAGCACAGTGTCCCAATTTGAAACAATAATAATACCTGTATGAAGAAAGATTGTCTTAATAAAACCAAACGTCTTAATACTTGCCCAATACAGCCATATTTGTTTTAAATCAATATCAAATAATTTCTGGGTAACAATTAAGTACCTTACTGTGATAGATTTTCATAAAAAATTGGCCAAAATAGCTTTTAGCAACAACAACAAAAAAATTCTCAAGCAAGAATTTTGCCAGGACTTTCTGTGAATGGTATGAGTGAGGAAGGGAAAATGGGAAAACTAGCTGTTATTGGCAGAGAGGTTTGGAACTCTGTTATTGGTCTATTAACCAATTTCCCACATGGTGATGTCACCATGGAAAGCCAAAACTCCCACCCATGAAAACCTTCTGATTAGAAGATCCTGTGTAGATAGTATCTTCAACCTGAAACTATCAGGAAATAGCACTGATCAAATGTTTTCACACTTTTACAGTGTTAGTTTCATCAGCTGTTTCATCAGCTGTTGTCTGGTGGGACTGAATTTGGACTGCACTGGGCCTTTAATAATTTAATAATCCAGTTTATAAAAGTCAGACCCGCCAGACCGTTGTTTCTAACAATGTTATCTATCATATTTCCCACAACTCATAAAGTATGCATCTTGACTGGCAGCGTCGCCAATTCACATGAAAGGTAAATTACTTTGGACATCAGAGGATGGTACTCTGTCTGTACCTAAACGGAAGAAGTGACAGGTTGTCTAGCAGTTCTGACAAGCTCTCAAAAGACAGACAATCCTCAGAGTCCAGACATAGTACTCCAAGTCCAGACATTGGACCATAGAGGAGGACATGGTGACACGTAATCATAGTGTTCTTATTTGATGTCTAATGGAAATAATTTAACTAGTTTCCCAATTACATTTTATCATTGATATAATTTGTAAATGGATCTGATACAGGGTAGCCTGCCATATAGATTTGGTTAATCCGAGACCAAAGAACATGAGGAAACTAACATGACAGAAGGAAACTAACCAACTGAAAGGATGGCACTTTAACAAAAACAAAACATACAAAGTATCCGAGGTGTGACAGGCTGAGATGACCCAACAATAAAGGAGAACAGTGCCAGCTCACTGTACTGAACATCAAATGGGAAGACAAGCGTATTCTTACTTCCTTTCTCTTTCAGGGTCAGCAGAGTCCTCTAAGTTCCCCTTGCACTGTTCTCCAGAAAGACCCAATTATTTAATCAATCATTACCTCCTCTGTCACCGTCAACTCCATTTGAGCATTTAAGCCCTTTGCCAATGCCAGTAGAACTCCATCCATTACTATTCACTCCTCCCTCTCTGTTTTAGAGTCTGCGTCACAAATAGCAGCCTATTCCCTATATAGTGCACCACTTTTGAACATGGGCCATGTAAGGAAGATGGTGCCATTTGGGACGCAGCACAGGAAAGCCCATCCAGTAATTAATTACACATCACCTTGACAATGTGCATGATTGCCATATTTTTTTTAATGTAATTTTTTTTGCTTGACTCTGCCTCCTATCCTCATCCTATCCAGGTCCTATCACGCGTCTGTATATCATAACAATCATTAATAACTGTCAGTCCACTAGCGTCAGCCCAACACATCCCCAGACTCATTAGCATAGGCCTAGCTGTTGTTCTGTTGGAAAAGGCTGATTATTTTATACAACAGGGCAAAGCCAATTATTTAGTAAAATGGTACACTGTAATGGAAAACTGTCATTTATACGGCAATTTTTTGTATTATCAACAGTAAAAAACTCAACATTTTACTGCAGCACACTGTAAATGATGTTCCAATGTTGGAAAACTGCTATATTTTGAATGGTACTGTAATCCCACTCTACAGAATACAGTACTGTACCGTATCTTTGGAGCGCCAAAGACCTTTTGACCACTATTGTTGTTTCTGCTTCACTAACATATTTTGAGGCGTGCCTTGTAAGAGGCTATATTTATTGCACCTGTGAGTGGGAATGCTGCACCAATTTAACTCCTCTGTGGTTATAGTTCCCCCTGAAATGTAAAATGTATAGGGGACAGTTTGGAGTCTCAGCAAGTTTTAAACTTTAAATTGTGACTCTGGATTATCTTCATTATGCACAACCCTACGTAGTGGGGGTGTTCTGGAGTTGTGTCCTTCTCTCTACCCTCTCTCTCACAATCCTTTTCTTTGGACGGACCAGGAGGCAGCAATGGTAACAGTGGTTTGACCGCAGATGTCTCTCTGTTCCAGAAGACAAGGTCGGAATTGCCAGAAGGACTGGGGAAGATGGAAAAGTAACAGTGGCTTGATCAAAGCCCAACATAAAATCCTAATCCAAGGACCACCCCAAACCCCCCCAGAATTTAGAACCAGTACCGGACCAGCTGCCTGAGGAGGAGACGATGGACAGCAGGCCTTGAGGCGAGTAGTGCTTCCGAGGCAAGCCTTACACCCGCTACCCTTGGCCTGCAGCCCTCCTCCTTTGCCTTTATTTTTTTTCCATCAGGCCACCACCGACCAGACCACGACCAGCTGACCACCAACCACCCGGAGTAGACCAATAGAAGGAGAGATCAGACACCATCACAACCCGAACCAGAGGCTCGGAGAAAAAAAACAAAGACGACAACCAACACCTGGAGTGAGCAGACCACAGGGGAGTGCCTCTATTGACCTCCGGGTAATGGGCTTCTAGGTGTGTCTGCTTGCTCTGAGGTTTTGTCCTTTCTCCCACTGCAGGACCGGAGCAGACCAACGACTAGACCAGACATCATCAAGACCCAAAACAACCACCACTCCCCACCTCAACATGATGAATGGGATGAACCCAGGTGCGATGTGCCACTACAACGCAGGAGGCTGATGCTTATCCCCCAATAAGAAAGAGGCTGCCGAGGATGGAGCCGTCAATCGCCGGGGGGCAGCAGGAGAAAAGGTGTTAGTCGATATAAACAGCAGGACGGTGGCCATGGAAGTCGGAATCCACTAAGAAGTGTGTAACAACTCACGTAGCCGGCCACGGGAGCCTCAAGGGCTACGCCGCGACAAGTAGGAGGGCCGCCGCGGTGAGCACGGAAGCCTAGGGCGTGGGCCCGGGTGGAGCCGCCGTGGGTGCAGATCTTGGTGGTAGGAGCAAATATTCAAACTAGAACTTTGAAGGCCGAAGTGGAGAAGGGCTCCATGTGAACAGCAGTTGAACATGGGTCAGTCGGTCCTAAGAGATGGGTGAATGCCATTCGGAAGGGAGGGGTGATGGCCTTCGGAAGGGAGGGCCGATCGAAAGAGAGTCAGGTTCAGATCCCCAAATCCGGATTGGTGGAGACGGGCGCCGTGAGGCATCCAGTGCGGTAACGAAACCGATCCCGGAGAAGCTGGCGGGAGCCCCGGGGAGAGTTCTCTTTTCTTTGTGAAGGGCAGGGCACCCTGGAATGGGTTTGCCCCGAGAGAGGGGCCCAAGCCCTGGAAAGTGTTGCGGTTCTGGCGGCGTCCGGTGAGCTCTCGCTGGCCCTTGAAAATCCGGGGGAAAGGGTGTAAATCTCGCACCGGGCCATACCCATATCCACAGCAGGTCTCGATCTATAAGCCCAGAATGATAGTGAAGTGGGCAATCAAGTACAATACAAGAAAGGGGAACAATAAATAACCGTAAATAAAAACGGTTGCCGGTCGGGGGGCCACTAAACAAAAACAGATCGGAAGGCCGTCGAGTGAAATAGACCAATGAAGAGTGGGTAAACGGCGCGAGACTCTACGACTCTCCGAAGACGGGATAGGCTCCTCCTTTCCCTCGGTATGGGGTTCTGATCCGGGAGGGTAGCTTCGGCCCTCGCCCGAGCTCAGTTCCCCGCATCACCACATCGCCTGGGTTGCGCCCGACCGGCTCAATTCCCCCTTTCCCTGTTAGGCACGGCCGCATGGCGTCAGGTGCGTCGGCCGCGTCCGAAAGGGATCGGGGGTCACTGGTGAACCGGGTCTTCCAAACTCGGGCTCTAATATCAAGCGCCTGCCCACGGGATAGTATGAGGAGGTAAGGGAAGTGCCCTCCAGTAGGGCCGTTCCAATCCCTCCTTGTATGACACCTGGTGGGGGCGAGTAGATCTATCTCTGACAGGCTAGTGCGTGGAGGTAGGGAGGGGGCCCTCTAGTAGGACCCCTCCGGTCCCTGCTCGTATGACACCTGGCGGGGGCAGGTCGAACTGTCTCTGGCATATTATTGCAGGGAGGTAAGGGAGGTAGCCCTCTAGTAGGGCGCTTCCAACCCCACCCTGTAGGTCGCCTATTCTCAGGTGTCGATAATGTTGCAAACAAGAGTAACCAACCAGAGAATGGTGGCTCGAACGCGTCCCTAGCTCCGGCTGGGAGGGGGGTTCTGAGTTCTGGGAGACGGCTGATGGAGCTTGGGCAACAGCAGTCTGATCACAGAGCCTCTGTGGTGAAACGTTTAAATGCGCGTCTCACGCATACTTAGGTAACTCTAAACCGCGAAGGTTTGATTCGAATGTAAACCTTGACGGGGCTTGTCAAGAGTGAGCATTAAAGGGAGACGGCCGGTGCTTAGCGGTTAGTGCACTACCAGGTCCCAGGTTCACCTGAGTACGGGACTCTACACATTAAGGTGGGAGCTCCCTTCCACGCTTCTCAGAGCATGAAGTGGGATGGCATGTGACTAACCGTTAGCAAAAACATACTGTCTACGAATGGGTCATAGGTTCCGAGGACCCGGGGGTAATAACTACCCCCATGGTGAATAGAGCGGATAAAAATGCAGGCCGAAAGGGAGGTACACTACATGCATACACGCTCATGGTAAGGTGCAAAGGGGCGGAACAGTAACACACATCACTCACATCGGCGAAACTCACACATAGTGTTACAGTTCCATACAATGCAGAGGGCGCTACCATCCGACGCACGGTCAAACAATCCCACTCTTTTGTCACCCTCAGGTCTCTCACGGTGACGGATGATGTTAAGCAGCAGGAACCGGATGCCCTTCCCAGCTGGAGGACCCTAGATAGTCAGCGTCAGCCCTTTGGGCTCATTTCCAGGTAAGTAGTGCGTAGCACCTAGGTGTTTTGGGCGACTTACGTCCAGTTGGTAAGCCGGAAACGAGTCCACCCCGCCATGCAGATCAACCGAGGGTCAAATGGCTGACTGTTCAAAAGAGATGTAGCCCCGCTTCGCCGGTGCTCCTCATGTAAAAGTGAAGAAATTCAATGAAGCGTGGGTAAAGGGCGGGAGTGAGTATGACTCGATTAAGGTAGCCAAATGCCTCGTCATCTAATTAGTGACGCGCATGAATGGATGAACGAGATTCCCACTGTCCCTACCTACTATCTAGCGAAACCACAGCCAAGGGAACAGGCTTTACGGAATCAGCGGGGAAAGAAGACCCTGTTGAGCTTGACTCTAGTCTGGCACTGTGAAGAGACATGAGAGGTGTAGAATAAGTGGGAGGCCTCGGCCGCCGGTGAAATACCACTACTCTTATCGTTTTTTCATTTACCCGGTGAAGCGGGGAGGCGAGCCCCGAGTGGGCTCTAGCTTCTGGCGTCAAGCCAAGCTTGCGCCGGGTGCGACCCGCTCCAGGGACAGTGGCAGTTGGGGAGTTTGACTGGGGCGGTACACCTGTCAAACGGTAACGCAGGTGTCCTAAGGCGAGCTCAGGGAGGACAGAAACCTCCCGTGGAGCAAAAGGGCAAAAGCTCACAGGATCTTGATTTTCAGTCTGAATACAGACCATGAAAGCCCCCGCTCTCACGATCCTTCTGACTTTTTGGGTTTTAAGCAGGTGTCAGAAAAGTTATCACAGGGATAACTGGCTTGTGACGGCCAAGCGTTCATAGCGACGTCCCTATTTGATCCTACGATGTTGGCTCTTCCTTTCATTGTGAAGAAGAATTCACCATGCGTTGGATTGTTTACCCACTAATAGGGAACATGAGCTGGGTTTAGACCGTTGTGAGACAATTTAGTTTTACCCTACTGATGATGTGTTGTTGCAATAGTAATCCTGCTCAGTACGAGAGGAACCACAGGTTCAGACATTTGGTGTATGGGCTTGGCTGAGGAGCCAATGGTGCGAAGCTACCATCTGTGGGATTATGACTCAACGCCTCTAAGTCAGAATCCCCCCTAAACATAACGATACCATAGCGCCGCGGATCTTCGGTTGGCCTCTGGTGCTCTGCTATCCCGGGATAGCCTGCCTCTTTTGGCAGGTGAGTAGAGCCGTTCGTGATGCAGTTGGGGTGCGGCCGGATGAGTTTCCGCCCCTCTCCTGATGCGCACCGCATGTTTGTGGGGAACCTGGTGCTAAATCACTCATAGACAACCTGATTCTGGGTCAGGGTTTCGTACGTAGCAGAGCAGCTCACTCGCTGCAATCTATTGAAAGTCAGCCCTTGATCCAATCTTTTGTCGGGGACGGAAGGCATCTTCCTCCACCTTCCTTCTTCTTTACTAATGGGTTACCAGATGAACAGAGAAGGGCCAGGAGCCAGAGTACGAGAGGCAAGAGGCCCAGAGAGAGAGAGGGCAAGCAGGCGAATGAAGGTGGAGACCCGGGTTGAAAGTTCCATCAGCACCTGGTTACCCATATGTGTGGACTTAATCACCAGGTGCACATGGAAGGGCCAGAGTATGAGAGGCCAGAGGCCCAGAGAGAGAGGGCAAGCAGGCTAGTGAAGGTGAAGACCCGGGTGGAAAGTTCCACCAGTACCATGTAATACATATGTGTGAACTTAGTCTCTGAGCGGAAAGAAGTTGGGTGACCAGGTGCACAGAGGCCGTTTTGGGTGACTAGATGTACGAAGCCTGTTTTGGGGGGCCAGGTGCACAGAGGCTATTTTGGGTGACCAGGTGCATGAAGCCTGTTTTGAGTGACCAGGTGCACAGAGGCCATTTCTGGTGACCAGGTGCACGCGGTTTGTAACAGCGGGGCTATATAATTTAGTGTCCGAGGAGGGGTGCTTAAGTGTGGGTGTCCTGATTCGCCTGGTGTGTGAGGTTATGGAGGGGTGCCCCCAGCTGGGTCTCAAGCCAAGAGAGAGGTGTGTTACCCGGGCAGGGAGTGTAGGCCTGGAGGTCTGCAGTTCCAGGGAGTAAGTTCTACTCTCAGGCCCAGAGAGATGGGTGTTGACCCAGGCAGTGATCAAGGCGTAGAGGCCTGGAGGTCCATAGTTCCAGGGAGTAAGCTCTACTCTCAGGCTGGGAGAGAGGTGTGTTGCCCCGGGCAGGGAGTGTAGGCCTAGAGGCTTGGAGGTCTGTAGTTCCAAAAGTTGAACATTGTCCAAACTTCTCAGAATTCGCACTGTCATTTCTCAGCAAAGCTCTGTCATTGACTTACATTGGGTTCCCAGGCAATGATGCTTAAAAACAGCTTAAAATATCCAGTGGCGCCCTCTTGTGGACAATCCCGGGTGGGGGGTAGGGGGCCACCTAGAGGGTGCACCCTACCCGGGCATGGACCTCCATCACCCCCCTGAAGCCATTAAGAACCATCTAAAAATATAGACCTGGTAACCCGTTCAATCACCAGGCGCACGGCTGGACATAGTCTCTGGAGCAAAAGTTGAACGTGCGATTTCTGAGCATTTCGACTCTGTAGTTTTTCTGGAGATTTTTTCAGAACCTCCTAAAATGACCAGGGGCGGCCCCCATTGACTTTACCCATTAGTGGGGTTCTCCCTAACTGGGCATGGAGGCCTGGATCTCACCTAAATAGATTAAAAACCCTTTTGAAAATCTACAACTGGTAACCCGTTCAATCACCAGGCGCACAGTCAAACATAGTGTAATGAACAGAGAAGTTGGGACTCGTTTTTCTGAAGATTTTCTCAAAACCTCCTAAATTGACCAGGGGCTTCCCCCATTGACTTGGCACGGTAGTGGGTTGAGCACTACCCGGTATTGGACCCCTGGAAACCCCTTAAATGCATTATAAAGCATTCAATAACAGAAATACTCATTATAAAAATTAATGAAGCATACAGTGGGGAGAACAAGTATTTGATACACTGCCGATTTTGCAGGTTTTCCTACTTACAAAGCATGAAGAGGTCTGTAATTTTTATCATAGGTTCACTTCAACGGTGAGAGACGGAATCTAAAACAAAAATCCAGAAAATCACATTGTATGATTTTTAAGTAATTAATTTGCATTTTATTGCATGACATAAGTATTTGATCACCTACCAACCAGTAAGAATTCCGGCTCTCACAGACATGTTAGTTTTTCTTTAAGAAGCCCTCCTGTTGTAAGTAGGAAAACCTGCAAAATCGGCAGTGTATCAAATACTTGTTCTCCCTACTGTATAAGTGTTATACATGGGTTTAAAGATAAACTTCTACCCCCTTTCTGACACAGAATCTAAGGTAGTTACAGTACAGCTTCACAATGAATGCATCCAGGACTATGACATACAAGTTTGGTTAAGCAGGTTCGCCAGCCTCATGTCAGCGGCTAGGAAGGTCCTGGACTAAGACAATGTCTGGACTGGGGCAGAAACATGACTGTTCTAGTTAAGACCGGACGCAACCGGAGTGGGCGGAGTCCAAACACCTCCCTAGCACCATCATGCTGGGGAACAACCAGGGCTCTGTCCACTACTACAACATGCCCAAACTGTGGGCCATCTGGCTGCAGTCTGCACAGCCATCATCTGAAAGAGCTATAAAGACAACCAACCCACCTCAGACTGTACCTCCACACGCCACTACAACCAGTGTGGGAAAGGCCGCAAAACCTGAAACCAAAAGGGAGGGTTAGGGGGGTTATCTAGTGTTGGTGGCGGTTCTGGTGCTGGACGAAGAACCTTCTCATCCCGCGGGTCCGCCAGCATAGGAGGCGGCTCTGGTGCAGGAAGAAGAACCCTCTCATCCTGCAAACCCGCCAGCATCGGTGGAGGCTCTGGACTGCCGACCATCGCTGGAGCCTCTGAACCGCAGATCGCCGCTGGAGACTCTGGACCGCAGACCGTCGCTGGAGACTCAGGGCTGTGGACCGTCTCAGCAGGCTCCAGGCTGTGGGCCGTCTCAGGAGGCTCCGGGCCGTCTCAGGAGGCTCCGGGCTGTGGGCCGTCTCAGGAGGCTCCGCGCCGTCTCAGGTGGTTCCTGGCTGTTGACCGTCGTTGGAGGTTCCGGGGTGTGGACCGTCGTTGGAGGTTCCGGGCTGTGGACCGTCGTTGGAGGTTCCGGGCTGTGGACCGTCGTTGGAGGTTCCGGACTGTGGACCGTCACCGGAAGCTCTGGACTGGGAACTGTCGCCGGAAGCTCTGGACTGGGAACTGTCGCCAGAAGCTCTGGAATGGGAAGGCACAGTGGAGGCCTGATGCTGAGCGCTCTCAACGCCAACACCTCTATCCGGAATCTTTCGTCGAGTTCCTCACTCGACTCCCTGACTGGCTCTGGTTCACCCCTCGGCTCCGCCGACCACTCCGTGTGCCCCCAAAGTTTTTTGGGAGCTGTCTCTCGGGCTTCCGCTGTTGCCGTGCTAATTCCTCGTAGCGTCGCTGTTCTGCTCTCGCTGCCTGTATCTCCTCCTTCGGACGGCAATACTCCGCTTCCTGCCTCCAGGGTCCTTTCCCATCCAAGATTTCCTCCCAGGTCCATTCCTCTTGACCACGCTGCTTGGTCCTCTGGTGGTGGGAGATTCTGTCACGTCTGTGTGTAGGAACGGACCAAGGCGCAGCGTGAATATTGTTCCACATATTTTATTATAATGTGAAACTATGCAAGACATACAATAAACAAAACAACAAACCGTGACGAAGAGGTGCAACATGCACTAACTCAAAATAATCTCCCACAAACAAAAGTGGGAAAAACAACTACTCAAATATGATCCCCAATTAGAGACAACGATGACCAGCTGCCTCTAATTGGGGATCATCCAAAAAACCCAACATAGAAAAACAGAAACTAGAACCAAACAACATAGAAAAATAAACCTAGAATAAACCCCCCCAGTCACGCCCTGACCTACTCTACCATAGAAAATAAGAGCTCTCTATGGTCAGGATGTGACACAGTGATAGAAAACACCAACTATTCATTAACATGCTGTAATGTGCAAACACTTTACGTAGCAGCCAACCTACTTGCACCAATCCCTTGTAATTACAGTAAAATACTGTGAAATACAAACCCCTTACCTCAATGAATTTCATTCAGCCATTAATTAATACCGATTATGGTAGCATTTACATTTTTACAGTATAATACAGTCAATTTAATGGTATACTGTTTGTCAACATACTCTGTTTTTCTGAGATTTGGCTTTCATCTGACATCCAAATGGATTATATACAACCAGCGGGTTTTACAGTTTTTCTAGTGGATAGATAGCAAGCTCTCTCTGGCAAGAACAAAGGCCGAGGGCTCTGCTTTATGACCAACAACATGTGTTGCGATGGGGGACAAGAACAGGAACTTGCAAGCTTCTTCTCTCCTGACTTGGAACACTTTTTACCTTCTACTTTTTATCTTCTGAGAGAATTCTCAGTGATTATCACCATGACTGTGTACATCCCACACCAAGCCGACACCAGAAATGCTCTCAAAGATCTTTATTGTATCCTGAACAAACTGGAGACTGCATTCCAGGAGGCAGCGCTCATTATCGTGGGGGACTTTAACAAAAGTAATTGAGGACCTCGCTCCCGAATTATCAACACATTCGCTGTCTAGCTCGCGACATGAGTATAAGGTCCTCTCCTGTAAATCTGACCACGACTCCATTTTGCCTACAAAAAAAAGACTTGAGGAAAGTTCCAGTGGTCAGGTCTGTACAACGTGGGTCCGACCAATCAGAATCTATGCTCCAAAATGGTTTTGATCACGTGGACTCAAATAGGTTCCGGGTTGCATCTGGGGATAACATCAATGAATACGCTGACTCAGTCACCGGATTCATGAATGCATAGACAAGACGTGATACCGTCTTTCAAAACTTACCCAAATCAAAAATTGTGGATTGACAGCAGCCTTATAGGAAAGCTGAAGGAGAGAGATGCTGCTTATAAACAGGAAAAGGTGACCGGGGACAATAGTATGGTTAAACAGTACAAATACAACCTACGCAGATTGATCAAGATGGCGAAACAAGTTTAGGGACAAAGTGGAGGAGAAATTCAGTGAGTCGGAGATCCTAACGATCACGGATTACAAAAAGAAAGCCAGCCACACCAACGCCACCCTAACAGATGAGCAAAAAACTTTTTCTCACGTTTTGAGCACAATGACGAATGAGCGGCCAAGGAGAGACTCTGAGGACAACGAGGGCTACATACTTACGGTCAGGGTTGGGTAGGTTACTTTCTAAATGTAATCCATTACAGTTACTAGGTACCTGTCCAATATTGTAATCACTAACATAATCTGATTACATTCAGTTACTTTTAGATGACTTTCCCCTTAAGAGGCATTAGAAGAAAACTAAAATATATGTTACCAATTGAATGACATCTATTGCAGGTTAAATCAGTGTTAAAGCTGGCCATATATGGATGTTATATTTACTTCATGGGTTGGTTATGTAGGCTTCTTCTAACCCATCACTTTCTACTACATATAAATAATACTTTACATCAAAAACCAAAGTCTGTCACAATTCCAGTCATTCCAATAAACGTTATCCCCCTTGATCTTCAAGAATAGGAAGTGTAGATTAGACAAATTGTTTTACCTGAGCATAACCCTGATGTGGAAAAATTCTTACACAGGGACACTCAATCTTAAATTAATCATTGTTTATTGTCAGCGCGCTGGAGAGGTTCCAACCAATCAGGAGCTCATCTCGGGCAGACCCAGCAGTTGTCTTATATATGGCTATACACAGACAAGTTATATTTGCATGAGTTAGCATAATAAATTAATCATTACCGGTTTGTTTCATTCATGTGACCGACCAATACTGTTTCATAAAATGTGACAGACCAACAACTCACAAGGCTTCTTTCTCTAAACTGAGACCTTGAAACTGAGATATCTTTCGTTTGTACTCAAAACAATGTCTGGGCGTACTGTCAAATTGCAGCTACTGATAAGTGAGGATTTGTAAAGTTAGCCACTTGCATGAACACAGAAATTGGTTTATAGAACAGCACATGAATAGAACACAGAAATTAGTTATAAGAAATGCACAAAGATTAAAATTCCCATTACAACCCCAAAACTGACTTAATAGCCAGCCCTACTCTGTTGATTATGATTTAGTTGTCATGGAGGACTGATTGGGCTCATTGATTCAAGTTGAAAATAAATGCTGTGCTCATGGAATGGCATGATTTGAGCACTTCTGAAAAGTGCTATTTACATGTAAAAATGAATGCCATATGCTGCATTTGCTATAGGCCTATTGTTTACCTTTTTGTTGGTGACACTTTGATATCTTGATAATATGCATCTGTTTACATGGCAAATCCACAGATGAAACAATAACAAAATGGTCGCCCAGCTTCTGTTTTGGTAAAAAGCTGAGGGATGGGCCTGGAGAAATGTAACCACTCTCAGATTAATAGACAGAGCCATGGATGCTAAGGACTGACCGTCCATGATATCAAAATTGTTTTAACCATGTTATGAACTACTGTGAGAAGCCTAAGACAGTGCTACAGGGAGACAGGACAGACAGCTGATTGTCCTCGCAGTGGCAGACCACGTGTAACAACACCTGCACAGGATCGGTACATCCGAACATCACACCTGCGGGACAGATACAGGATAGCAACAACAACTGCCCGAGTTACACCAGGAACGCACAATCCCTCCATCAGTGCTCAGACTGTCCGCAATAGGCTGAGAGCGGCTGGACTGAGGGCTTGTAGACCTGTGGTAAGGCAGGCTGCATTAGACATCACCGGCAACAACTTTGCCTATGGGCACAAACCCACCGTCGCTGGACCAGACAGGACTGGCAAAAAGTGCTCTTCACTGACGAGTTGCGGTTTTGTCTAACCAGGGGTGATGGCCGGATTCGTGTTTATCGTCGAAGGAATGAGCATTAGACCGAGGCCTGTACTCTGGAGCGGGATCAATTTGGAGGTGGAGGGTCCGTCATGGTCTGGGGCGATGTGTCACAGCATTATCGGACTGAGCTTGTTGCCATTGCCGGCAATCCCAACGCTGTGCGTTTCCTGCAGGCTCATCCTGACATGACCCTCCAGCATGCTCTCTAAATAAATATGCTCTCTCTAATTCTCTCTTTCTCTCTTTCTTTCTTTCTCTCGGAGGACCTGAGCCCTAGGACCATGCCTCGGGACTACCTGGCATGATGACTCCGTGCTGTCCCCAGTCCACCTGGCCATGCTGCTGCTCCAGTTTC
Organism: Salmo trutta; assembly: GCF_901001165.1. NCBI lineage: Eukaryota > Metazoa > Chordata > Actinopteri > Salmoniformes > Salmonidae > Salmo > Salmo trutta. The sequence goes on along the minus strand of NC_042974.1, from coordinate 54,904,084 downwards.
AACTGTTCTGCCTGCGGCTACGGAACCCTGACCTGTTCACCGGACGTGCTTGTTGCACCCTCGACAACTACAATGATTATTATTATTTGACCATGCTGGTCATTTATGAACATTTTAACATCTTGACCATGTTCTGTTATAATATCCACCCGGCACAGCCAGAAGAGGACTGGCCACCCCTCATAGCCTGGTTCCTCTCTAGGTTTCTTAAATTCTTACACAGGGACACTCAATCTTAAATTAATCATTGTTTATTGTCAGCGCGCTGGAGAGGTTCCAACCAATCAGGAGCTCATCTCGGGCAGACCCAGCAGTTGTCTTATATATGGCTATACACAGACAAGTTATATTTGCATGAGTTAGCATAATAAATTAATCATTACCGGTTTGTTTCATTCATGTGACCGACCAATACTGTTTCATAAAATGTGACAGACCAACAACTCACAAGGCTTCTTTCTCTAAACTGAGACCTTGAAACTGAGATATCTTTCGTTTGTACTCAAAACAATGTCTGGGCGTACTGTCAAATTGCAGCTACTGATAAGTGAGGATTTGTAAAGTTAGCCACTTGCATGAACACAGAAATTGGTTTATAGAACAGCACATGAATAGAACACAGAAATTAGTTATAAGAAATGCACAAAGATTAAAATTCCCATTACAACCCCAAAACTGACTTAATAGCCAGCCCTACTCTGTTGATTATGATTTAGTTGTCATGGAGGACTGATTGGGCTCATTGATTCAAGTTGAAAATAAATGCTGTGCTCATGGAATGGCATGATTTGAGCACTTCTGAAAAGTGCTATTTACATGTAAAAATGAATGCCATATGCTGCATTTGCTATAGGCCTATTGTTTACCTTTTTGTTGGTGACACTTTGATATCTTGATAATATGCATCTGTTTACATGGCAAATCCACAGATGAAACAATAACAAAATGGTCGCCCAGCTTCTGTTTTGGTAAAAAGCTGAGGGATGGGCCTGGAGAAATGTAACCACTCTCAGATTAATAGACAGAGCCATGGATGCTAAGGACTGACCGTCCATGATATCAAAATTGTTTTAACCATGTTATGAGGATATACAGCATTTGTTTAAATTAACAATGTTTACAAACATCGGAGAAAAACAAGCTTAGATTTTGTGTTCTCATGGAGTGTGACAGTTGAACAAAGCTCATGAGGCATTTATAAGCTATATTCTTCAAGAATCAATGGAGATATATACTGCTCAAAAAAATAAAGGGAACACTTAAACAACACATCCTAGATCTGAATGAAAGAAATAATCTTATTAAATACTTTTTTCTTTACATAGTTGAATGTGCTGACAACAAAATCACACAAAAATAATCAATGGAAATCCAATTTATCAACCCATGGAGGTCTGGATTTGGAGTCACACTCAAAATTAAAGTGGAAAACCACACTACAGGCTGATCCAACTTTGATGTAATGTCCTTAAAACAAGTCAAAATGAGGCTCAGTAGTGTGTGTGGCCTCCATGTATGACCTCCCTACAACACCTGGGCATGCTCCTGATGAGGTGGCGGATGGTCTCCTGAGGGATCTCCTCCCAGACCTGGACTAAAGCATCCGCCAACTCCTGGACAGTCTGTGGTGCAACGTGGCGTTGGTGGATGGAGCGAGACATGATGTCCCAGATGTGCTCAATTGGATTCAGGTCTGGGGAACGGGCAGGCCAGTCCATAGCATCAATGCCTTCCTCTTGCAGGAACTGCTGACACACTCCAGCCACATGAGGTCTAGCATTGTCTTGCATTAGGATAAACCCAGGGCCAACAACACCAGCATATGGTCTCACAAGGGGTCTGAGGATCTCATCTCGCTACCTAATGGCAGTCAGGCTACCTCTGGCGAGTACATGGAGGGCTGTGCGGCCCCCCAAAGAAATGCCACCCCACACCATGACTGACCCACCGCCAAACCGGTCATGCTGGAGGATGTTGCAGGCAGCAGAACGTTCTCCACGGCGTCTCCAGACTCTGTCACGTCTGTCACGTGCTCAGTGTGAACCTGCTTTCATCTGTGAAGAGCACAGGGCGCCAGTGGAGAATTTGCCAATCTTGGTGTTCTCTGGCAAATACCAAACGTCCTGCACGGTTTTGGGCTGTAAGCACAACCACCACCTGTGGACGTCGGGCCCTCATACCACCCTCATGGAGTCTGTTTCTGACCGTTTGAGCAGACACATGCACATTTGTGGCCTGCTGGAGGTCATTTTGCAGGGCTCTGGCAGTGCTTCTCCTGCTCCTCCTTGCACAAAGGCGGAGGTAGCGGTCCTGCTGCTGGGTTGTTGCCCTCCTACGGCCTCCTCCACGTCTCCTGATGTACTGGCCTGTCTCCTGGTAGTGCCTCCATGCTCTGGACACTACGCTGACAGACACAGCAAACCTTCTTGCCACAGCTCGCATTGATGTGCCATCCTGGATGAGCTGCACTACCTGAGCCACTTGTGTGGGTTGTAGACTCCGTCTCATGCTACCACTAGAGTGAAAGCACCGCCAGCATTCAAAAGTGACCAAAACATCAGCCAGGAAGCATAGGAACTGAGAAGTGGTCTGTGGTCCCCACCTGCAGAACCACTCCTTTATTGGAGGTGTCTTGCTAATTGCCTATAATTTCCATTCTATTCCATTTGCACAACAGCATGTGAAATGTATTTTCAATCATTGTTGCTTCCTAAGTGGACAGTTTGATTTCACAGAAGTGTGATTGACTTGGAGTTACATTGTGTTGTTTAAGTGTTTATTTTTTGAGCAGTGTATATAAACATACATACATACATACATACATACACACACACACACACACACACACACACACACACAGTACCAGTCAAAACTTTGGACACACCTACTCATTCAAGGGTTTTCCTTTATTTTTACTATATTCTATATTGTAGAATAATAGTGAAGACATCAAAACTATGAATTAACACATTTGGAATCATGTGGTAATCAAAAAATGTTAAACAAATCACAATTTATTTTATATTTGAGATTCTTCAAAGTAGCCACCCTTTGCCCTGATGACAGCTTTGCAAACTCTTGCCATTCACTCAACCAGCTTCATGAGGTAGTCACATGGAATGCATTTCAATTAACAGCTGTGCCTTGTTTAAAGTTCATTTGTGGAATTTCTTTCCTTCTTCATGCGTTTGAGCCAATCAGTTGTGTTGTGACAAGGTATACAGAAGATAGAGCTGTTTGGTAAAAGACCAAATCCATATTATTACAAGAACAGCTCAAATAAGCAAAGAGAAACGACAGTTCATCGATACTTTAAGAGAAGAAGGTCAGTCAATCTGGAAAATTTCAGTCGCACAAACCATCAAGCGCTGTGATGAAACTGGCTCTCATGAAGACTGCACAGGAAAGGAAGACCCAGAGTTACCTCTGCTGCAGACGATAAGTTCATCAGAGTTAAGGCACCTCAAATTGCAGCGCAAATAAATGCTTCACAGAGATTAAGTAACAGACACATCTCAACATCAACTGTTCAGAGGAGACTGAGTGAATCAGGCCTTCATGATCGATTTGCTGCAAAGAAACCACTACTAAAGGACAACAATAAGAAGAAGAGACTTGCTTGGGCCAAGAAACACGAGCAATGGACATTAGACCGGTGGAAATTTGTCTTTGGGTATGATGAGTCCAAATTTGGGATTTTTGGTTCCTACCGCCGTGTCTTTATGAGACGCAGAGTAAATTAACGTCTGATCTCCACATGTGTGGTTCCCACCATGAAGCATGGAAGAGGTGTGTGGGTGCTTTGCTGGTGACACTGTCTGATTTATTTAGAATTTAACACTTAACCAGCATGGCTACCACAGCATTCTGCAGCAATACACCATCCCAGCTGGTTTGTGCTTAATGGGCTATTATTTGTTTTTCAACAGGACAATGATCCAAAACACACCTCCAGGCTGTGTAAGGGCTATTTGACCAAGAAGGAGAGTGATGGAGTGCTGCATACGATGACCTGGCATCCACAATCACCCGACCTCATCCCAAATCAGATGGTTTGGGATGAGTTGGACTGCAGAGTGAAGGACAAGCAGCCAATAAGTGCTCAGCATATGTGGGAACTCCTAAACTACTGTGAGAAGCCTAAGACAGTGCTACAGGGAGACAGGACAGACAGCTGATTGTCCTCGCAGTGGCAGACCACGTGTAACAACACCTGCACAGGATCGGTACATCCGAACATCACACCTGCGGGACAGATACAGGATAGCAACAACAACTGCCCGAGTTACACCAGGAACGCACAATCCCTCCATCAGTGCTCAGACTGTCCGCAATAGGCTGAGAGCGGCTGGACTGAGGGCTTGTAGACCTGTGGTAAGGCAGGCTGCATTAGACATCACCGGCAACAACTTTGCCTATGGGCACAAACCCACCGTCGCTGGACCAGACAGGACTGGCAAAAAGTGCTCTTCACTGACGAGTTGCGGTTTTGTCTAACCAGGGGTGATGGCCGGATTCGTGTTTATCGTCGAAGGAATGAGCATTAGACCGAGGCCTGTACTCTGGAGCGGGATCAATTTGGAGGTGGAGGGTCCGTCATGGTCTGGGGCGATGTGTCACAGCATTATCGGACTGAGCTTGTTGCCATTGCCGGCAATCCCAACGCTGTGCGTTTCCTGCAGGCTCATCCTGACATGACCCTCCAGCATGCTCTCTAAATAAATATGCTCTCTCTAATTCTCTCTTTCTCTCTTTCTTTCTTTCTCTCGGAGGACCTGAGCCCTAGGACCATGCCTCGGGACTACCTGGCATGATGACTCCGTGCTGTCCCCAGTCCACCTGGCCATGCTGCTGCTCCAGTTTCAACTGTTCTGCCTGCGGCTACGGAACCCTGACCTGTTCACCGGACGTGCTTGTTGCACCCTCGACAACTACAATGATTATTATTATTTGACCATGCTGGTCATTTATGAACATTTTAACATCTTGACCATGTTCTGTTATAATATCCACCCGGCACAGCCAGAAGAGGACTGGCCACCCCTCATAGCCTGGTTCCTCTCTAGGTTTCTTCCTAAGTTTTTGGCCTTTCTAGGGAGTTTTTCCTAGGGAGTTTTTCCTAGCCACCGTGCCTCTTTCACATGCATTGCTTGCTGTTTGGGGTTTTAGGCTGGGTTTCTGTACAGCACTTTGAGATTTCAGCTGATATACGAAGGGCTATATAAATAAATTTGATTTGATTTGATGACAATACCACCAGCCATACTGCTCGTTTTGTGCATGATTTCCTGCAAGACAGGAATGTCAGTGTTCTGCCATGGCCAGCGAAGAGCCCAGATCTCAATCCCATTGAGCACGTCTGGGACCTGTTGTATTGGAGGGTTAGGGCTAGGGTCATTCCCCCCAGAAATGTCCGGGAACTTGCAGGTGCCTTGGTGGAAAAGGGGGGTAACAGCTCACAGCAAGAACTGGCAAATCTGGTGCTGTCCATGAGGAGGAGATGCACTGCAGTACTTAATGCAGCTGGTGGCCACACCAGATACTGACTGTTACTTTGATTTTAATCCCCCCTTTGTTCAGGGACACATTATTCCAATTCTGTTAGTCACATGTGTCATGTCCTGACCATAGTAAGTTGTTATTTTCTATGGTAGTGTAGGCCAGGGCGTGACAGGGGGTGTTTGTCTATGTTTTGTATTTCTATGTTCAGTTTCTAGTTTTGTATTTCTATGTTGGTTTTGTTTGGTATGATCTCCAATTAGAGGCAGCCGGTTGTCGTTGTCTCTAATTGGAGGTCATATTTAAGTTGATGTTGTTTTTGTGGGTGATTAATTTTTTAGTAGTGTGTTTTCTCTCTGTGTCATGGTTTGTTGTTTTTGTGTATTCAAGTATTTAGTGTATTGCATTTAGTTTCACGGTAAATAAAATATGTGGAACTACGAACACGCTGCATTTTGGTCCGATCCTTTGAACAGCCGTGACAGAATCACCCACCAAAAAAGGACGAAGCAGCGCGGTAAGGTGCAGCTGGAGGAATGGACTTGGGAGGAGATTTTGGATGGGAAAGGACCCTGGAGGCAGGCTGGGGAGTATCATTGCCCGAGGGAGGAAATCGAAGCAGCAAAAAGTGAGTGACGATACTACGAGGCGCTATATGCACCGAGAGGCAAGGCTGAGAGGCAGCCCCCCCCAAAAATGTGGGGGGGGGGGCATATGGGGAGTTTGGCGATGTCAGGGGGGAGACCTGATCTAACTTCCCGTGCTTATCGGAGAGAGCCATGGAGTGAACCGGAGCCAGTCAAGGAGTCAAGCTCGGAGCTCGACGCAAGATTCCGGAGAGGGGTACTGGCATTGAGAGCACTGCGGAGTGGGCGTGCTGAGGAGCGAGTGGATGAACGAGCAATGGGTTATGGTGTGATGTGCACTATATCGCCCATACACACTCACAGCCCGGTGCGGTCGGTCCAAGCTCCTCACAGGTGTAGGGCGAAGATGGTCATTCAGCCATGAAGGAGTAGGCCTGCTCAGCATGCCTGGTCTCCAGTTCGCCTCCATAGTCCGGTACGTCCTGTGCCTCCTTCCCGCACTCGCCCTGAGATGCCTGTTACCAGTCTGGCACCACCTAGGCCAGTCCCACGCATCAGACCTCCAGTGCGCATGCCCAGTCCAGAGTGTCCTGTTCCTGCTCCCTGCACTCGTCCTGAGGTGGGGGTTACCAGTCTGGCACCACCCATGCCAGTACCACGCATCAGGATTCCAGTGCACATTCCCAGTCCAGAGCTTCCGGCGACAGTTCCCCGTCCAGAGCTTCCGGCGACAGTTCCCCGTCCAGAGCTTCCGGCGACAGTTCCCCGTCCAGAGCTTCCGGCAACGTTTTTCAGTCCGGAACCTACTGAGACGGCCTACAGTCCAGAACCTATTGAGACGGATCTCAGTCCGGAACCTCCAGCGACGCTCCCCAGTCCGGAGCCTCCAGCGACGCCTCCCAGTCCGTAGCCTCAAGCGACACTCCCCAGTAGTGTGTTTTCTCTCTGCGTCACGGTTTGTTGTTTTTGTGTATTCAAGTATTTAGTGTATTGCATTTAGTTTCACGGTAAATAAAATATGTGGAACTATGAACACGCTGCATTTTGGTCCGATCCTTTGAACAGCCGTGACAACATGTCTGTGGAACTTGTTAAGTTTATGTCTCAGTTGTTGAATCTTGTTATGTTCATACAAATATTTATTTATTTACAAATAAACGCAGTTGACAGTGAGAGGACATTTCTTTTTTTGCTGAGTTTATAAGACTGTTGGAAAAGCATTCCTCATGAAGCTGGTTGAGAGAATGCCAAGAGTGTGCAAAGCTGTCATCAAGGCAAAGGGTGGCTACTTTGAAGAATATCAAATATAAAATATATTTTGATTTGTTTAATACTTTTTTGGTTACTACATGATTCCATATGTGTTATTTCATAGTTTTGATGTCTTCACTGTTATTCTACAATGTAGAAAATAGTACAAATAAAGAAAAACCCTTGAATGAGTAGGTGTGTCCAAACATTTGACTGGTACTTATATATTTGTATTATATATTTTATTATATTGCTACTGTTTTATTTCACTTTGTCCTGCAATGTTGGAACTCGGAGCTCAATAATTTCACTGTACCCTGTAATTACACATGCAACCCTGTACATGTGACTATTAAACTCTCTAATTTAATCTTTGATACCGTATTATATTACAGTAGGTGTAATATAATACGAAATACAGAATTTTACTCGCCACCGAGATGCCTGTAATATACACTGTAAAGGGATTGCCATGAATTTGACAGTATCACATAAATCAAAACGTAACAAGGTGGCAAATTGTAAGTCATCAGATTCTGAGAGACACCGTAGCTAATATGTCACAGTCAGAGATGCTATACCAGGTAGCCATACAAAATATATCATCCTCACAGTAGAATCAAATGTCTTTCTCCCAGAAATCATTATAATCTGGAAAGTGTACATTACTGTAAGCCTAGGCTACAGTAGTTGTGAAAGTGATATGTGAAGCTTAAAGGAACTGCTTGAAAGGAGCTTCTTTTGAATGAAAAGAGGCCAGTGTTAATGTGCGTTTGGGCTAGGACTGAGGGAGTGGCTATACGGCATCGCTGCTGCTCTCTCTCTGAGCACAGATAGGCCCATTCCTTTTACACTTTACATGATGGTGCTCATCCATCACTTTTAGACAGCTACATCAGACCAACTACAAACATGCAAAGCCCAGCAATCTAAAATATGCTGATGCCATGTATATTGTACGCACATAAATGCAGACTACTTTAGCTATGCCACTGGTGCTAGTGTAGATTTTCCATCTAATGTTATGGGAATTCCCAGGCCAGAACATAGAATATCTGCATCCCAAATGGCACCCTATTCCCTATATAGTTCACTACCTTTGTAGTGATCAAACTAGTGCACTATGTAGGGAATAGGGTGCAGTTTAGGATACAGACAGAATGTGCCGACAGAATGTGTGATGAAGTATACATCTGTCTGTCAGTTAGCCATGCAGTCAGTCACATGAGGGAAATAACATGGGTCCATTTAATGCCTGTTTGTTTGTCTCTTTTAGGACAGGCGATGAATGATGAACAATACAGTATGAATATAGTTGCACTGGGTTCACCTCTAACCCCTGACTAACATTTATTCCATCTGGATTTGATTTATTGAGCAGATTCATTATCCCATCTCTCCTCTTCCCTTTCTTTTATTTGATAATTTTTTACTTAATTTGTTCTGTATTTCTGTTTACACATCTCTAGCTCATTGCTAATTTTTAAGTAAGGACTGGCGGCACCAGATGGATGATTCACAATGCAATGGAACTCAAAGTTTCCTGATCTTTAGGAGAAGTTATGGAGGGTTATCTTTGGCTGTATATCTGTGCTCTCTCTGGCAGGAAGCGCTCCCCCGGTGATGAAGGATTAACCAGCGCAGCTGTCTCCTGGCCCGGGATGATGCAGTGCACTGCTCCCCGACACGACAGCATCACTTAATCTTCATGTCTGCTCCTCCGCCGCGCCCGCACAGGACAAAGCCAATCAGCGTCACATGCAACAGGGATGGACCCTGCAGCTTGGCCCTGGAGTTTCTCACCCTCGCAGGACCATTAATCAACTTCAGACACACCGCTTCAGCCACCACCAATCTACCCCAGAGTTCACTACTGCTCCCTTCTCGCCAACCCAAAACCAAACCCACAGCTGATTCGGGTGGCCAGTGATGTATAGGACAAGGAGGAGGGGATTGGGGAGGGAGGCTGGCACACGCGAGAGAAAACACTTATCAGATTGCACATTATGCACGGCTTTGTGTTACCTTGAAGAGGGTGAGAGGAAAGAGAAGATCGAGAGGGGGTAATGAATGCACTCAAGCTCTGTTTCCTTTCAAGCCCACCCAGACCACCCATTTGTTTAAAGAGATATCCTCCTGCTCAATAATGCTGTTGAATTAAAGGATGGGGCAGATCTGGAATAATGATCTCTGCTCATTTAGATAAATTGCACTCTGGGAATCCATTTGTAAAGATCTGAATTCAGCTGGAGGTAGAAGAGGATACTTAATTTGTCCTGGGTAGCATCCCATTCCTATCCTCAGAATGAACTACTTGGGTTCATTATATTATACTGTGACTGATGCAATGTTTTACTGCAAAAATAAATGTTCCTATAGAAATATTTTGCAAATATGTTGAAGTGATATATATATAAGTTGTGTTTCAGAGCTGTGGGAAATGCATACAAACACCATGCTCCCTAGATTCAGATTGCATTCGTCATTACATAAAAATACACACAAAGAACTTTATAAGACACGTGATTCTGGTTTGACTTACTTTTACCAAAATACAATACCTATTTAAGTATCCTAATGTAAGACTTGTAATTCCCTGAAAGGTTGTGAGGTAAATCAAAGAACAGACCCACACGAGAAACTAAACGATATCCCTTCTCATCAAGGGCCATTTAAGAGAAATATACATCCAATATCAGCCTACTGACTGAGCTGGCTTTGGGCAAAACTATAAAGTAGGCTATAAGCCCATTTCATCTGTCAGGTTAAAGTACTGTACTTGCATCAAAGTACATATTATATTATATTGCCAGACCATGTTATAGTATACAGTAACTTCAACACTCAATATCCCATTAAATGAAATCATTGAAAGTCTTCAACATCATCCGACTTACTCTGTTATACCCTTCCCATTGAATTATAATGCGAGTCCCTTGCTAATGCAACCATCAACCCCATTCAGAAACAGATCATAAAGTGATGACACATTTATCATACCGTAATTAACAATGCTCTAGGATGAAATTAAATCAATATGCCCATCTAATATCATTGTCTGTAGTTATGCAAATCAAACATTTAAAAGCTCCCTCTGAAAGAAAATACTATATGAATTGCTGTCACATTTCAGATCACACATATTATCATATCAGACATCTCAGTTTTGATGACATAGGTACAGAGAGAGAGAGAGAGAGAGAGATAATGATGGAGAGACTAGAGTGAAGAGTGTGGGGTAGTGACGGCTAATTAGCTAGTGAGTACATCCCAAATGGCACACTATTTCCTATGAAGTGCACTACTTTTGACAAGGGCCCAAAGGTCTCTGGACAAAAGTAGTGCACTATATAGGAAATAGTGTATTATTTGGGAAACAGCTAGTACGATGGAGCAAGGCTAAGACAATGGGATAATAATGTGAAAATGTAATCTTTAAGACGAAAAGAGAACAATGTGAATTTGTCATCGCTAAATGAAGGCACACACACTAAGCAGTGAAATGATACTGCAGCCAATGTAGCAAAATGTATGGAATTTTGAAGTCCCATTATGGCTAAGAAGCAAAGAACCCCCCCAAAATAAGGGGTATAAAGGGGAAAACGTATTACTTGTAATTCCCTAACCAAAACCTGCTGTAGTATTCCTGCTGTGGGAGATGAAGTGAGAGTATTACGCCTTTCATGTCATGAATAAGAATAATAGAATAAAAAACACATTATAAACTGGGTGGTTCAAGCCCTGAATGCTGATTGGCTGACAGCCGTGGTATATCAGACCGTATACCACAGGTATGACAAAACATGTATTTTTACTGCTCTAATTACATTGGTAACCAGTTTATAATAGCAATAAGGCACCTCAGGGGTTTGTGATATATGGCAAATATACCATAGCTAAGGGCTGTGTCCAGGCACACCACGTTGCGTCGTGGTTAAGAACAGCCCTAGCAATGGTATATTGGCCATATACCACGCCCCCGCGGGGCTTATTGCTTAAGTATAACTTATGACTTGTAATTCCCTTACCAAAAAACATCCTACACTCTTAGAAAAAAGGTGCTATCTAGAATCTAGAAGGGTTATTCGGCTGTCCCCCATAGGAGAAACCTTTGAAGAACGGTTTCCACAGAGGGTTCTAAATTGAACCCAAAATGGTTATACCTGGAACCAAAAAAGGTGCTCCTATGTGGACAGCCAAATAACCCTTTTTTCTAAGATTGTAGGGATCATCTAGTCTTTAGCATGGGATATGAGACAAAAGGGAGGAGGAGGAGAGCGTTGATGGCTAGGCTGTAGACATGGCGAGCTGGGAGGAAAAAAGCCTAATGGCCATGATTAATGACAAAGGGCCAAAGGAGAGCTGGGACACAGGCTCTACATATATCATCCCTTCTCATGAGCCCCTGCTCCTCCGTGGCCCCTTCTACTATATCTCTGCAAACCAGTACAAAAAAAGCACCTCCTCTTTCTCTGCTAGTCAACAGCGAGAGAGAGAGCGAGAGAGAGAGAGAGAGAGAAGCAGCTTCTGTTAACATTCTTTATGAGCCATGGCCACAGGGCAGGTGATGGGAGAGCAAGAAAATGACATGTAAAATAAGACATTATGATATAAACGTGAGAGAAGATACTGGGTGTGATTGCTCATGTTTTTCATGAACTGAATAGATACTGCTCCCCCGACCGTACTGAAGAAGTCCCATCTTCAAGGTCTAATCTGCCATATGGTCTTAATAGTATTCATGAAGAGATAGTAATGATAAATGGTAGTGCATGTATCTGCATAAGTAACTCACAGGGGGGCAACGTGGATGTTCTAGCAGCTGTAATGAACATCGTTTGCACCGAGGGGCAACTCCTTATTTACGAGCCTTGTAAATATTATGTGGCTATCATAATTCCTTCTCATCCCCTTTAAGACCATGTGAGAGGTATTCATATCTACACTGCTTTCTGAAAGTATTCAGACCCCTTGACTTTTTCCACATTCTGTTACATTACAGCCTAATTCTTTCCTAATTAATCTACACACAATACCCAATAATGACAAAGCAAAATCAGGTTTCTAGAAATTTTTGCTAATTTATTAAAAATAAAAAACTGAAATATAACATTTACATAAGTATTCAGACCCTTTACTCAGTACTTTGTTGAAGTACCTTTGGCAGCCATTACAGCCTTGAGTGTTCTTGGGTATGACACTACAAGCTTGGCACACCTGTATTTGGGGAGTTTCTCCTATTCTTCTCTGCAGATCCTCTCAAGCTCTGTCAAGTTGGATGGGAAGCGTTGCTGCACAGCTATTTTCAGGTCTCTCCAAAGATGTTAAATCGGGCTCTGGCTGGGCCACTCAAGGACATTCAGAGACTTGTCCCGAAGCCACTCCTACGTTGTCTTGGCTGTGTGCTTAGGGTCGTTGTCCTGTTGCTCAGTTTGGCCAGGCGGCCAGCTCTAGGAAGAGTCTTGGTGGTTCCAAACTTCTTCCATTTAAGAATGATGGAGGCCACTGTGTTCTTGGAGACCTTCAATTCTGCAGACATTTTTACTACCCTTCCCCAGATCTGTGCCTCGACACAATCCTGTCTTGGCGCTCTACCTTATATAGACAGGTGTGTGCCTTTCCAAATCATGTCCAATCAATTGAATTTACAACAGGTGGACTCCAATTAAGTTGTAGAAACATCTCAAGGATGATCAAAGGAAACAGGATGCACCTGCGCTCAATTTTGAGTCTCATAGCAAAGAGTCTGAATACTTATGTAAATAAGGTATTTCTGTTCTACATTTTTTATAAATTTGCGAAATTTGCCAAAAAAATCGTTTTTCACTTTGTCATTATGGGATATTGTGCGTAGATTGCTGAGGATTGTTATTTATTTATTCCATTTTAGAATGAAGCTGTAACGTAACAAAATGTGGAAATAGTCAAGGGATCTGAATACTTGCCCGAAGGCACTGTATATGTACAAGTCTAAACATACTGCCATCTATTCTCACCAGGTTCACTTTGACAGTAAACAAGTCCTAAACACAGTTTCGTATACGACCAATTAATAGAGTATAGTCACAGGGGGCCTACAGAACCTGTGATTTTAATTAGGATTCTAGTGAACAACAAGTCTGACTTAATTCAAATGAATTCCCCAATTAAAAGAATGAGCAGATTTAATTCATTACCAAACAAGACAGTAGCTACTAAAGGGGGGGGGGGGAATCAATGACTGTAAACTGAGTACCGTTCAAGCTGTGACATGGGGAAAAACACATTGGCCTGGGTCTGTCTCCATCTTTCTCCCCACAGGGCTACTGTAAGGCTAGCCCAGGCATGACCCCTACTACCATACCCCTTATAGCTCCCCACAGAACTCTAGCAACAGCTTGGTGCAAATGTATAACAAAATGGCTCGTCTTTCACAGCGAAGCACTAAGTCAATTTTACGACCTGCACAACTGAACAGTTTTCAGCAATTAAATGTGACAAGCACCTTTTTATTTTGGCCTCACAGCTTTACGTACGTACACTGTAACAGAAATAAAGTGAGGAGAATTAACAAGCTATACGACTGGATCAATAGCTGCCAGACTGACGACACATTGGAAAGTAAATAGTATATCTAAGCGGTACGTCAGGCGGCCACTTTTGTTAATGAGGCTTATGTTACCACTCCTTTATGTTAGTTTACAAGTTGAGAGGCTTATTTCATATAATAAGAAGGGCAGATATTTTTTAAATGTCTGTTATTTATAAATATAAAGATACAGTTGGGAAACAACTTGCAGGTTCCCACCGTAGAATTATACACTCAGTGGCCAGATTATGAGGTACACCACCCAGTTCACGAAAATGGTTCGCTCCGACAGACAGTGAGTCACGTAGCCGTGGCTTGCTATATAAAGCAGGCAGGCATTGAGGCATTCAGTTACTGTTCGATTGAATGTTAGGATAGGCAAAACTAGTTACCTACGTGACTTTGAGCATGGTGTGATCACCGATGTCAGGCGCGCTGGTTCCAGTATCTCAGAAATGGTTGGCCTCCTGGGCTTTTCACGCGTGTCAGTGTCTAGGGTTTACCAAGAATGGTGTGACAAACCGGTACTAGATGGGTGTACCTAATAAACTGGCCACTGAGTGTATATATATTTTTACTAAAACCTAAGTGACACGCCTTACAATACCGTAGAGGGAGAGAGAGAGAGAGAGAGAGAGAGAGAGAAGGAAAACAAGTCAAATCTTTGTCCTCCCAACCGTTTTAGAAAGTGTTATTTGCCATGGGGTGCCGAGTATAATTAATATCTCACCGTAGACAGGGGTTGTCATTTTTCAAATAATTTCCCTGGAAATGTTCTACACCTCTTAATGGCCCTGCTAATGCTGTAGCTGTCATGTTTTGGACAGCTGCACTTTTACAAGACAAACTCAGCTGTGCCATGAGGGCCTCTCTGTGGACTCCCTAACTCGGAGAGCTCAGAATCTGTCCCTGCCAGCTGGTGATGGCCATGGCACTATGAACATTTGATTAATTCTTACCTTGTGTTCACGACCAGTGGGGAGTCACCTAGCTTCAAATGCCGTGCCGTCCACTCCCCAAACACCTCATATTTTTCCTTCCTATTTGCTGATGGATGGTAGAGCAGCCAAATGGGCTTAGGAAGGAAACAAATGAAAGTATAGGACTAATTAAAGATGGCTTTGAAGGGACCAGAGGGGCCAGAGGCAGTGAGGTGAGGATATTTGGTGGCTAGCCAAGCCAGGACGCTGTATTTAGCTGACATCTAGAGGAGAATATGAAGCTGTCCATATTCAATACTACTTACATGAATTTGGTGAGAGCAAATCAAATCAAATTTATTTATATAGCCCTTCGTATATCAGCTGAAATCTCAAAGTGCTGTACAGAAACCCAGCCTAAAACCCCAAACAGCAAGCAATGCATGTGAAAGAAGCACGGTGGCTAGGAAAAACTCCCTAGGAAAAACTCCCTAGAAAGGCCAAAAACCTAGGAAGAAACCTAGAGAGGAACCAGGCTATGAGGGATGGCCAGTCCTCTTCTGGCTGTGCCGGGTGGATATTATAACAGAACATGGTCAAGATGTTAAAATGTTCATAACTGACCAGCATGGTCAAATAATAATAATCAGAGTAGTTGTCGAGGGTGCAACAAGCACGTCCGGTGAACAGGTCAGGGTTCCATAGCCGCAGGCAGAACAGTTGAAACTGGAGCAGCAGCATGGCCAGGTGGACTGGGGACAGCAAGGAGTCATCATGCCAGGTAGTCCCGAGGCATGGTCCTAGGGCTCAGGTCCTCCGAGAGAAAGAAAGAAAGAGAGAAAGAGAGAATTAGAGAGAGCATATTTAAATTCACACAGGACACCGGATAAGACAAGAGAATACTCCAGATGTAACAGACTGACCCTAGCCCCCGACACATAAACTACTGCAGCATAAATACTGGAGGCTGAGACAGGAGGGATCAGAAGAGCACTGGTGAGATTATTTCAAACAATGTAAAACTTTACCTAGATGCAATTTCAGCTATTCACAGACAATGCAATCAAAGTAGGTTAAATTAAAGACTGAAATTCTAACTAGCTAGCGCCTAATGTCATTCGCTAACACCTGCCAAATACCTGCCCTCGCCGTCGTTAACAGACCAGCGGGGAAAAAGGGCACTGTCTACTGGTGTCCTAGCTATCGCTAGCTAGCTAGCTACCTATCCCTAGGTGAAGGACACAGTCTTCTTCTTTACAGTTTTATAGCAGACTACACCTATTGGTATGGGTATTAAAACAAAAAATATTCCATTGCGGGAACATCCCACTCCTTCAGTCAAAATTCAAATCCAATCCCTAAACAGGCTTGGGTGCCTGTGAGGACGGAGCGTTCATAGACAGGACTCAAAAATCAAATTATATTTTATTTGTCACAGGTGTAGACCTTACAGTGAAATGCTTACAATCCCTTAACCAACAATGTAGATTCCTTGTAATGTATCTGCTGAAAAATCCCCAATTCTCAAAAAACGCTCGGCCGCACTCACAATGACGCCTATTTTCTCAGGATTTCCTCTCCGTTTGCACTGTGCAGTTGATAACAAATGCAATAAACGCTACAAAGTCCACCTTCTTAACATGCAACATATCAGGATCCCTCTGTTGACAAGGGAAATTATCTGGTGTCTCTACTCCTACTACCATTATTTCTTCAACTTCACTCCTTTCTTCCACTCTTCAAATCAAATCAAATCAAATTGTATTTGTCACATACACATGGATAGCAGATGTTAATGCGAGTGTAGCGAAATGCTTGTGCTTCTAGTTCCGACAATGCAGTAATATCCAACGAGTAATCTACCCTAACAATTTCACAACAATTACCTTATACACACAAGTGTAAAGGAATGAATAAGAATATGTACATAAAAAAAATTAATGAGTGATGGTACAGAACAGCATAGGCAAGATGCAGTAGATGGTATAGAGTACAGTATATACACATGAGATGAGTAATGTAGGATATGTAAACATATAAAAGCGGCATTGTTTAAAGTGGCTAGTGATACATTACATCAAGATGGCAAGATGCAGTAGATGGTATAGAGTACAGTATATACATATGAGATGAGTAATGTAGGGTATGTAAACATATAAAAGTGGCATTGTTTAAAGTGACTAGTAATACATTACATCAAGATGGCAAGATGTAGTAGATGGTATAGAGTACAGTATATAAATACGAGATGAGTAATGCAGGGTATGTAAACATTATATGAAGTGGCATTGTTTAAAGTGGCTAGCGATACATTTATTACATCAATTTTTCCATTATTAAAGTGGCTGGAGATGAGTCAGTATGTTGGCAGCAGCCACTCAATGTTAGTGATGGCTGTTTAACAGTCTGATGGCCTTGAGATAGAAGCTGTTTTTCAGTCTCTCGGTCCCTGCTTTCATGCACCTGTACTGACCTCGCCTTCTGGATGATAGCGGGGTGAACAGGCAGTGGCTCGGGTGGTTGTTGTCCTTGACGATCTTTTTGGCCTTCCTGTGGCATCGGGTGGTGTAGGTGTCCTGGAGGGCAGGTAGTTTGCCCCCGGTGATGCATTGTGCAGACCTCACTACCCTCTGGAGAGCCTTACGGTTATGGGCGGAGCAGTTGCCGTACCAGGCTGTGATACAGCCCGACAGGATGCTCTCGATTATGCATCTGTAAAAGTTTGTGAGTGTTTTTGGTGACAAGCCGAATCTCATCAGCCTCCTGAGGTTGAAGAGGCGCTGCTGTGCCTTCTTCACCACGCTGTCTGTGTGGGTGGACCATTTCAGTTTGTCCGTGATGTGTACGCCGAGGAACTTAAAACTTTCTACCTTCTCCACTACGGTCCCGTCGATGCGGATACGGGGGTGCTCCCTCTGCTGTTTCCTGAAGTCCACGATCATCCCCTTTGTTTTGCTGACGTTGAGTGTGAGGTTATTTTCCTGACACCACACTCCGAAGGCCCTCACCTCCTCCCTGTAGTGTCGTCTGCAAACTTGATGATTGAGTTGGAGGCGTGCATGGCCACGCAGTCGTGGGTGAACTGGGAGTACAGGAGAGGGCTGAGAATGCACCCTTGTGGGGCCCCAGTGTTGCGGATCAGCGGGGTGGAGATGTTGTTACCTACCCTCACCACCTGGAGGCGGCCCGTCAGGAAGTCCAGGACCCAGTTGCACAGGGCGGGGTCGATACCCATGGTCTCGAGCTTGATGACAAGTTTGGAGGGTACTATGGTGTTAAATGCTGAGCTGTAGTCGATGATCAGCATTCTCACATAGGTATTCCTCTTGTCCAGATGGGTTAGGGCAGTGTGCAGTGTGATTGCGATTGCGTCGTCTGTGGACCTTGGGGTGGTAAGCAAATTGGAGTGGGTCTAAGGTGTCAGGTAAGGTGGAGGTGATATGGTCCTTGACTAGTCTCTCAAAGCACTTCATGATGACGGAAGTGAGTGCTACGGGGCGGTAGTCATTTAGCTCAGTTACCTTAGCTTTCTTAGGAACAGGAACAATGGTGGTCCTCCTGAAGCATGTGGGGACAGCAGACTGGGATAAGCCTCCGGATAGGAGACATCCTGGACAGCCCTTAATCTGGCCACCTCCGTCTCCTTCACCCTAACAGGACACTTTAGAAATGCGGGTGCATGTTCACCACCACAATTGTTGGATTTAGGCTCAGCTGGCATATGATACCTCTCCCGTCTACATTAAATGATTAAATATTTTGGGCACGAAGGCTCTCACAGGGTATCTCATAAAACCCAAATATGGATTTGGATGGGGTGGGCTTCCTCACTCCATCCACCATGTGGGTCAGTCGGTGTGCACCAACCACTTGATCCAATTCTTCACATATATCCTTTGCTTTTACTTCTAACGCCACCCCAGAGATAACCCCCTTGATAGGCCCCAAAGATCCCCACAAGACACATTAGAATCCGATATCTTCTTGAGGCTCAGAGCTTGTCTTTCTTTTCCAAAGATACACAAAAAAACATAATACACCCACTTCTCATTACTCTCATCAACGCCATCTCATCCAACGCATCTACAATTTTTATAGGGACTTCAAACAGATCTCCCAGGTAACAACATCGATCCAAAACCCTTACTCCCTCCAAATAAGACTCACAACTAGGCTTGGATTTAATAGATTCCACTACCACTTTACTTCTCGTATTCCCTTTTGTATTCCCCACTGGAATGCAATTCTTCTCACACTCATCTTCACTCGACACGCCATCTGATTCAAACATTCGCTCCGCCATTTTCTCCAACCTCGCCCAAAGTACACCGTTGTCTACCGTTGTCGCCCCTGCCTCTTCTTCTGTGGGGTTAGTCGGTGGTTGGCATCCAACGTTATGGTGCATTACCGCCCCCTACAGTTCTGGAGCACTCGCCTCCCACCTGTGTACAAATATGGTGTAATTGCAGACCGCAATTCGGAGCGTTTCTTGATGTGTGCGTTCCTTGATATCAGGAAACGACCATTACTGGTGCCTGCCATTGGTCAGTCCATTGATACCTGCCATTGGTCAGTTCCGGTGTTATGAGACTGATGGTTTCTCAACACAGATGATTTGTTTAAATAGCAGGTTAGGATAACTAACGTGGGAGGTTCGTATAATTAACGTGGCATGTTAAGTGAATTACTGTGGCAGGTTAGGAGAATGAGGTTAAGGTTAGGAAACAGTTAGGGTTGGGCTTAGCTACAATGCTACAGTTGTCAACAACTGTTGTAGACAACTGTTGTCCCCGAAGCCAAAGAAACGACCACGGACCAATGGTGAGCGCCAATGGGTGTAACTTGACATCAAGAAACGGCCATATCAGAAAACGAATTGTGGTCTGCAATTACGCCCTTCTCCTGTGTACTGGAGTCCTAGATAAAAAATGGACTGATAGAAGTATAAAGAGGCATTCCTGCAGATACAAGCATTCCCACTTGCAGGACCACCCCAAACAGAGAGAAATAGTAATGGCATATTTTTGTAGGCACTAACTCTGCCATGGTTCATTGGACAAAGCCTATAGGGAAATTCGTTTTTGTAGGGTTTTTGGATAAATGCCGAAAATAAGGTCTGTGGTAAACACAGGCTTAAGAGATCTAATTCGTTTTGTTCTATGAGATAATCTTCATCGGCTAACGTCACTCTGTGAATTTTGAACCATTATGTAATAAAAAAATGCGCATAAAGCACATGAAGGCTTCATAATTCATAAAGGTCATGTTAACTGACTGATGTTATCTCATAGAACAACAAAATGTATAAGATCTCTTAAGCCTGTGGTATCCCTAAACCATATTCTTTCCCCATAGGAATTGCTGAACGAACCAAAGAAAATGAATATCTGTTTTTTCGAGGCGAACTCTATAGAGTGACGTTAGCTTATGAAGATTACTGTATCTCATAGAACAAAACTTATAAGATCTCCTAAGCCTGTGTTTACCACAGACCTTATTTTCAGCATTTATCCAAAATTATGGAAGGCATTATGGGTAAAATGTATTTAAAACGCTCATTTCCTAGGGTGTACTGTAATCATTAGTTCTATCAGTTTTGCAATGAAACCTAAAGTTTATTTTGGACAAATTCAGGTAGGTCCCTCCCCGTTTCATTACCTTTTCTTCCATTTAAGAAACATTTTGCAACAGCTCTCTCATCGTAATGAATACATCCCTGTTGTGGCCAGAAATGAAAGGTTGGGCTATACTTTATTATTGCTCATGTTGCTATCTGTCATTTTTTCAGCAGGATTGAATGTTTTGGAACGTTCAAATAGAAATAGGCTATGTAGATCAAACATGCCTCTCTGACATGTAGAATAAGGAATCACATCGCCTGTATTCATGGCATTTCTATCTGCAACCTTCAAAAACGTTTGTCACCTGAACATGGCCCTGCTTTATGTCAGTGCTCTGACTTGTGTTGCTATTAGTCCTGTTTAATATTTTGTAAATATTATAAGTATGTTTAGTGCCTATTTATTCTCTTCTTACAGTAAATAAGTCACATATATCTAAAATATCCATTCTAAATAATGATAACAACAATGATAACAACAGCATTTATTAGTCCAAAAAGGTGAGAAGTCAGGCATTTTCACCCTTTAAACACATAATTTAGCTAAATAGAACAAAGACATTCAGCTGTGTGTTTCTCTGTGTAACAGGTGAGTGTCCCAGCTATCTAGCTGTTTGTTTCTCTGTTTAACAGGTGAGTGCCCCGGCTATTTAGCTATTCATTTGTGTAGGGCCACCTGCTTTAATTGGTCTTAATCTGTAGTGAACGGCTTTGATCTTCGTGACAGGTTGACTGCATTAGCATGAGTGTGCTAGCTAATCCTTTGCTCAACCAGCGGTCTGTCCAATGATAACATGTCAGCAGAGGGATAAGCCTTGATCACACCAACCAGGTCTCTAAGCTTCTTTCTGAGAGACGACGGAAGGAAGGAAGGCAAGGAAGGAAGGAAGGAAGGAAGGAAGGAAGGAAGGAAGGAAGGAAGGAAGGAAGGAAGGAAGGAAGGAAGGAAGGAAGGGATTGAAGTGCCAGTTTTGGGGTATGTACGGCTTCAAACAAAGATGGAGGTGTAGGAGAGTGTAGGCGCTATTCCCGAGGTTCTGGGCCCATATTCACTAAATGCTGATCTAGGATCAGTTTGGCCTTTTAAATCATAATGGATAATGAAGACGATGGACCTGGTCCTAAATCAGCACTCCTACTCGGAGACACTGTGTGCATATGAGCCCTGATATGCCGTACTAACAACGTAGACCTACAGTAGTTGGGATTGATGGACGTTGGGTGTCATTTGGGACTCAACACGATGGAAATAAAATCTTCATTATCTGGCCATTTGGGATGTGGACACACTTCACCACATGTCTAAACAAGGACTTTATCTCTGTAGCATCATCTGATTAGGAAATGGAGAAGGTTGCCTCCTAAATGGCACCCTGTATACAGTACAGTGCACTACTTTTGACCAGGGCCCACAGTGCACTATATGGGGAATAGTGTGCCATTTGGGACACAACCTAAGTGTTTGTTGAAGTTCTGTTATGAACTTTGGTTGAACTGCCATGAATTATGATAACAATCTCTGTGGACAACAATGTCTGCTTTCAGTGAAGAGAGAGAGAAAATAGCATCTTGTGTGCATCTCAAATGATCATATCTCAACGCTTGTCGATTTACTTTCACAAGGCTGTCATGTTGTCTTATTTTCAAAACGTCAGTGGCTCAGAACTTTTGTTCATAGTGTTTTTGATTAATTGAACTGAATTTATAATAATTGTACATTAATTAAACAAGAAACACTTATTTCGCTACATTTCTAGGAGTCATTTACCATAAATGTCACTTTGCTTAGAGACTTTCTAACCTTTATCAGGTTTTGACTTAGCTTTACAATGCTGCACATTGTGTTATGGATGAATTTGGATGAATAAATTCAACCTCTTGATTTTTAGATATATCTCTAGTGGCTGTATTGGCTTGGGGAAAAACTACTGAAGAGTGAAGAAAACTCACAAAAAGGTAAAGGGCCCAAACAGTAATTTTCATTCCCATGTAAAATAGCCTTTTGAGTGACTAAAACATTACCCACAATATTTTTTCTGGATACAAATGCTCAAAACTTTAGCATTTTTTTTTCTTCTCTTATGTCTAACTACCAGGAAGTCTGAAAAGAGACTGAGTGGTCTGGGAGCTAGTAGGCTGAGATGGCGGGGAGCTCAACTTGACTGACAATTCTTTGAAAATGCTTATGCCAAGCAACATGGACACAGTGTTGTAGTGAGATTATGTCAAGCAAATTTTCTGATGAACACAGCGACTCAAACAACATTGAAATTGAATGCAACATCCAATCCTGTCATACATCACGGTTTCACAAATTATTTGTTTATCGAACTGTTTGGTTATTGTAACAGCATCAATATATAAATGTTGCCTATACAATTTAGCTAGCTAGCCCGAATGGAATTGTCTGCACTGTTTATCAAGCTAGTTCATCTTAGACAATTTTAGTTGAAACTTTGCAGGGTGAGGTCTAGGTACGTTACATATATACAGTATATTGACTGTCAGAAAATGTTCACATATCATGACTATCAATAACGTCAAAAAGTTTGTATGAATGTCCTGTTTGGCATGTCTGTTGATGTAACAACATGACAACTGCATCAGCGTTTTGGGCAACCCTTCCCCTGCTTTTGTTCCATGCTGGCTGAAGACCTAGCTAGCCAGTAACTAGCTAACACCAGACACAGATGAAAGCAGAAAGCTATAATTATATTTGCCTCCGATGAATGGGGAACCCATAGAGAAGGATAGAGGCCTCTAGCGGCCAAAAGGCTGTATTACCATAGGTAGTGTCATTGAGAGCTTCCACCATTTTAATGTAGTCACCTGGGTGGGACATGGAACTTCATTGGCTGATCCCTCCTGGTGACCATGTTGGAGTCATTTCTGAACGGGTCATCAGGAGGATCAGCCAATCTTAAAGATGAAAATGTGCTACTTCAAAATGTAGAAGTAGTCCATGCTGTCACAGACGCTATAATGGCACAAATACAAAGATGAGTCCTCTATCTATCTCTTTGGGGAAAACTCTAATTATGTTTGCAGACACGCAGTCAAATTTTGGAACCAGTAGAACAGCTACCTATCTATGTAAACCACACCCCTCTACGAACACACCTTCTGCGATGTTGATTACAAGGAGGTACTTATTTAATTTAGGTAAGAGAATAAGATGTTACCATTGGTGTATTAAAATGAGGCTTTTTGTGATGTCACAAAAAGCCCTTAATAATCCTGCCTCCATCTCGCCTCTTGAATCCAAGTGTTTGGTATGGGGGAGGGGACCAGTAATTTTATGATCAAACTTGATCAATTTAGAAGCAACAGTCATTTTTCATACTTTTGTAGTCCTACTTTGATCTGGTTTCATCCAAATTTCATCACATTTCATGAAAATCATACATGTATAATCTACAATCAGTTCTGATACTTTAGCTAGTCCTCTTTTGTATATGCCTCTACACTGAGTATACAAAACATTAGGAACCTCTTCCTAATATTGAGTTGCACCACACCTTTTGCCCTCAGTACAGCCTCAATTCGTTGGGGCATAGACTCTACAAGGTGTCAAAAGCATTCAACAGGGATGCTGGCCCATGTTGACTCCAATGCTTCCCACAGTTGTGTCAAGTTGGCCTTTGGGTGGTGGACCATTCTTGATAAACACGAGAAACTGTTGAGCAAGAAAAACCCAGTAGCGTTGCAGTTCTTGACACACTCAAACCGGTGTGCCTGGCTCTTACTACTATACCCCGTTCAAAGGCACTTAAGTCTTTTGTCTTGCCCATTCACCCTCTGAATGGCACACATACACAATCCATGTCTCAATTGTCTCAAGGATTAAAAATACTTCTTTAACCTGTCTCCTCCACTTTATCTATACTGATTGAAGTGGATTTAACATCAATAAGGGACCATAGCTTTCACCTGGATTCACCTGGTTAGTCTATGTCATGGAAAGTGCAGGTGTTCTTAACGTTTCTATGTCAAAGTTCATATAATAGTATTATTCGAGTGTGTCGCGGTGACATAAGGGTTAACATGTTAATCTGCTAAATTGTAATTACTTTGCTACTATGGCCTATTTATTGCCTTACCACCTCACGCCATTTGCACACACCGTATATAGACTTCCTTTTTTTATTATTATGTTATTGTATGCTTTTTTATTCCATGTGTAACTCAGTGTTGTTGTTTGTGTCGCACTGCTTTGCTTTATCTTGGCCAGGTCGCAGTTGTAAATGAGAACTTGTTCTCAAATAGCCTACCTAGTTAAATAAAAAAAAATGTTAAAAACAGTCCCAGTTATTACAGTAATGTTTGGATGTTACAGGATGCGTTGAGAAATCCAAGCCGTTCCTTTAGAAGTAACTTTCCACTACTAATAACATAATTGCATTAAACTGAAACACTGCCCTCAAATCTTCCCTTCACGATAAATTCTCATATCACATGAAGTAATTGAGAAAGAGCTGCATACTGAGTGATACAAATTACCCTAATGATGGTATATTACACCACAGTTGTAAGGTTTGGCCAGTAGAGACATAATCTTCTCCGTGTTAGAAGAGAATATATGTCCCAAATGGAACCCTATTCCCTACACAGTGCACTACTTTCGACCAGGGCCCATTGGGTGCTGGCCAAAAGTAGTGCACTACTTAGGGTGCCATTTGGGACGCACCCCATATCTAACCTGTCAACGTGTCTGAGGCCAAGGATGCAGAGAGAAAATTAATAGCCGTCTGCCTCCATCCAAGGTCCTTTAGCAGTAAATTCAAGCAGAATCTACCTCTGATCTCAGCAGCGGTATGCGCCATGCCAAAACAGCCAGGCTTTGACAGATAGTCTTGCTGCTGTAATAACTTAAGCATGTTCCCTTTCTCAAATGAGGCCATGCTTCCCTACCACCCATGCCACACCACAAAATGGGAGCAAGGATTTGTTGAATTTTTTTCATTTCCCTCCATGAAATATATCACAGTGTATAGTTTCCTCTTCTTTTTGGCAGGTCTCTGTTGAAATAATATGTATAATTTCATAACACCAACTTTCTAGCTGTGGCTGTAGTGCTTTGGTTTAGCCACTACTGTCATACACACGTTGACGGAAATAAGAAGTGTGTGTTTTGGGGATTTTGAATAAGTGGTGCAGTATATTGTTAAGCGTAAATGTATAACACATGGGTTTGACTTTGTGCATTAGAAGAGCTAACTTCGTTTGTACTTACTGTAGTATGTGGTTGTAGAGACTCAAAGCAATTATGAGCTTGGCTCTAGGTAGCTGCCTTTGCTAAGCCTTTGAACGGGCAGACGGACACACACGCATACACACACACACACAACCTCTATTTTTGAACCCAGTGGGTAGCCCTGGGTAACCACAACACTGGGCCTTTCTTATTCTCTCCCAGGTGACAGAGCTACGTCCTGGTCAAAAGTACTGCACTATACAGGGAATAGGGTGCCATTTGGGTCCTGCTGCCCTGCTGTTCCCCTTCCCTAGGACAGAGAGTCCCCTCCTCTGTGGTGGTTTGTGTTCTCTGGACCGTCAAAAGGCCTGGCAACTCAGCCTGTGACTGTCCAATTTCTTTTTAAACTACGTCCCAAATGGCACCCTGTTCCCTATATAGCACACTACTTTTGACCAGAGTCCTACAGGCTCTGTTCAAAAGTAGCGCACTATAAAGGGAAAATGGTGCCATTTGGGACACAGCCTTAATCTAGGCTTCCACATCAAACAAACACTGCCCTGCCTCTAACTCTTCCTCTCCTTTGCCTGCAAACCCCATTGGAAAGTTTAAAACCGCAGAGTGTTGCATGGGCTTATTTATTTATTTTCCACATATACAAATGTGTCAGCCATTTCTTCTGCAGACATTTGCTCATTACTGTAAGTAATTTATGGGCCTAGGTTGTATTTCAAGGGTCGCTTTGACGTTAGACTATACCCGGTTCTACCCAGTGTTTCTGGATCAAGTTGATTCTGCAGGCGGCTTCAGATGAATAACAAGGATAGACAAGTTAATGAAAGATCCTTACAGCGTACTCTTCAGTTCAGGCAGCTAGCACACAGCACAGGGCATGTCAGAGAGGCGGGGGAATTAACTTTCCCTGCTATGTGTGTACTGTGTGTCTCAGAAAGCATGCTACTGCAGCGGCTTCAACCGGGTTACTAATTAATTCATCCTGCCTTGTGGATGCCTTGTGGATGCTATGTGAAAATGTAAATAACCTTTTAGAGGAGCTTTGGGTCAGTGCAGGATAAAATGTATAGCATTTTTGGCATTTACTCTCCGGCCATCATTCATCCCCCTGTCTGTCTGTCATATACAGAGAGCAGAGCGGGGCCTTGATCAGCAGAGAGAGAGAGCCCTGTTGGCCCCTAGATGACCTGGACTCACTCAGTCAGACCAGCTGTGGTTCAGATGCCTTTCTCAGCGACTGACCTGGGTTCAAATACAATTTCAAATCATTCAAATACTTTGAGCCTGCCTAGATTGCCAAAAATGATGGGGTTACAGTTTTAGAACCTTTTTATTGGTTCATTTTATGCTAGGCAAGCTCAATCAAGCACAGATAAAAGTATTTGAAATTACTTCTAATAGTTTTTGAAACCAGGTCTGCTCTGTGACGGGTGGTTACATTCACATTACTGTAATAACTGGGACTGTTAACTCTTACGTCACCACGACAAACTTGATTAATCACTTTTATTTTCTGCTTATTGTCTATTTAAAAACCTTCTGTTTTTGTCTTGGTGTACTCAATGTACCTTTCAGGTTCATATCTTTATAACAATGCAGCTACATCAAGAACAATTGTTGAGTCTTGTAAGGTTCTCTTTAGTTCTTGTCACACAACAGGGCTACATTTGAGCAATTCATCACCAGTTTCCAACCACACAGACACACACAAATATACACACAGAAAGAGAGAGAGAAACCGACACACACACTCGGTTTTGTCGCTGCCACCTACACAAACCCCTACCCTACAGACGACTTTGATCAAGTGATATAACTGTTTGATGTAGAGATACATTTTATTCCCTCCTAAAGGATCTCATGGCAGTTGATCCTCCTTTACCTCTCCAATACACTGTAAACCCCAAGGCATGTTTAACTCAAATACTTCTAGTAAGTTGAACTCAAAGTCAAGGAAAAGTCATTATTAATTCAAATGTTTGTGGTACTGAATCAAAACTACACTGAACAAAAATATAAACACACCATGTAAAGTGTTGGTCCCATGTTTCATGAGCTGAAATAAAAGATCCCAGAAATGTTCCATAGGCACAAAAATCTTATTTCTCTCAAATGTTGTGCACAAATGTGTTCACATCCCTGTTAGTCAGAATTGTATCCTTTGTCAAGATAATCCACCTGACATGTGACATGTGACACCTGACATGTGGCATATTGGGAAGCTGATTAAACTGCATGATCATTACACAGGTGCACCTTGTGCTGGAGACAAAAGGCCACTAAAATGTGCAGTTTTGTCACACAACACAATGCCACATATGTCTCAAGTTTTGAGGGAGCGTGCAATTGGCATGCTGACTGCAGGAATGTCCACCAGAGCTGTTGCCAGACAATCTAATGTTAGTTTTCTGTACCACAAGTTTCTGTACCAATGGCGTTTTAGAGAATTTGGCAGTACATCCAACCAGCCTCACAACTGCAGACCACATGTAACCACACCAGCCCAGGACCATATACATTGATTGATTGATCTTATTAATTTTATGCTACACAACAGAGGAGGCTGCTGAAGGGAGGACGGCTTATAATAATGGCTGGAATGGCGCGAATGGAATGGCATCAAACACATGAAAACATGTTTGATGTATTTGATACCTTTCCACCTATTCCGCTCCAGCCATTATCACGAGCACGTCTTCCCCAATTAAGGTCCCACTACTTTTGACCAGGGACCATATTCCCACTATACAGAGAATAGGGTGCCATTTGAGACGTAGCCTATGTGTGTAGATAGCAGCTCTGGTGAGTAGAAGATCTCATCTTCTTCTGTAGCATCTGTGTCCTATCTGAATAATTAGCATGACTCCCATGCAGATGGTCACAGGATGGGACCACCAACCGACCACCTTTTATCGCCTGTTCCCATCAATCTACCAGTAAATAGCTCCTTTGACACCCTCCCTGCATTCTCAATTTCCAAGGGGCCTCACATGACTGATGCCGCCATCTTGGAAATAACAGGAGGGGAATGGGGGTTTGAGAGGCGAGTACAAAACACGGCCAAATGTTTTTCTTTGAAGCGTCAAAAAAACCCTCAACGCCGCACACAGGCTTCATCACAAATGGCACTATATTTTCTATTTAGTGCACTACTTTTGAACAGGGCTCATAGGTCAAAGGTAGTGCACTATGTTGTATATTAGGAATAAGGTTTCATTTTGGGCTCAACCAAAGACATACATCCTTAGATCCTGCTAGAACTTTTTACACATTTCTGGCAGTACCATCCGTGAGTCATGAGTTACTCCTCTTGATATCATTCCTTTGAATTCTTTAATGTCCAAATGCCTGCCCTTCTCCGTGGCCTCCCGTGATACAGCAAAATCAGATTTATAACTACTGTCAAAGGCAGGCATGACATGTCAATTAATCATCCCTTCATGAGTTTACATAGCCGGCATCTGGACTGCTGATCTGGCCCTAACAAGCATAGAGGTCTGCGAGCTGTCTTTTAAAGTTGATGTGTTTTGTGGCTGCAGATGAATTACCTCTGTCATAGATATACACTATATTTACAAAAGTATGTGGACACCCCTTCAAAGTAATGGATTCGGCTATTTCAGCCACAGGTGTTTAAAATCGAGCACAACCCCATGCAATCTCCATAGACAAACATTGGCAGCCCAGTGACCTTCAACGTGGCACCGTCATAGAATGTCACATTTCCAACAAGTCAGTTCATCAAATTTCTGCCCTGCTAGAGCTGCCCCGGTCAACTGTAAGTGCTGTTATTGTGAAGTGGAAATGTCTAGGAGCAACAACGACTCATCCATGAAGTGGTATGCCACACAAGCTCACAGAACTGGACCGTCGAGTGCTGAATCAAATCAAATCAAAATCAAATCAAATTTTATTAGTGATATCCGCCGAATACAACAGGTGTCACCTTACAGTGAAATGCTTACTTACAAGCCCCTAAATGACAATGCACTTTAAAAAATATGAATAAGAATAAGAAATAAGAGGAACAAGTAATGAAAGAGGAGCAGTAAAATAAAAATAGCGAGACCATATACTGGGGGTACCGGTACAGAGTCAATGTGCTGGGGCACCAGTTAGTCGAGGTAATTGAGGTAATATGTACATGTAGGTAGAGTATTAAAGTGACTATACATAGATAATAACAGAGAGTAGCAGCGGCTTAAAAGAGGGGGTGAGGGGTTGGGCAATGCAAATAGTCTGGGCAGCAATTTGATTAGATGTTCAGGAGTCTTATGGCTTGGGGGAAGAATATGTTTTGAAGCCTCTTTGACCTCGACTTCACGCTCCAGTACCGCTTGCCGTGTGGTAGCAGAGAGAACAGTCTATGACTAGGGTGGCTGGAGTCTGACAATTTTTAGGTCCTTCCTCTGACACCGCCTTGTATAGAGGTCCTGGATGGCAGGAAGCTTGGTCCCAGTAAGATACTGAGCCGTACGCCGAGCAGTTGCCATATCAGGCAGTGATGGAACCAGTCTGGATGCTCTCGATGGTGCAGCTGTAGAACCTTTTGAGGATCTGAGGACCCATGCTAAAACTTTTCAGTCTCCTGAGGGGGAATATATTTTGTTGTGCCCTCTTCACGACTGTCTTGGTGTGCTTGGACCATGTTAGTTTGTTTGGGATGTGGACACTAAGGAACTTGAAGCTCTCAACCTGCTCCACTACAGCTCCGTTGATGAGATTGGGGGCGTGCTCAGTCCTCCTTTTCCTGTAATCCACAATCATCTCCTTTGTCTTGATCATGTTGAGGGAGAGGTTGTTGTCCTAGCACCACAAAGTCAGGTCTCTGACCTAATCCTATAGGCTCTCTTGTCGTTGTCGGTGATCAGGCCTACCACTGTTGTGTCATCCGCAGACTTAATGATGGTGTTGGAGTCGTGTCTGTCCATGCAGTCATGAGTGAACAGGGAGTACAGGAGGAGACTGAGCACGCACCCCTGAGGGGCCCCCATGTTGCGCATCAGCGTGGCGGATGTGCTTTTACCAATCCTTACCACCTGGGGGCGGCCCATCAGGAAGTCCAGGATCCAGTTGCAAAGGGAGGTGTTTAGTCCCAGGGTCCTTAGCTTATTGATGAGCTTTGAGGGCACTATGGTGTTGAATGCTGAGCTGTAGTCAACGAATAACATTCTCACATAGGTGTTCCTTTTGTTCAAGTGGGAAAGGGCAGTGTGGGGTGCAATAGAGATTGCATCATCTGTGGATCTGTTAGGGCGGCATTGGAGTGGGTCTAGGGTTTCTGGGATAATGGTGTGGATGTGAGCCATGACCAGCCTTTCAAAGCTTTTCATGGCTACAGACGTGAGTGCTACGGGTTGGTAGTCATTTAGGCAGGTTACCTTAGTGTTCTTGGGCACAGGGACTATGGTGGTCTGCTTGAAACATCTTGGTATTACAGACTCAGATAGGGAGAGGATAAAAATGTCAGTGAAGACACTTGCCAGTTGGTCAGTGCATGCTCGCAGTACATGTCCTGGTAATCCGTCTGGCCCCGCGGCCTTATGAATGTTGACCTGTTTAAAGGTTTTACTCACATCGGCTGAGGTGAGCGTGATCACACAGTCGTCCAGAACAGCTGGTGCTCTCATGCATGTTTCAGTGTTATTTGCCTCGAATCGAGCATAGAAGTAGTTTAGCACGTCTGGTAGGCTCGTGTCACTGGGCAGCTCTCGGCTGTGCTTCCCT
The DNA here is from genome assembly GCF_901001165.1 of Salmo trutta. Taxonomy (NCBI): domain Eukaryota; kingdom Metazoa; phylum Chordata; class Actinopteri; order Salmoniformes; family Salmonidae; genus Salmo; species Salmo trutta. The sequence continues at coordinate 54,872,703 of NC_042974.1, read as the reverse complement.
TTGTGGTCTGTAACGGTTTGCTAGCCCTGCCACATTCGACGAGCGTCGGAGCCGGTGTACTACGATATGATCTTAGTCCTGTATTACAGGATTGCCTTTTTGATGGTTCGTCGGCGGGAAAAGCGAGATTTCTTATAAGCTTCTGTTTTAGAGTCCCGCTCCTCGAAAGCGGCACCTTTAGCTCAGTGCAAATGTTGCCTGTAATCTATGACTTCTGGTTGGGGTATGTATGTAAGGTCACTGTGGGGACAATGTCATCGATGCAGGAATTGATGAAGCCAATGACTGATGTGGTGTACTCCTCAATGCCATCGGAAGAATCCTGGAACATATTCCAGTCGTGCTAGCAAAACAGTCCTGTAGCTTACCATCTTCTTCATCTGACAACTTTTTAATTGACCGAGTCACTGGTGCTTCCTGCTTTAATTTTAGCTTGTAATCAGGAATCAGGAGGATAGAATTATGGTCAGATTTGCCAAATGGATGGCGAGGGAGTGCTTTCTACATGTCTCTGTCTGTGGAGTAAAGGTGGTCTTGAGTTTTTCCCCTCTGGTTGCACAAATTTGGTAAAACGGATTTAAGTTTCCCTGCATTAAAGTCCTTGGCCACTATGAGCGCCGCCTCTGGATGAGCATTTTCCTGTTTGCTTATGGCGGAATACAGCTCATTCAGTGCGGTCTTAATGCCAGCATCGGTCCGTGGTGGTATGTAGACAGCTACGAAAAATACAGATAAACTCTCTAGGTAGATAGTGTGGTCTACAGCTTATCGTGAAATACTCTACCTCAGGCGAGCAAAACCTTGAGACTTCTTTAGATATCGCTCACCAGCTGTTGTTTACAAATATACATAGACCGTCACCCCTGATCTTACCAGACGCCGCTGTTCTATCCTGCCGATACAGCGTATAACCAGCCAGCTGTATGTTGATAATGTCATTGTTCATCCACAACTCCGTGAAGCATAAGATATTACAGTTTTGAATGTCCCATTGGTAGTTTAATCTTCCTCGTAGGTCATCGATTTTATTTTCCAATGATTTCATGTTAGCTAGTAGAATGGAAGGCAGTGGGGGTTTATTCGATCGCCTACGAATTCTCAGAAGGCAGCCCGATCTCCGTCCTCTTTTTCTCCGTCTTCTCTTTACGCAAATGACGGTGATTTGGGCCTGTTCCTGGGAAAGCAGTATGTCCTTCACGTCAGGCTCGTCGAACTCGTGAAAGGAAAAAAAAACTTCTGCCAGTTCGTGGTGAGTAATCGCTGTTCTGATGTCCAGAAGTTATTTTTGGTCATAAGAGATGGTAGCAGCAACATTATGTACATATTAAATAAAAAAATATGTTACAAACAAATGCAAAAAAAAACACAGTTGGTTAGGAGCACGTAAAACGTCAGCCGTCTTCTCCATTCCATACGATTTTGTGCTTCCAACTTTGTGGCAAAAGTTTGGGGGAGGCCCTTTCCTGTTGTAGCATGGCAATGCCCACGTGCACAAAACAAACTCCATACAAAAATGGTTTATCAAGATCGGTATGGAAGAACTTGACTGGCCTGCACAGAACCCTGACATCAACCCCATCGAACACTTTTGAGATGTATTGGAACCCCGACTTCGAGCCAGGCCTAATTGGCCAACATCAGTGTCCGACTTCACTAATGCTCTGGTGGCTGAATGGAAACAAGTCACTTCAGCAATGTTCCAACGTCTAGTGGAAAACCTTCCCAGAAGAACGGGGGCTGTAACAAATCCATATTAATGAAAGTATAAAATAGATTTTATACTGTATGATGTCCAGTGTTTCCTACACAACAAATCTGTATGAACGAGGCTTGAAATGACTTAAACTCAGCAAAAAAAGCAACGTCCCTTTTTCAGGACCCTGTCTTTCAAAGATAATTTGTAAAAATCAAAATAACTTCACAGATCTTCATTGTAAAGGGTTAAAACACTGTTTCCCATGCTTGTTCAATGAACCATAAACAATGAATGAACATGCACCTGTGGAACGGTCGTTAAGACACTAACAGCTTACAGACGGTAGGCAATTAAGGTCACAGTTATGAAAACTTAGGACACTAAAGAGGCCTTTCTACTGACTCTGAAAAACACCAAAAGAAAGATGCCCAGGGTCCCTGCTCATCTGCGTGAAAGTGCCTTAGGCATGCTGCAGTGGCGGTTCTAGACCATTTAAACTGGGGGGGCCAAGCTGGGGCCAGTTGTACTGTTAGAGGGGCCAGTTGCATTAGACTTCATTGTTGTCATATCATTTTCTTCACTGCATTGCAGGCATTAGCAGGCAAAAGACCATGTTCATAATTATCATCATTGCCACTGTCTAATAACGGATGTAAAAACAGAATGATAGCAAAAATTAGTTATGTAAAAATTATTTCATACTCCACATTTAGGGCACAGGGGCACTGCCCCCCTCCCCCACCGCCCCCCCCCCCCCCCCCCCCACCCCCAGAACCGCTAGTGGCATGCTGCAAGGAGGCATGAGGACTGCAGATGTGGCCAGGAAAATAAATTGCAATGTCTGTACCGTGAGACGCCTAAGTCAGCGCTACAGGGAGACAGGATGGACAGCTGATCATCCTCACAGTGGTATACCATGTGTAACAACACCGGCACAGGATAGGTACCTCCGAACATCACACCTGCAGGACAGGTACAGGATGGCAACAACAACTGCCCGAGTTACACCAGGAACGCACAATCCCTCCAACAGTGCTCAGATTGTCCGCAATAGGCTGAGTGAGACTGGAATGCGGGCTTGTAGGCCTGTTGTAAGGCAGGTCGTAAGGCAGGGCTTGTAGGCCTGTTGTAAGGTAGGCAACAATGTCGCCTATGGGCACAAACCCACCGTCGCTGGACCAGACAGAACTGGCAAAAAGTGCTCTTCTCTGACGAGTCGCGGTTTTGTCTCACCAGGGGTGATGGTCAGATTCGCGTTTGGAGGTGGAGGGTCCGTCATGGTCTGGGGCGGTGTGTCACAGCATCATCGGACTGAGCTTGTTGTCATTGCAGGCAATCTCAACTCTGTGCATTACAGGGAAGACATCCTCCTCCCTCATGTGGTACCCTTCCTGCAGGCTCATCCTGACATGACCCTCCAGCATGACAATGACACCAGCCATACTGATCGTTCTGTGCGTGATTTCCTGCAAGACAGGAATGTCAGTGTTCTGCCATGGCTAACGAAGAGCCCGGATCTCAATCCCATTGAGCACGTCTGGGACTTCTGGGATTAGAGGGTGAGAGCTAGGGCTATTCCCCCCAGAAATATCCGGGAACTTGCAGGTGCCTTGGTGGAAGTGTGGGGTAACATCTCACAGCAAGAACAGGCAAATCTGGTGCTGTCCATGAGGAGGTGACTTAATGAAGCTGGTGGCCACTCCAGATACTGACTGTTACTTTTGATTTTGACCCCCCCCCCCCTTTGTTCAGGGACACATTATTCAATTTCTGTTAGTCATGTGTCTGTGGAACTTGTTCAGTTTATGTCTCAGTTGTTGAATCTTGTTATGTTCATACAAATATTTACACATGTTAAGTTTGCTGAAAATAAACGCAGTTGACAGCGAGAGGGCGTTTCTTTTTTTGCTGAGTTTATATGCTTCCTAAATATAGCACAATCAAATTATAAAACAGCTAACTATAGGATTTCACCTTCCTTATAACTGTAAAATACATATTTCCATGTCTAGTGTTAGAGAAAATATGCATATTTTCTAAAGGTCTCTCTTGATTAAAACAACTGCCCCCATCGCTGTGAAATTCTCACAGCACTCTAGCTTGGCTTCCTGAACTCATTGGTAACTCGTCTTTCATCTCATAATCATAGTTGCGTGAAGTAGTTTGGGAGTGAGAATGTTGTGTCGACAGGGGGGTGCTGGAAAATTATTTACTATGCTCATATTAATACGTCTATGACAAAAAAGAAAGTGGTTTTTGTTCAAAATCTCTTAATTATTTTAGATTAATGGCCATAAATTAATCTCTGAATGTGCTACCGTGATGCTACCACTCTCTCCTTCTGCGCTATGATGTAACGATTGCAGGCATGTGCTTTGTCTCTGGATGTGATGTAGGGTTCAGACAGGAGTTGATGGACAGTTGAAAGAGTGAATACAATTATAGAAGGGACATCCCAGCTGAAGTGGTTTCATATTTCGCATCCGAAGTGACACAGGTTCAGAAAAAAACAATACTGTGTCCGTGGGGACCAGGGCTACCGCTCACTGCAATCCATTTTGATCTACGGTGTCCACAGATTTCTTTATAAGCAAAAATGTTGGTTGGAACCGGTACCAGAACCATGCAGGTCCCTTACATCTGAAGGCGTCCACATGCCTCCCTGCTGAAACAGTTCGGCAGACGACATTTTGTGACATTTTTGTTAGTTTTGGACTTTAGTGAGGGTTTTTTTGGTTGTTCGGGTGCACAAACAATATTCTGAAGGAAGGCCAAAGTTCAGAGCCGCCTATGCCCCTTCGTCGGTGATTGGTCAGCAGTAGGGATTTTAAGTCTTTGTTGTCATTCATCGAGAGACGACTCGCATTCGTGTTCATTTTTTTATTGAAAAATACTGCACCAAACATCTTAGTTAGATGTAAAATTGTGCAACGAAGATCTCTTCGAAAAGCATGTCAAAATTAAGGACAGATTTCTTGAGTTATCTATGGTTTATCAAAATGGACAAACAGTACTATTGCTGCTTCTTTCTCATTTTTCAAGCGAAGGTATTTTAAGGGAATACGCAAAGAGCACAATCGTTCGGTTCTCGGCTAGGCACCAGTCAAACTGAAGCATGCTGAAGGATTAAGAGGTTTTAAGGACTACGGGGCTCTGGTCAAAAGCACTGCACTGCATAGGGAATAGGGTGCCATTTGGGATGTAGAGGAAAGTCTTGTACTGTACTAACTGTCAATTCTTTGTTGTAATGTTAATAGTTGCTCATTAAAGAGGCAATCTGCAGTTGCTACATCCATTTTTGGACTCATAAATATATTATGTGTACCCATTGATTCTTGATGAATATTACTTATAAATGCCTCATGAGCTTAGTTCAACTGTCCTACCCCATCAGAACCCCAAATGCGAGATTGTTTTACTCCGATGTTGGTAAACAAAGTAAATGCAAACTAACACTGGACATGTCCAAATACCCATAAATACATTCTAAATAGTAGGCATTTTGGGTATGCAAAAAACATTTATGTATGGTATGTAAAATGTCAAACATTGAATATGCTATGCCAGGATGTCATACTCATTTGGCTTTTCATTTAGTAAAATTCATTGCACACTACTGAGGAAGAGAATCGTCTTTCGGGACCCACATGTGTTTGACAACAGCTGATAATCAGATATGGTGACACACTATACCAAAATGAACGAATTGTGGGAATTAACACAACTGATTATTGTACAGAACAAAAATATAAATGCAACATGTAAAGTGTTGGTACCTGACAGGTGTGGCATATCAAGAAGCTGATTAAACGGCATGATCATTACACAGGTGCACCTTGTGCTGAGGACAATAAAAGGTCACTCTAAAATTAGGAGTTTTGTCACACAACACAAGGCCACAGATGTCTCAAGTTTTGAGGGAGCATGCAATTGGCATGCTGACTGCAGGAATATCCACCATAGCTGTTGCCAGGTAATTTAATGTACATTTCTCTACCGTAAGCCGCCTCCAATGTAATTTTTGAGAATTTGGCAGTATCTCCAACCAGCCTCACAACCGCAGACCCCGTGTCACCATGCCAGCCCAAGACCTCCACATCTGGCTTCTTCACCTGCGGGATCGTATGAGACCAGCCATCCGGACAACTGATGAAACTGTGGGTTTGCACAACCAAAGAATGTCTGCACAAACCATCAGAAACTGTTTCAGGGAAGCTCATCTGGGTGCTCGTAGCCCTCAACAGGATCTTGACCTGACTGCAGTTCAGCGTTGCAACCGACTTCAGTGGGCAAATGCTCACCTTCGATGGCCACTGGCACGCTGGAGAAGTGTGCTCTTCACAGATAAATCCCAGTTTCAACTTTACTGGGCAGATGGCAGACAGCGTCATGTGGGCGAGCGGTTTGCTTATTGTGAACAGAGTGCCCCATGGTGGCGGTGTGGTTATGGTATGGGCAGGCATAAACTACGGACAACGAACACAATTGCATTTTATCTTTGACAAGTTGAATACAAAGAGATACCATGACGAGATCCTGAGGCCCATAGTCGTGTCATTCATCCGCTGCCATCACCTCATGTTTCATCATGATAATGCACTGAAATGTCCCAATTCTTCCATGGCCTGCATACTCATTAGACATGTCACTCATTGAGCATGTTTGGGATGCTCTGTATCAATGTGTACGACAGCGTGTTCCAGTTCCCGCCAATATCCAGCAACTTTGCACAGCCTTTGAAGAGGAGTGGGACAACATCTGTACAATCTGATCAATTCTATGCGAAGGAGATGTGTTGCACCGCATGGGGCAAATCATGGTCACACCAGATACTGACTGGTTTTCTGATCCACACCCCTACAATTTTTTTAAGGTATCTGTGACCAACAGATTCATATCTGCATTCCCAGTCATGTGAAATCCATAGATTAGGGCCTAATGAATTTATTTCAATTGATTGATTTCCTTAAATAAATTGTAAAACCTTATATTTTTGTTTAGGGTAGATGACGCATTCTCATTATGGGTGAAACTAGTATGTTAATATTTGTGGCTCACTGCATACATTTCTACTAAATAATATGTTCTAAATAGTATGTAGTATACACATTGGGGAGTTTTGGAACCTCCTGGTTGGAGGTCATGCTCCTGGTTGGAGGTCATCCTCCTCCTCTGCCTGCTGATTCGAGGTCATGCTCCTAATTCGAGGTAATGCTTCTCCTCTGCCTCCTGATTGGAGTTCATGCACCTGGTTGGAGGTCATCCTCCTCCTCTGTCTCCTGGTTGGAGGTCATGCTCCTCCTCTGCCTCCTAGTTGGAGGTCATGCTCCTCCTCTGTCTCCTGGTTAGAGGTCATGCTCCTCCTCTGTCTCCTGGTTGGAGGTCATGCTCCTCCTCTACCTCCTGATTGGAGGTCATGCTCCTGGTTGGAGGTCACGCTCCTCTTCTGCCTCCTGGTTGGAGGTCACACTCCTCCTCTGCCTCCTGGTTGGAGGTCATATTTCTCCTCTGCCTCCTGGTTGGAGGTCATGCTCCTCCTCTGCCTCCTGGTTGGAGGTCATGCTCCTCCTCTGCCTCCTGGTTGGAGGTCATGCTCCTCCTCTGCCTCCTGGTTGGAGGTCATGCTCCTCCTCTGCCTCCTGGTTGGAGGTCATGCTCCTCCTCTGCCTCCTGGTTGGAGGTTATGCTCCTCCTCTGCCTCCATATTGGAGATTGTTTTTGAGGGCATTATTCCTTTAAGGGACTTGCAGATGGGGAACTGTTCCCCCTCACTAGATTTATTTTAATCTACTGTCTTGTGTAGTTGACTGTGCTAAATTAGCTAGCTAGCTCTCCTGACTAACACACCAGGCAATGACATTTTGTTGTCTTTCCTTATATTTTTTATTTGAATAATGAATCATGAAACCGCCAAGTCTTCCTCATTGATGATGTGGCGGCTCAACTTTAAAGGGGCAATCAGCAATTGAAACAATAATAAACACATTTTCCCTGCCCCTGTTTCAGTAAATAGCTGAGGGATTATTAGGGCTGGAGAAATTTAACCATTCTCAAATTCATAGACAGAGCAATGGATGAAAGGACTGACCATCCATGATATTAAAATAATTGTTTTAAACATGTTTTGAGGATATGCAGTATAGTGTTTGCTTACATGGAGTAAACGTATATTTCGTTTCTGATGGGGTACGACAGTTGAACTAAACTCATGAGGCATTTGTAAGTAATATTAATCAAGAATCAGTGGGTACATATAATTAATTTATTAGTCTAAAAATATATATAGCAGCTGCAGATTGCCTCTTTAAGCAACAGTACCCTTTTTTATACTCATTCATCGCCCCAAGAATCCTCTGAGGTTTTAAACCTTCAAACAGTACCCCCCACCCCAAACCTGCTGGCTTGCCAACACCAAATGCCAGAATTGATTTTGTGTGAAGCACCACCAGCTCCTCCTCCTAGGGATCATCTACCTAACCCCTGCAAATGGCTCTCTCTCTCACACTCTCTCTTTGTGTGTGTGTGTTTGTGTGTGAGAGAGGGAGGCCCCAGAGAAAGGCTAGATAGGCCCCAGAGAAAGGCTAGATAGGCCATCAGATAAAGCAACTACTACATTGTACATTTTTGTCAATTAGCAGACACTCTTATCCATTTATAATCCACTTACAATCAGTGACGACGGCACCTTAATAAAAAACTTCCTCAATCATTATTTTAGACGTAAATGTATGTACAGTAACTTAGAGAATACACCTCCATAGTTTGTGTTCCACTTCCAGAGGCAACCCCAAATGGCCGTGGTAAACTTTAATTCCACGAGGATCTTCCTTTTGTATAAGCTATTAAAGAGAGGTTAAAGGAACACTCAAAGTGAAGATTACCAATGGAAATATAATGCATTGTACTTTCCTTGCAGATTACCTGGTAATAAGGACACAGAAGTCTGACTGAAGAAAATGTAAAGGTAGTATAGGTGTACATTAGTCAAATGCAGTAGGGTCACCGAGAAACCAACTGAGATAAAAGTCAGAGGTATCTTGCCTTGTATCCTGATCCTTTCACGATCCCCTTTAAATTAAACATTCTTTCCCATTTCCGTACACATACTGACACGCAAAATGAACATTAGTGTTATCGAAATGTTATTGTTTCACTAAGTTCATCTCCCTGTCTCCTGCTGCCATGCGGGGTTGTCTGTCTCTCATCTCCATTTTGTTTCCATCTTGTCCATTTTTCAATATTTATAAGGCTTGCTCGTATGAATCTACTGATTTAATAGATTCTCTGCATTTGTTGGCAATAATGTCCACATAAACCACATTCCACACTCCAGATTGTTGGAGGCTTAGTCTACTATTAAATCATGCTAAATATCAATGACCCAAATTTCCCCATCGTTCTGTTCTCACTCTCTCAACACACTTCCAATAACAGAACAGGAGACTGAGGAAGTGGAGAAGGGATTCAATTTTTATCCATCATGTTAAGTATTAAGTAATCTAGAAACCCAGAAACAAATATGGTGTGTGTGTGCTGTTCAGCTAACGTTTATGTTAAGACAGAAGAGTCATCCAGGTATGACTATGGTTTCTAACCAAATGGCACCCTATTCCCTACATAGTGCATTACTTTTAACCAGAGCCCTAAAGGACCTGGTCAAAAGTAGTACATTATATAGGGAATTGGGTGCCATTTTGGACGTAGACATGTCTCTCACCAGGAACCAGGAGATAGTGCCAGCATCTGAAAGCTGGTCTTAGCGCCATCCTTCACTTCACTTCACAGGTTACTAACTGACAACACCCATGTAACCATAAACACACCACCAAATAAATACTGAAAAGAAATTCCCATAATGAAATGTGTAGTGTCTTTGGCTATGCCGGATTAAGTGATATGACATGCTATTCTATAAAATCATTTCTCTGTAATTAATATTACCTGATTAAGCTAATCAGGTAGATAATTAACTAGAAAGTCGGGGCACCACAAAATAATGTTTATAGAGCTGTTATCTTCCGAATAAACTCTTAAATACCGAGTAATCTTTTACATCAATAGCAGTCAATATTTAATCGTCACCTTATTTAGTCTCATCTGAAAGTTGTAAATTCTTGGTTATCTTCACGAATCCTGGCTAACAAGTTGAATCAGCAATACAAAATTTGGTTTAATTATTTATTTACTAAATACCTAACTAATCACACAGAATTACATATACACAGAATGGATCATACATTGATTACAAATTATGTCATAAAGAAAACGTCCCTGGTGGATGGAGCCGACATGACAGCTGGTTACACAAAGAGAGGGGGGTTGGGTTTGAGTGAAAGAGCGGGAAGACTGAGGAACAAAGGGAGAAGCTATGCTATCGTAAATACAGTATCTTATGCATTCTGAATTACCGCCTATTTGAAAAAGGAGAATGCAATAAATATTTACTCTGAGCTGCGCTTCGGTAGATGGGAGGCCGGGTGGTCCAGCATGGATCTCTGGTCCTCTGAAGATTATCTGGTGGTAGAATGGATAATTGGTAGTACCATCGTCGTGTGGTAGAACAGATACTCTGTCCGTCCTCTCCTAGCCCACGTCTACAGTTGCTGCGCTAACGCAACGGCTAGGAGGTATCACTTCTTTAGTGAATAAGAGTTCAAAGTTCATACCAAGTTGACATACTTTAAGCTCATGCTATATTCTCGCTGGTATAGTCCAAATTCATCCTTCCGGGGTGTAGGTCGTCACCTTCACATTGAAATTCGATGCTAATTTCGTTAGGTTCTCTAAGGTTTGGCTTAGTTCTGTAGGTGGTCTTTGTCCTTTCAACGTGGGGACCTCAAGTCCACACGTCCTTGGAACAGCTTATTATCTGAGCCCTAACGTCCTCGGAAAATAACGTTACATTTTGTCAGGGGCTTTATATAGTGGTAGGAGAGAGGGCATGTTTCATAGTTTACAACCAATATCTCTTCACATGGGCGGGGCCACTGAGTGAGCAGAGCTTTAACCTTTTGAAAACCCAATTCTCTCATTTGGAAGCTGAAATTACATTTCATCTTTTCACAAATAGTTTCATATTTAAACATTTAAATTGCACAATAATTCCATATGAATCTGAACTAGAATGTGTAGACTTTCCAAGATACAGTTTATGTCGTCCTATCATCAGTAATAATGTCTCAGACGCAAACTGATCTGGCATCATATTCATTAAGTACCAACGCATATTTTCAACTGGTTCGATTACCAAAATATGGTTCCTTTCCCCCCACCTTTTGATGTTCCCAGACTCTCTATGTTTAACAAAGGCTTTTCAAGAGTCCTTCTGTAGAGTCAAGAGAGAGGAAAGGGAGAAAGGTATTTATGGGGGGGGTCATAAACCTCACCCACAGGCCAACGTCATGACAAGTGCAACAATTTAACTGGGTGTTTAAGTATTCAATCATGTACGAGCACCACATTCTAGAGAGAATTATAAAGCATTAAGTGTTAAAACATTGCTTTATGAAACCAAACATGAAGTCTTGAGTTTATGGTAAATAAATGGGTTCTCTGTAAAAAGCCCTTGAGAAAACTAACAATGCTTTCTTTCCACTCTTCTGCGTAGTAAATTAGGAACACTAATTGGAAAAGTGTCCATTTTGTCTAGCAAATCTCCATGGGAAAGATGTGATATGTGATCTTTTCCCAAACGTACTTAGAAAACACACACGAAGCAGAAAGGATGTCAAAGAACCATGATAATTAACCAAGATAATTAATCTATTGGTCTGTTCAAACCATGAAACCGTGAAAACAGCATGGCATGGCATTATACCATTTTGGGACAACATATTACCCTCTGTATGAAACGAGCCCAATGAGCCCGATGGGCCATGGTCAAAAGTTAGTACATTGTGCCATTTGGTATGATACCTGTGTGTGGTGGTGAGGGGTTTGGGACAGTTAAAAGAAAAGCATTTGGCCATGTGTTAAGTGAAAGCTATTAAGCAGCCTTTATTGTGATTATTGAAGAGGTCCTATTGAACTGTGCTTAAACTGACACACACCCTGTCTTGTTTTGCACACTTTGTACAAAATAATAAAATGCAGTACTACAGGATATTTCTTAACGTAGCTCTTTATTAGCTAACTACAACTTGCATGTTCACGTATCTCCAACCATGATCAACTGACCATGACCTAACCATCTGAGTGGTCTTAACCAATCATAGCACAGTATGATACGGCGGTAAAATGTCAATGTAGATGTAAAAGTTCTAATATATCTCTAGTTACCCTGTTTTTCTACATGGTAAAATGACAGTTGGACAAACACTGTGCAATAATAATTCAGGGTTCAAATATACATGAAAGTTTATACGTTTGGCAATGGCCTGCATCTGAAATGGCACCATATTCCCTATATAGTGCACTACTTTTGACAGAGCCCTAAGCTAGCCTCTGACTGTCTCCAGTCCTCTGTCTGCTGCCACTTCTCATTTCTAGATAGACTGCTCTCTCCTACTGCCTCCTACGCCAATAATAGCTCATCAAAAACAACATTTGGTCAAAAGTGGCACATTATTCCCTTTATAGTGCAAAAGTAGTGCACTAAATAGTGAATAAAGTGCCATTTCAGACGCATGCTACATCTCTATTTGGTACTGGAATAAAGGCAGCAGCATCCCCGATGGCCCATGTCTGTGCCACTCATTTGCCAATTAAAGGGGTCCTCCTCATTCTGATACTTGCGACTTAAAAGAAACGGTCAAAAATGGTGATGAATCTGAGGTGACAGATGAGTAAACTAGGATCTGCATTGCAATAAACCATAATGTGCTTTAGATATTAATATCAACTGACACCATTGACAGGTCACACGAGGTTCAATTTCATTTGTCACTCTATTCCAGATGATCTTACTTTGGGTAAGTCCCAAATGTCTCCCTATTTAGTGCACTATTTTTGACCAGGCCCCATAGGGCTCTGGGAAAAGTAGTGCACTATATAGGGAATATGGTTCCATTTGGGACCAGACATTATTTAATTTGTCACTCTATCCCATTTAATTTGTCACTCTATGCCAGACGATCTTACTTTGTCTTTTTGTTCTCTTTCCATCAGGGAAGTAACATCTCACAGCCCAGAGGGACATTTAAAGCACTTTCATTTAAAATGCAAGATGGCATACGTGATATTTTCATTAAAATGCAAAATGCTTGCCATTACCGATGGATACAGGTAGTATACTATTATCTACTCAATACAGAATGAAATGAGCAGTATGTTGTCAAGTGCATCACTCTCTCACGATGGTAAAATGACTTTAAGAGTGTACTGATGAAAGGAATGACGATCCGCTTTATAAACAAATAACCACCAATCAAGGTATATCACAAGTCAGGTTCCAGTCTGTTTGATCTGTCATTGTCACACCAAACAATAACCATCGGAGTTAGAAAGACAGCTGTAACAGTGCTGGGTCCAGGCTAGGTATTTGTTCCCAAAGGAAAATCCCAAAACAGCTGCACCTTGCTGCAAGGCAGCGTCCAACCCTGCCTTCCAGTTTTTGCCATCATAAATGCCTTTTATGCCTGGATGCCTGCCTGCCTGCCTGCCAGCCTGCTATCCTGTCCCCCACCGCATGACACTAAGTCCTGATTGAAGCGCCCCTCCTGGTTATCCTTAATCCGGCCTGTGAAATGTGACAAGATCATTCTTCAGGACTACTTTAGGCTGAATAATCTGCCTATCACCGACAGTCATCCCAACCTGCACCACTCCTTCCACTGTCATAACATGCTACCTGCTACCTTTCCAGCCCGGCTCAACTCTCATAAATTAAATCTTAAATTAGTAAATAAATATGGGATCAGCAAACTAACAAACCATGCTTTACTCACTGAATTCAGCATGTGAACTGTACTTGTGAACTGTACGGTATAATATTGAATTACATTTGAAAATACATGGAATTACACATTTCAAAAGCAAGATGTTATTATTGGTGTCTTTGTGATCATTCCATGTAGTGTTGTTATTGAACTTATTATCAAATAATAGAAAATGCACCTAAAACTTACCGATAAAGTTCCTTCAGTCCTTCAGAGTGAAGCATCACACACCATGGTGCCATGCCATCCATGCTTTGATGTCTAGAACTGAAGTCTGATTCCATTTCATTTATCTCCTGTAAGACTATTAGGAGATCGGTCTTAAATGCGTCTTCCTGAAGTTTCCACAAAGTTCTAAGGGCAGTAATATGGCAGCTGTCAAATTGTGATGCACCAGCCGTACCACACATTCGTTCCAGTCCTAACAAGGAGGGGAGGTGAAGTCAGATCCAGTCAGATCCGTTCTATACCATGACTGCAGCTTGCCAAGTTCTTCCTCATCTACCTGGTGGCAAGAAGTGGACGACCGACAGACCGACACCATAATCTCCTCTCCAGGCTGTACTTCCGTCCAACCCACCCCAAGGCTCTTCCGACCACAGCTTTAGTTAATTGATGAGACACCATGAAAAATACCCTTCACCGGAATGTTCTAGGTTTTCACCTCAACTTTTCTAACTCTGTTTCAGTCATGTCATACTGACTACACCTCATCTCATGTTGTTTCACTTCTGAAAGGCATCATGAGGGACATCATGATATTTCACGTATGTCGGCTCTCTCCGAGTTAAGTTTTTACAAATTATGTCGGTGCTATTTAGAGGGTAAAAATCTTCCATGCACCGTGCAGACAGTTGAAAGGAATGTAATGAAGAATATTCCTTCTAGGGATCTGAAATGTCCTGTCCTGAATGCATAACATCTGTAATACTTTCTGACACATCCACCCAACCTTTTCCCTGACAGCTTCTGTGAGGGTTTCTATTTTGTATCTTTGGGTGCAGAACAGAAGAAAGCAGTCTAGTTCCTTGCCATTTAACATTGAAAGGCATCTCTTAACTCGCAGCCTAATTCCCACACTTAAAGACAGGGATGTCTACCACAGGATGCAATAACATGCTATCAAGACCATCAGAGACTGCAATTTAGATCTGTCAGACAGCTAGCCAGGCAGGCAGCCGCAGAGAGATTGCAAAGAGTTTCACATCTAGCTCATCAGTCAGAGGCACTTTTACAAGACCAATAGAACTTAGCTCTATGATAGAGCATGTAGCCCTCCTAAACGTTATTGTAGTCAGCATATACCCTCTTATAATGGTTATTGTAGTCAATACATATTATGTTGTTATTGTAGTTAGGCTTTACTGAGTTTATCCTCAGCCTATTGCCGGTTCATTCAGGACTGTAGTTCCATAAGCAAAGCATTAGCCTTAGACCCTTAAAACATACTGACAAACATCAACCTTCGTTCTTGATTATCAAACAATGCATAATCTGGGAACATTCTACACTAACACATATATATATTTTTTAAAACATCTACAGTGAATGCATCACAAATGGCACCCTATTTTCTATATACAGTACAGTAGTGCACTACTTTGACCGGGCTCTGGTCAAGTAGCACACTGATAGGGAATAGGGTGCAATTTGGGATGCACACCCTTACCAAAAAAAACAGGTTTCTGTCAAACAGTTGTAGCAAATCTTTGGCCAATTTTCCACAAATTTAACCTCTACAGGATTGGTGGGTCCCCCTCGGGACGGTTGAGCTAACGTAGTCTAATGCGATTAGCATGTGGTTGTAAGTAACAAGAAAACGTCCCAGGACATAGACATATGTGATATTGGCAGAAAGCTTAAATTCTTGTTAATCTAAATGCACTGTCCAATTTACAGTAGCTATTACAGTGAAAGAATACCATTGCTATTGTTTGAGGAGAGTGCACAGTTGTGAACTTGAAAAGTTATTAATAAACCAATTAGGCACATTTGAGCAGTCTTGATACAACATTTTAAACAGAAATGCAATGGTTCATTGGATCAGTCTAAAACTGTGCATATACACTGCTGCCATCTAGTGGCCAAAATCTAAATTGCGCCAGGTTTAACCTTGTTCTGAACACCTCCAAAACAAAGGTCATGTGGTTTGGTAAGAAGAATGCCCCTCTCCCCACAGGTCTGATTACTACCTCTGAGGGTTTAGAGCTTGAGTTAGTCACCTCATACAAGTACTTGGAAGTATGGCTAGACAGTACACTGTCCTTCTCTCAGCACATATCAAAGCTGTAGGCTAAAGTTAAATCTAGACTTGGTTTCCTCTATCGTAATCACTCCTCTTTCACCCCAGCTGCCAAACTAACCCTGATTCAGATGACCATCCTACCCATGCTATATTACGGAGATATAATTTATAGATCGGCAGGTAAGGGTGCTTTCGAGCAACTAGATGTGCTTTACCATTCGGCCATCAGATTTGCCACCAATGCTCCTTATAGGACACATCACCACACTCTATACTCCTCTATAAACTGGTCATCTCTGTATATCCGTCGCAAGACCCACTGGTTCATGCTTATTTATAAAACCCTCTTAGGCCTCACTCCCCCGTATGAGATATCTACTGCAGCCCTCATCCTCCACATACAACACCCGTTCTGCCAGTCACATTCTGTTAAAGGTCCCCAAAGCACACACACATCCCTGGGTCACTCCTAGTTTGCAGTTCGCTGCGGCTAGTGACTGGAACGAGCTGCAACAAACACTCACACTGGACAGTTTTATCTCAATCTCTTCATTCAAAGACTCAATCATGGACACTCTTACTGACAGTTGTGGTTGCTTTGTGTGATGTATTGTTGTCGCTATCTTCTTGCCCTTTGTGCTGTTGTCTGTGCCCAATAATGTTTGTACCATGTTTTGTGCTGCTATCATGTTGTGTTGCTACCATTTTGTTGTTATGTTGTGTTGCTACCATGCTGTGTTGTCATGTGTTGCTGCCTTGCTATGTTGTTGTCTTAGGTCTCCCTTTATGTAGTGTTGTGTTGTCTCTCTTGTCGTGATGTGTGTTTTGTCCTATATTTATATTTTATTTATTTACATTTTTAATCACAGCCCCCGTCCCTGCAGGAGGCCTTTCGCCTTTTGGTAGGCCATCATTGTAAAAAACTATTTGTTCTTAACTGACTTGCCTAATTAAATATAAGGTTAAATAAAATATATCTTTTTTTTTTCTTTTTTTTACTCATGCATGCAAGAAGCCTTGACCTAGTACACACATATTTCTCTGTCCTCTGTTTTATTGAAGGCCTCAATCTGTCTTTTTGCCTTTTTGCCATTGATCTAATTTGTACAAAGACTGAACGTATGGGACATATTCATGAGAATAATACTTGCATTTGCTTACCTTATCAACTGTGAAGACGATAATGTCAAAAACTGTTATGAGTGAATGCACCACAAACATCTTCCAAGGGTGTCCTCTTCCCAATGCAGCCTCTTTCACCCGTCCCAAATCACAACAAATGCACTAAATAGTACACTACTTTTGAACAGAGCCCTGCACTAAATAGGGAATATGGTGGCAATGCTGCAATGGCTCCAAAGACACTGCAGTTCAGTTCATTAGCTAGGGCTGTTAATTTCCTGATAAGCACGCCACTCTGTGTGACACAGTAGGGTCACATACTTAACCATTATTAATGTGACAGGCCTCAGTGCAAAGCCAATTAATTAAACAGGAGCAATCTCTATCCATACTCAGTCCCAGGCCCTGGAATGGATAACACTTAAGACCGCTTCCATATGACCAAGAGTCAGACCTGGATTCAAATACATTGAGCATTTGCTTTAGCCTGCCTACTGTGCCAGATGGGTAGGGCTTCCAGTTTTGGGAATATTCGATTGGCTCCCTTAATCCAGGCAAGCTCAATCAAGCACAGCTAAAACATTTGAAAGGGTGGCAGGTAGCTTAGTTAAGAGCGTTGGGCCAGTAACTGAAAGGTTGCTGGTTCGAATCCCAGGGTTGACTTGGTGAAAAATCTGCCAATCTGCCCTTGAGCAAGGCACTTAACCCTAGTTGCTTTGGGTAAGAGTGTCTGTAAAAATGTAACTGTATTTGAAGTGTCTCTTAGGACTGCTTCTATGTGACAAAGAGTTAAGGCCTCTGTGTGCTCTACACTCACTGACAGGTCAGGAAAAGAGGTATGAAACAACAGCACCTTCCAACCATTATGATTCATCTCCCCTTTTAACCTGTCAGATCCAATAGTCCACCTTTCTGTCCATCTGCTGAGATGGTAAACAGCAAGCCTCTCTGCCACAACATGAATATTCATGTCAAAGAAATGTCTTATTCTCCATTTGCTCAACATTATCATGTCACATTTATCGATCCGATTATTTATACAGGCCCAGCAAGGCTTAGATGTGCTAGTCAGGGGCTTTTATATGGCATCCTTCATTGAAATGACAGACACAGTATATTAAGATGATTCTAATGAATACTTTGGTTTTTGCATGATGGTTACAAGCTGATACATTAGGCCTTGCTGCCACTTCCTAGATATTTCGAGGTGCCAGACAAAGACATGTTATTAGATAACACTACAGTTCAAAGATGGTAGAGGCAAAAGCTACTTACATGAATAAAAACAGCAATTCAGAAGTAGATTCGTTTTTATTAATTGTGTAATTATTATGTACATAACGAACAACTGTGTCATTGGGATCGGTTGCATGCGTGTGTTTCGTTGCATGTTTTACGTTAACTGGAGAATAGAGACATGATGAGTTGAGAACAAATGAACCACTACTGTACTCATGAATAGTAAAAACTGCGGTAAATGATATTTGCACTTATATGTCTGTAGGGTCATGTACAATACACGACTACAGTCATAATAACAGCACCTGTCATATAAACTCTTATCTCCAATCAGTTCCCCTGTTAATTAAGCCAACTGTTAAAAATGTATCTTGTCTCTCGCATAGTGGAGGAGACAGTCCAACTCATAATGGAGGTTAAAAGGCTATAAAATATAATGTTAAGTTTATAATTTACGGCGTCACGTCTTCAAATTGCTCCTATATTGAAGGTCTCTGCGGTTTAGGGAATGTTTCCAAAACTAAATCGGAAAAAATAACTGAGAACCCAAATATTCACTATAGCTTATTCTGAGGGCAGTTTTAGCTGTTGAAATAGTGGAACTTAAGCTACATCATATCAAAACAACACTATAAAGGCTTAGCAGCTATATACGAGTTTTAGTTTATGAGAATTTAGAAATTAATTGAAATAATCAATATTGGACTTCAAAGCAACGTCAAATATAGCGGTCATGTCATATAATAAAATAAAACATTTACTATAAAACAAATGCACAAAAAAAGCTTTCTGTAGACCTATATTGTAGGAGAGAATCAGTTACCAATCATGTATTGGTCTCCAACCACCGTGGCTGTCCTCAGAAAAGGGGTGAAAGATCCCTGATGGACCGTCTGTGCTGTAAATAATTATATTTGCATGTAGGGAGTGATTCATAAACATGTCACTAGTGTGAAATATGGGCAGGATTTCAAACGTTCTATTTTAAATGTCATGAATTATGGCAACAAAAAATGTGTTCCCGTTTAATGCCGAGTACTTGGTGTCTGGTGCAATGGGCTATCCATCACGCGGACAATAAAAGGAGTTTTGCCTGACGGTGGAAATTTATGGTCGCCCTTCTACGCCCTAATAACTCACGCGCTGTGTCGGGGGCTTGACAGCCATTGCTGAAAACAGCACCCCTGGTATCAATTTTAAAAAATCCCCTTGCATAATTTTTACTTTTTTTTCGGATCAGCAGGACGCTTAAATTAGGTGATATAGGCTATGACGTTTTGGAAATATAGGAATAATCCGATGTGATAAAAGGGAAATGAAATTAATGACTAATTGTTTTTGAGCCGTTTAGCTTGTGGAATTGGTAAAATGTCACAAGCATCTTATCATGTGAGTGACTTATTATGCAAGTTGTCGGGGAAACTATGCTAATAGGGGCGGGTTGCATTCATAATATCTTGTTTAGATGTGACAATTTATGTTCATCATAATTTTGATTGAGCAAATTGCGCACCTCAATCTAAATCGAATGTCAAACTACTGCTGTTAGGGATTCCATTGTAGGCCTCAGATAAACTGAAAATAAGGAGTTTGATATTCTGGGTACTTTTGCATCAGTTCTTATTTTTTTACCTTTTTGCACATAATGAAAAAGACAAGCAAGAGTAGACTACATTTTACACTATTATAAAAACGATGTAAATAACTGTCATTTGAACCACAGTCAATATAATCAAACATTGTAAACTTTTCAACTCAAAACCCACCCAAAATATTAGATATTTTTTTATCAACCCTGAATTACTGGCCCTTGGAGCTGTGCTGCCTAATCGAATGTGTCAGCCTTCAGTGTTGGTGAAATATGATGACATGAGAGTTGTCTACTTTAGGCTGAGGGATTGGTGTGAGTCCCAAGCAGCACCCTGTTCCCTACATTTGCCTAGTACACCACTTTTGACCATGACCCATAAGGCTTTGGTCAAAAATAGTGCACTATAAACAAAAAATAAAAAAGGTTCTTGAGGGGTTCTTTGTCAGGGGTGAGGGTGATATGTGTAACACATTTTGTTTTGCATATCAGGAAGGGTCCTTTACTGCTGTGATGGTTGTGAAGGACCATCCGGTTATTTCCCTCTCTGCCATGTTTTCCTTTTCTGCCATGAAATGCTACACTGTTAAAAGGTTCCTGTAATTGTACAGTACACTACAGGCTACTGGTTGCAGTGCCAACTGTCAGTGGAAGTGGTGTACCAAGTGGTCATGTTGTCAAAGGTTAACTGCTATTAACTTACTTGCAACTAGCTGGCCGTAAATTACTGTACTTTCAATTAACTTTTTTGATTACAAGATATAGCTTAGCATTAGTTGACAACTACTAAGCATTCTTTGTGGTGAACACACTTGGGACTCAGCCGCACCTGGCCTCAATCTCTTAGTTTGCAGGAAACTGACCTTCCTGCCACACAATCAGACCAGTGAGCATGACAGATATCAGCCACAGTAAGTTACAGTAAATCTTACAATAACCACAAGCTGAGAGTAAATTATTGGAAAATAAACAGGAATTTCCTGGAAAATGCACAGTAACCTTTAACAGTGCAGTTCTTGATTGTCACAAGCTCTTACAACGACTGTAGAACTGGGAGTGGACAAATGCGGTGGTCAGTCTTCATCAATATAACAATAAAACGACTTAAACTGGTACAGCACTTCCATTAACGGTTGGCACAAATACAATATATTTTAGACCATGCCCCAAATATGCTAATGAGCCCCCACCAGCACATTGCCCCCACCTACATTTCAAAGTACAGTAATGATTGTACCTTAATATTTAATATATTGGGTAGAAAAAATACCTTTATACTAAATTTTGCACACATTTATCCTTTAAGTTACTGACCAGTACCATGTGATTACCTAACAGTGTTTGCTATAAACACATCTGAAGTATCCTATAAGTATAGCTGTAGAACTTATCATTGGTTCTACCTGGAACTAGAGTTTTTTTTCATGAGAGGGTTCTATATGGTTCTCAAAAGGGTTCCCCTACAGGGACAAATCAAAGGGTTCTATGTAGCATCCAAAAGGGTTTCTCTATAGGGACAGATGACAAAACCCTGGAACCAGAGGGTTCTTCATGAGAGGGTTTTGTGTAGAACCCAATTGGGTTGCCCTAGAGGGACAAAACAGAGAACCCCACAAGGATTCCTTGTGAGGGGGTTCTAAAAAAATCAAAGGGTTCTCTCAGAAGGGTTCCCTCATAGGGATAAATGGCAGAATGTCTATTGGTTCTAATCTATTAACAATCTCTATCATATTAACAGACTTGGTGGTGTAGTAGGAAAGTCAGGTCCCTGGCAACCAATAGGTTGTGACTTCAAATCCCATGAGAGGTTGACTCCCAAGTAGTGAGAATGGAGCAGCATACTATCCCTTAAAGCAATAATACCTTAATCCAGCTCTAAACATATTGTAACTTATTTACCGTATTTTCCCTGCAACCAGTAGCTGGGAAATGTTTAACAGTGTAATGAAGAACCCTCTGGTTGTAACAGTGTAATGAAGAACCCTCTGGTTGTAACAGCGTAATGAACAACCCTCTGGTTGTAACAGTGTAATGAAGAACCCTCTGGTTGTAACAGCGTAATGAACAACCCTCTGGTTGTAACAGTGTAATGAAGAACCCTCTGGTTGTAACAGTGTAAAGAAGAACCCTCTGGTTGTAACAGTGTAATGAAAAACCCTCTGCTTGTAACAGTGTAATGAAGAACCCTCTGCTTGTAACAGTGTAATGAAGAACCCTCTGGTTGTAACAGTGTAATGAAGAACCCTCTGGTTGTAACAGTGTAATGAAGAACCCTCTGGTTGTAACAGCGTAATGAAGAACCCTCTGGTTGTAACAGCGTAATGAAGAACCCTCTGGTTGTAACAGTGTACCCTCTGGTTGTAACAGTGTAATGAAGAACCCTCTGGTTGTAACAGCGTAATGAAGAACCCTCTGGTTGTAACAGTGTAATGAAGAACCCTCTGGTTGTAACAGCGTAATGAAGAACCCTCTGGTTGTAACAGTGTAATGAAGAACCCTCTGGTTGTAACAGCGTAATGAAGAACCCTCTGGTTGTAACAGTGTAATGAAGAACCCTCTGGTTGTAACAGTGTAATGAAGAACCCTCTGGTTGTAACAGTGTAATGAAGAACCCTCTGGTTGTAACAGTGTAATGAAGAACCCTCTGGTTGTAACAGCGTAATGAAGAACCCTCTGGTTGTAACAGTGTACCCTCTGGTTGTAACAGTGTAATGAAGAACCCTCTGATTGTAACAGTGTAATGAAGAACCCTCTGGTTGTAACAGTGTAATGAAGAACCCTCTGGTTGTAACAGCGTAATGAAGAACCCTCTGGTTGTAACAGTGTAATGAAGAAACCTCTGGTTGTAACAGTGTAATGAAGAACCCTCTGGTTGTAACAGTGTAGTGAAGAACCCTCTGGTTGTAACAGTGTAATGAAGAACCCTCTGGTTGTAACAGTGTAATGAAGAACCCTCTGGTTGTAACAGCGTAATGAAGAACCCTCTGGTTGTAACAGCGTAATGAAGAACCCTCTGGTTGTAACAGTGTAATGAAGAACCCTCTGGTTGTAACAGTGTAATGAAGAACCCTCTGGTTGTAACAGCGTAATGAAGAACCCTCTGGTTGTAACAGCGTAATGAAGCACCCTCTGGTTGTAACAGTGTAATGAAGAAACCTCTGGTTGTAACAGTGTAATGAAGAACCCTCTGGTTGTAACAGCGTAATGAAGAACCCTCTGGTTGTAACAGTGTAATGAAGAACCCTCTGGTTGTAACAGTGTAATGAAGAACCCTCTGGTTGTAACAGTGTAATGAAGAACCCTCTGGTTGTAACAGTGTAATGAAGAACCCTCTGGTTGTAACAGTGTAATGAAGAACCCTCTGGTTGTAACAGTGTAATGAAGAACCCTCTGGTTGTAACAGTGTAATGAAGAACCCTCTGGTTGTAACAGTGTAATGAAGAACCCTCTGGTTGTAACAGTGTAATGAAGAACCCTCTGGTTGTAACAGCGTAATGAAGAACCCTCTGGTTGTTACAGTGTAATGAAGAACCCTCTGGTTGTAACAGTGTACCCTCTGGTTGTAACAGTGTAATGAAGAACCCTCTGGTTGTAACAGCGTAATGAAGAACCCTCTGGTTGTAACAGCGTAATGAAGAACCCTCTGGTTGTAACAGTGTAATGAAGAACCCTCTGGTTGTAACAGTGTAATGAAGAACCCTCTGGTTGTAACAGCGTAATGAAGAACCCTCTGGTTGTAACAGCGTAATGAAGCACCCTCTGGTTGTAACAGCGTAATGAAGAAACCTCTGGTTGTAACAGTGTAATGAAGAACCCTCTGGTTGTAACAGCGTAATGAAGAACCCTCTGGTTGTAACAGTGTAATGAAGAACCCTCTGGTTGTAACAGTGTAATGAAGAACCCTCTGGTTGTAACAGTGTAATGAAGAACCCTCTGGTTGTAACAGTGTAATGAAGAACCCTCTGGTTGTAACAGTGTAATGAAGAACCCTCTGGTTGTAACAGTGTAATGAAGAACCCTCTGGTTGTAACAGTGTAATGAAGAACCCTCTGGTTGTAACAGCGTAATGAAGAACCCTCTGGTTGTTACAGTGTAATGAAGAACCCTCTGGTTGTAACAGTGTACCCTCTGGTTGTAACAGTGTACCCTCTGGTTGTAACAGTGTAATGAAGAACCCTCTGGTTGTAACAGTGTAATGAAGAACCCTCTGGTTGTAACAGCGTAATGAAGAACCCTCTGGTTGTAACAGTGTAATGAAGAACCCTCTGGTTGTAACAGTGTAATGAAGAACCCTCTGGTTGTAACAGTGTAATGAAGAACCCTCTGGTTGTAACAGTGTAATGAAGAACCCTCTGGTTGTAACAGTGTAATGAAGAACCCTCTGGTTGTAACAGTGTAATGAAGAACCCTCTGGTTGTAACAGTGTAATGAAGAACCCTCTGGTTGTAACAGCGTAATGAAGAACCCTCTGGTTGTAACAGTGTAATGAAGAACCCTCTGGTTGTAACAGTGTAATGAAGAACCCTCTGGTTGTAACAGTGTAATGAAGAACCCTCTGGTTGTAACAGTGTAATGAAGAACCCTCTGGTTGTAACAGTGTAATGAAGAACCCTCTGGTTGTAACAGTGTAATGAAGAACCCTCTGGTTGTAACAGTGTAATGAAGAACCCTCTGGTTGTAACAGTGTAATGAAGAACCCTCTGGTTGTAACAGTGTAATGAAGAACCCTCTGGTTGTAACAGCGTAATGAAGAACCCTCTGGTTGTAACAGTGTAATGAAGAACCCTCTGGTTGTAACAGTGTAATGAAGAACCCTCTGGTTGTAACAGTGTAATGAAGAACCCTCTGGTTGTAACAGTGTAGTGAAGAACCCTCTGGTTGTAACAGTGTAATGAAGAACCCTCTGGTTGTAACAGCGTAATGAAGAACCCTCTGGTTGTAACAGTGTAATGAAGAACCCTCTGGTTGTAACAGTGTAATGAAGAACCCTCTGGTTGTAACAGCGTAATGAAGAACCCTCTGGTTCTAACATTCTAATAAATAGCCATACAAATGGTTATACAAAGGGATATTCAAAGAACCAATATAAAACAGTACTCCACAGATCGAGAAAGGGTTCCCTAAAGGTGTATACCCTCTATCTCCTCTCTTCCTCGTCCACTGTGACTGCTACTGCTGCAGATTACCTGAATTTAGACAACTGACATATAACTAGTGTAGGGCGAAATGGACAGAAGACAGAGAGTATGTTTGAAAGAGGTGTTGGGAGGGGGTGGGGGGGTAGTAAATTATATTGACAATGTGGGACATGCACATTCCACTGTAGTGCCACAGCACACTGGTGTCAGCAAGTGTTTGAATGGAGAATAACTAACCATACTGAAAAGCCCCAAGTATTTATCTTCAATGTTTTATAAGCATATCTATGTGTTGGCAAATCCTATAACCTAGATAGACTATATGTTTTAGGACAATCAAATTACATTAGTGCAAATTGTGCTAGACTTTTGCCTAAAATAATATTAAATGTTACATCTACATTACATCTACATTACATGCATAACATGTTTACAACACAACTTGCCATAAAACTACAGACTCATATGTCCATGGTTTAAGTCACTCCCAGGATATCCTATGAAAACAGTCTATTTCACCCATAATAGTCCTCCCATACACTCCCTACATGTAAATGTGCAAACGCGCATATAAAACACAACAATAAAATAAGCTCCATCGAGTTGGCAAAATAATACAGTACACCCATTTGAGATGACGTCACATTCCATTGACCCTCCAATCACTTCAGGGGCTCATTTGATTGGAAGGCAGCAAAGGCTTTAATCTCGAGACTAATTCAGATGCTGATGAAGGGAGGAGAGTATAGGCTACTTCCGACGTAGAGAGAGCAAGCGCACAGACGTGCTACTGTCACTGCCACACTCACACACAGCGACATTGAGGAAGGATGCATCTGAGCCACACATTCACTCCTGCTGCGATATGAACGGGATATGTTCTGATCTTCTCCGCTTCTAATAAGGATTATAAAAAGTTGATCTATTTATTGGTTTTATTTCGAACTGTGGTGCTATAGAATGCCATGTTACTTTGATTAGATTTTTATTCCTAAAGAACAAATGTAGGCTGTTTTTCTTCCATTTCAATGAGAATTGGGTCATGATCACATCGCCCGCATTTTCTGTCCTGAGAAATAGTACCGCGATTCCGGTGTGGGAGAACAGTTATTCAGGGGAGAAGGGCGCACCGAGAATAAACAATCCATTTCTTCACCTCGTCTCTCCCTCAAACCCTTTACGGCAGGCTAATCGTATACCCATAAAGATTTTGAAAATGCTTACCGCACGGGGAGGACACATTTTGCACCCGGAGTACCTTCAACCTTTGCCATCAACTCCTATCAGTCCCATCGAGGTAAGCACTACGCTGGCCACAGGCTACAGGGGACGGGATAAAATAGGGATTGTAAAAGTGTGATTTTGGGCAGTTATTACTTTTGAATGAACGTTTTTCTGTCTATGTTTTCAGATTTTAAAAAAATGGTACTATTAGGACATTTGAGTTGTATCTATATACGTTTATTATCATATAGTTATTGTAAATTGAAATTCATTCTTAGAAAAAAAGGTTCTGGATAGAACCCAGGAGTGTTCTATTGATTGCTTCATATATGGCACCCCTAAAGATTCTAACCCTTTGATCAAAACCCAAGGGGTTCTTCTTCGCTGAACCAAAATTGGTTCCATATAGGGTTGTATATGGAACAAATGTCGGTTCTATATAGAACCTTATGG
The DNA here is from genome assembly GCF_901001165.1 of Salmo trutta. Classification (NCBI taxonomy): domain Eukaryota; kingdom Metazoa; phylum Chordata; class Actinopteri; order Salmoniformes; family Salmonidae; genus Salmo; species Salmo trutta. The sequence goes on along the minus strand of NC_042974.1, from coordinate 54,846,122 downwards.
GGTGCCATATATGAAACAATCATAGAACCCTTGCTGGTTCTATTATAGCCAGATATATGGCTATAATAACCGTATACGCAATGCGTTAAACTCGTGCGTAATTAACGGAGTTCTCCAAGGGCACATAACACACTGTGTAAACAGGAACATATTGCTTGGTTTTGAAACACCCCATGAAAAAAACATTGCAGTGAAAACTTGAATAACAAATATGATGTTATCTTATTTTGCAGCTGGATGCCAAGAAAAGTCCGTTGGCTCTCTTGGCACAGACCTGCTCACAAATCGGCAAACCAGATCCTCCGTCCTCTTCCAAACTCTCATCTGTAACCTCAAATGGATCTAGTGACAAAGAGACCAAATCCGGACCACTAAAAATGAGTGACATTGGAAATGAAGACAAATCTAGCTTCAAGCCCTACTCCAAATCATCGGAGAAGAACAAGGACTCCTCGTCCAGCAGTGGTAGTCTGAGTGGAGATAAAGCTAGTTTCCGAGTGCCTAGCGCCACCTGCCAGCCGTTTACCCCCAGGACAGGCAGCCCCAGCTCCTGCCACTCTGTGTCTCCGCTGCCATCTGAGGGGAAGCAGGGAGACAAGGAGGAAAAGAATAAGGAATCTGATAGCAATAAAAACAGTACAATGGAGGGAAACGGCAGCGGTAGTCACAGCCGGATATCTGGGATTAACGGTGAGGCTAGCCAACACCAGGAGACCACCTCTGGATCAAAGGCTATCACATCAGACTCACTCACATCTGTCTCCTCTGCATCATCTGTTCAACTTCTGGGTTCAGGAGGACTCGTAGCGCCAGTCTCCCCCTATAAACCTGGGCACACCGTTTTCCCTCTACCGCCTGCTGGCATGTCCTACCCTGGAAGTTTAGCAGGTGCATACGCAGGCTATCCCCAACACTTTCTCCCTCACGGAATGACTTTAGACCCGACGAAATCTAGCAGTCAACTACTTAGCGCTCAGTTTGCCGCTGCCAGCCAACTTCAGTGCAATAAGGCTGGGAGCCCCTTGTCCAGGGCTTCTCCTCCGTCCCTAATGTCTGCTAGCCTGTGTAGAGACCCGTACTGCCTGAGTTACCACTGCGCAAGCCACTTATCCGGTGCTTCCAGTGCCTCGCAGTGCCATGAGTCCTCGGCTCTGAAGTCAGGATACCCTCTCATGTACCCAACTCACCCTTTGCACGGCGTGCATTCCTCGCCGCCATCTTTTGCTGGACACCCGTTATACCCTTATGGCTTTATGCTCCCAAATGACCCTCTGCCACACGTCTGTAATTGGGTGTCGGCTAACGGACCTTGCGACAAACGGTTTTCTTGCTCAGAAGAGCTTCTCAATCACCTAAGGACTCACACTGCTTTTGCGGGGACGGAGAAGTTGATATCAGGATACCCGGGTTCATCATCGCTAGCCAACGCTGCCGCGGCCGCCATGGCTTGCCATATGCACATGCCTCCAAATGCGGCCCCGGGCAGCCCTGGAACGCTCACCCTCAGGAGCCCGCATCACCCTCTGGGATTGAGCACGCGCTATCACCCCTATTCAAAGAGCCCCCTGCCCCCCGGGGCGTCGGTTCAGATGCCCGCTGCCACAGGTCCATATTATTCTCCCTATGCCTTGTATGGACAGAGACTCACCACCGCATCGGCGTTAGGATACCAGTAGAAGATACAGACAGACACATAATAACTATACATTTATAAGGAGATTTTAGGCCTAAATGACTTTTATATTGGTTGTATTTCATGCAGGACGGGATCCGTGGGCTCAGTGTATTTATTTGCGATAGCTCCAAGCGTGACAAAAATAAAAATAATTATAATATAATTTGTAAGAGGCTCAAGGTGCATTCTTTTTTTACAATTAAGATACAGGCTATATTGGATCGTGTCATTTGAGATGTTATATTGAAATTAGAAGACGTATGTTGTTTTTAAAATGCTCATTGTGAGAGTTTTATGTTTCCTACATACAAAAGGCCTATTCATTCTATTTTTATTGGAAAGCCGTAGCCTATTTTGGAGTCTGGTGGGCCTATGTAGGTCTACCGGCTACCACACATCGCAAATAACTTTTCAACTTTGGCCTAAACCTTAGAATTACATGTTTAGTTAATTTTGATGGCAAATTGGGCTCTCTCATATTTCTTCATACATTTCATTATTAATTCGACAAGCTAAATTAAGGCTTATGAATCTGGTAGGTTGTTTATGGAATAAATAATTCGATATACAGTAATACTTTACTTATAATGATAAACACTTGAATATGTGAGACATGAGCATAATTGGTCTGTTAAAGAATCGACGCCATTTAATTTGGGGAATGGCATTTAAGACCGGTGTAGGCCTATTTCCATTTGAAGTCTGTGCCGTATACACTTGAGTAACATTTGAATCACATTTCGATACCTTTAAGACTGCAAAATATATTTGCTAAACGTTTTAAATAGCTAAGCCAAATTGCAGCCTACTATCATCTGACACAGATGTATTTCGCCACCCGATTAGCATTAGAGTAATTTATCGTTGGAGTAATTTAGGCAGTAATAATCTAACTCTGATATTCATGCAGTAATAATCTAACTCTGATATTCATTTGAACACGCCATTATGAAATTCAGCACTGTTTTTCACAGATCATATTTTGCCTACCTTCGAACGAATGATGGTGTCAGTCTGATTACATCAGAATAAGGAAGTTATCCGCTTGTGCAGTTATAAAACATGCAATATCACCAGCACATTGGGAAATAACATTACATCTCAAAAGTGACAAGCCAAACAACATGAATTATTGTTTTGCGTCTTGTTCTCAGATAAAATTAGCCCTATTTGTCTGAGCAGAGAGTTTATCATAAAGGAGAAGAGGTTATGGGATACATCTATAAGTTTGCTATGAAACAATTAGGCCTATAATTTTGGTCAGGGTAAAATATTTCGGTTATTGTGTAGGTTATAGGGTTTAATAGCCAACGTCTTTCTCTGCACATTGACTATTTCACTGACTAAATCAACTCATTTCTCGTGGAGTCATACTATTTTTGATTTACTTGAAATGCTATGTTTTAGGTTGTCTTTATTCTATTGCGTTTAAACGTTAGGTCTATATTTCATCAGCTTGTTCTAAAGAAAACCAAACGCGTTCTGGAAGATACGTTGCCGCATTGCTCCATACCATATGTCAAGACAGCACACGTTTATATTTTCAACCTACAGTTATTAAATGTCAATCAAATTATTGAGACTACAACATCTTAAATCAGATGGACCGCTCCATAAATACGCATGTATTTTCGATACAATTCTTGCACAGACGAAATACCCGAGGCACACAAGATGACATAATAAACCAAAATGAGCGGGATTAAAGATTGTATATCTGCCTGATAATTCTCATATCATACACATTAATAAGTCACATCAAGAGTAGGCCTATACTGGGTTGAGAGGATTGTTTTGTCTATTACATAACACACTGGGAGCGAAGAGGTTCCACTTGTTTGATGATTGTATAATCTGGAAAACCAAAACGTCTCCATCCTGCTCCTGAAGAAACGGACGGCTCCGCTGCTGAAGCCTCTGTATGTACAGTAGGCCTATACACACGCACACATCAGGCAACAAGGCAGTGCACCTACTTCCACTTGTATGATGCATCAGGCAACATTACACCTGTTATATATAATTGTGTGTGTGTGTGCGTGTCAATATAAACACATACATTAAATCTCTTGCAACACTGCATTCCTTCATTTAAACATTGCCAAATTATGAGATAATGGATTACACCATATTGTATTATGAAAGAACAAAATGGCAAAGTGAAATAAATGGCAGCTGTGATAGACAATGATTTATGATGTCATCCAATGTGGGACATTTCTACAGCTTTTATGATTGCAGTAATGAAGGTGTATAACGCAGATAGCATGAAATGAAGCAAGGCCTAACACATTTAATCATCTCCTTAGCCACATCTACAGAATCAAGCAAACGATGTCATTACCCATCCCAAAGTAAATCACAGCTACTCCCAAGAGATAAAATCAACATCAGTAATGGTCACATGTCATATACATAAAATCGACGGCATCTTTTCAACAGATTCATTCTTTACCATCGCTCTCTCCCATAATGCATGTTAATGACGCTTCTAGCCCACAACTCACCATCCCAACCAGACCGTTCTGACGATATGCGGGGCCTCATACAAATGGCACATCAATGTGATATGGAGAAAAACATTTTTTTTTACATTATGTCACTCGTGTTGATCATGTATCTTTTCACGTTTTGGGGACTTCCTGGCTTTCGGGACTTCCTGGTTTTGGGGACGTTTTGAGGTTGAACTGTATGATGGGAGAAGCAGTTCCAAGACCTATAACATATACAAATACATACATAAACTGTTCAAAAGAAAATCAGATTTTTATGTATTATATATATTATATATATATATATATATATAATATCATATGTCTGTCCTGAGCAAAGTAAAGGGTCTGGTCCAGAAACTTAGGGATAACCCTGAACATCTCTGCTCAATACATTGGGGGAATCTCAACTGCATACCCCTCTTGTCTTCTCTCCTTGCCTCATCGAAACCCATTGGATGAGAAAGCCAGAGGTCCCTCTTCTCTGACCTTCTCCTCCAATGGGTTTTGAGAAGGAGGCGAGGAGAGAGGACACGAGGAGTATGCAGTTGAGATTCTCCCATAGTCTTCCCCATAGAATGTACTGAATGACCTTTCCTCACCTCCACTCTTTTCTCTCACATCCCATCCTACCTACCATTGGGTCATGGTCCTCTCAATCGCACTGAAATGACAGAATCTGCTTTTCCACATGTTCTCAAAGTGAAATATAGTCTGTACATGAGAGACTAGATGGTTTCCTGCCTTGCTTAATCACTCTCCAACCTACCGCCTGTTTTGCTTTGAACTTCAATGCTAGGAAGATTTCTGTCCGTTTTGCCTTTTGGCCCAGAGAACATAGCAGTGTACCATGACGGGTCACAGACAAATGCTGACATTAAGAATGGTGTAAGGGCCAGGCCAGGCCGGGCTGTATGCTATGGGCATGACCATCATTTGTGCTGCACAGCTGCACACCATGTGGTTGTGGGTGTGTAGTGTAGTCAATGTCTGTTAGATGTTATTGTTGAAGGCATTGGGACGTCATAAACACTACTAAGGTAATGCCGTTTGAAAGGCTCTGGTGACACCTTAAACAGTTTGATGAAAATATTTTAATTCTGGATGCATCCCAAATGGCACCCTATTCCTTTTATAGTGCACTACTTTAGTGCAAAAGTAGTGCACTATAAAGGGACTAGGGTGTCATTTAGGATGCATGCCTGTTTTTTTTTAATGTTGTTGGGTTTTTTTTATCGGGGGGATAGGGTACTTGCTGTGAGATTCATGGGATCATTCATGGGATCATTCATGGGGTCATTCATGGGATCATTCATGATATCATTCATGTATAAAGCTACATTCTGCTGTTATCCACAAATGCTTTAAGTAACCTGTCTAATAAAAATAATGATTGAAACTTCCAATACAACATTATTGGACTCCGGACACATTTTCTTGGCACAATTACTTTTATGCGGTTGGGATTTGGGATTTTGTATTGTGTGCGTCCCAAATGGCACCCTGCTATTTTTTACATAAAGCACTACTTTGACCAGGGCCCATAGGGCTCTGGTCAAAAGTAGTGCACTATATAGTGAATAGGGTACCATTTGAGACACATTCTTACAATCCTATAGTCCTCTGTATAAATGACCTAATCAAGAGAAACCCTGTTTTTACCTAAACTTCAGTGGCGGTTTGGCTGGCCTGCTTGGATAAACCTTACACAATGGTTATGTACACTGATGGTCCTGGAAAGATGGCTGTTCACTGCTCACTGCTTCACTGCGTGCTGGGTCACTGTTTACAAAGGCATAGGAAATAGATTGCCTTTTGCATGTTCAATCAACTCACTAAGAAGTGTGTATTCAATCATCTTGAGAGAAGTGCTGGTTTATTTTAGCTGGAGAATGACTTTAGCTCTCCAAACAAGAGCCATATTAATCACCCCTTTATCACTTCCTGATTCTGACAGGGCAGAGTGAATTAGTTGTGTCCTAAATTGTGCCCTATTCCCTATATAGTGCACTTTTGACCAGGGCCCATAGGGCTCTGGTTAAAAGTAGTGCACTACGTAGGGAATAGGTTGGCATTTGGGACTCTAGCCAACCTCAAAACAGCGAAGTTAAACCTGTGTTTTACATCAAACAGATCACTCTGGATCAATGGCATGCTGCTGTCTCCTTCATATTCAATTCTATAGAATAAAATGGTTCTATTCTATTCTTCTATTCTATTCTTAGTGAGACATGTACTGTATATTCATCCAAAATCCATAGCAGTTGATTGATATTACATGCATAGCATATCATATATTAAAGGTCAGCGATATGACATAGATGCACATAGTAAATAGCATAGTGGTTGGGTCAATTTCCTCAACAACTAAGAGTGTTGGTGCGCAAGGCTAAACTTCGTTTCTGTTTTTGGTCCTGTTGTAAAAGTGTGAAGCGAACAAGTGCACATGTGCAGGTACTTTGTGAGAGTGAAGTCCTGTATCTTGCGCATCGCAAAATCTGCGGTGCTACTCATGCATCGTAATTTTGCTGACTACCTTCAAGATAATACTGTACACATTATTCGGTAGTGAATAAGGCAGTGTGTGCGTGTCTGTGTGCGTGCGTGCGTGCATGCGTGTATTTTGGCTTAAGTAAAGCACAAAGTAGAATATTTCCCTTGCAGAAGAAAATCTGTCAACACAGAAACCCCAGAAAGGAAAGTGCAACAGTGAGTGGAAAAGTGGGCCCTTGTCTGTCAACACTCAACATGGCCCACTAATTTATACTCTAGTCTACTGGCAGCCCAGTCATGCAACCAGGGCTCATATCAACTGAAGACCAACAATCATAGCGTATAGAGCAGGGGTATTCAACACTTAGCCTACAAGGTCCGGAGCCTACTGGTTTTCTGTTCTACCTGATAATTAATGGCACCCACCTGGTGTCCTACGTTTAAATCAGTCCGTGATTAGTAGGGAACAATTAAAAAAAGCAGTGGAACTGGCTTCCAGGTCAAGATTTCAGTTTTTGGGGTCTAGAGACAGCTAACTTTTGTCTCCCTCCCCCTTGTCTTGGGGTTGCGTTCCAAATGGCACCCTATTTCGTACATAGTCCACTGCTTTTGCCAAGAACCCTATGGGCCCAAAAGTAGTGCACTATATAGGAAATAAGGGGGCCATTTGGGACATCTCCCAGGTCTCAGCGAGCTGACTGGTGCTAGGGCCATGATTAATGAGTTATGGCCTTATTGTGTAGAGGCCCACTAATTAACTACAGACTGAGTGAAGACACGCTATGAAAATCTTTCCTGATAACCTGGACTCTTTCCTCCCTCCCGCCTGCAGAAACCTTGGCATGTGGAAGCTCTTACTGACAAATGTGTAAGAAGCAGACCAACGTTGAGTAAGATGAATGGTCTTTTCAGGAACTGTAAACAGGCTGTAATTTAACAGTATTTAAATATATGACATACTGGCATTGTGCTCCTGCACTGTTCGTGATCTCGGGTTTGGAAACTGCAGCCAAAGGTCCTACCCCGCTGTTGATTTAAAATTAGGCTTGGCATGTTCATGTAGGGTGTTTCTGAGATACTGGCCTGGCAGGCATGTGTTCTTCTGCTTTTTTTTAAAGAGTTTCCAGCACTTTTAAACATAGTTACAGTGCCTTCAGAAAGTATTCAGACCCCTTGACTTTTTCCACATTTTGTTTTGTTACAGCCTTATTCTAAAATGGATAACAAAAAAATATCCTCAGCAATCTACACACAATACCCCATAATAACAGCGAAAACAGCTTTTTAGAAATATTTGCAAATTTATAAAAAATAAAAATACCTTATTTACATAAGTATTCAGCCCCTTTGCTATGAGACTCTAAATTGAGCTCAGGTGCAACGTATTTTCATGAGGTCGAAGGAATTGTCCGTAGAGCTCCGAGACAGGATTGTGTCGAGGCACAGATCTGGGGAAGGGTACCATAACATTTCTGCAGCATTGAAGGTCCCCAAGAACACAGTGGCCTCCATCATTCTTAAATGGAAGAAGTTTGGAACCACCAAGACTCTTCCTAGAGCTGTCCGCCCAGCCAAACTGAGCAATCGGGGGAGAAGGGCCTTGGTCAGGGAGGTGACCAAGAACCCGATGGTCACTCTGACAGAGCTCTAGAGTTCCTCTGGGGAGAGGGAGAACCTTCCAGAAGGACAACCATCACTGAAGGACTCGACCAATCAGGCCTTTATGGTAGAGTTGGCCAGACGGAAGCCACTCCTCAGTAAAAGGCACATGACAGCCCAAATGGAGTTTTACGAAAGGCACCAAAAGACTCTCAGACCCTGAGAAACAAGCTGTGATGAAACCAAGATTGAACACTTTGGTCTGAATGTCAAGCGTCACACCTGGAGGAAACCTGGCACCATCCCTAGTGTGAAGCATGCTGGTGGAAGCATCATGCTGTGGGGATGTTTTTCAGTGGCAGGGACTGGGAGACTAGTCAGGATCGAGGCAAAGATGAACGAAGCAAAGTACAGAGAGATCCTTGATGAAAACCTGCTCCAGAGAGCTCAAGACCTCAGACTGGGGTGAAGGTTCAAACTTCCAACAGGACAACAACCCTAAACACACAGCCAAGACAATGCAGGAGTGGCTTCAGGACAAGTCTCTGAATGTCCTTGAGTGGCCTAACCAGAGCCCGGACTTGAACCCAATCTAACATCTCTGAAGAGACCTGAAAATAGCTGTGCAGCAACGCTTCACATCCAACCTGGCAGAGCTTGAGAGGATCTGCAGAGAAGAATGGGAGAAATTCCCCAAGTACAGGTGTGAAAAGCTTGTAGAATCAAAACCCAAAAGAATTGAGTCTGTAATAGCTGCTTCAACAAAGTACTGAGGAAAGGGTCTGAATACTTATGTAAATGTCATATATCTGTTTTTTATTTTTTATAAATTAGCAAGAATTTATAATAACCTGTTTCTGCTTTGTCATTATGGGCTATTGTGTGTAGATTAATGAGGAATATATATATTTTTAATACATTTTAGAAGAAGGCTGTAACCTGACAAAATGTGGAAAAAGTCAAGGGGTCTGAATACTTACCGAAGGCACTGTATATGGGACAAGGCAATTAGTTGAATTCTTTAACATTTATGTGTACTGTACAAAACTGTCTCAGGGGGTTTTTCACCTACAACAGTGCTGACGAGGCCGATACATAAAGCTTAATTAAGATCAGCGATACTATCAAGAGCAGTGTGCAGGTTTCTTATTCAATTATTACCATGGACCAGAAACAAAGATAGCTCAGATGTTTGAGTGCCTTTGGAATTTTGAATCAGCTTCAAAATTCAAAATCTAGTTGAATTTCAATCATAACAGACAAATGACATTCTTCCACACTTTATCACCTACCTCCATCCTATAATTATAACTAACATACTGCCGTGTTTGCAGTCATGTTGACGGGCTAACTTAATCAAGTCGCTATCGAACTTGCTGTGCCTAGCCCAAAGTGATGGCTTTAGTGCCTGAAATATAGCCTTGACCTATGGGAAGAAATTAGCTGTGGACGTTTGTGCAAGTTTGTACTTTTTACTTTCCTGCCAGGTGAAAATATTGTTTTGCCATGCATTGACAATGATGGAAACAGTAGGAAACTAAAATATTCCATATTAATGTATAGGATAAAAAATGTTGCTATGTCATTAGAGTGGTACAACATGCATAATGCCAGCTGGAAGACCATCATGGGTGATGGACATCTCACTTACCTAAGTAAAATATAATTATCTGGGGCAGCAGCAGTCAGAGGTTAGAGCATTGGGCCAGTAACGGAAAGGGCGCTAGTTCGAATCCCTGAGCCGACAAGGTGAAATAGCATCTGTCAATGTGCCCTTGAGCAATGTACTTAATCCTAATTGCCCCAGGGTCGCCATTGAAAATGGCTGACCCTGGCTATGACCACACTCTCTGAGGGTGTCTCAGGGGGAGTTGGGATATGAAAAAATGCCTACAAACTTGTTCATGTGAGAAACAGCAAAAATATAAGCACACACATTATTATATACAGGAGGAGCTGCAGAATCAAGCCTTACCATTTGGGTCAATGGACAGAATAATCTACAGCTTGTGATTAGGTATAAGGACCAGTGATTCACTTTAATCTTTTTCAGCTTTCAGAAATGTCCATCTGCACCACAAAGCACATCATTTAGACAAATGTACTATTTTCCCATGTTCCAAAAACAGATCAACAGAAAACAATCAATCTTTTCCTCTCTCTCTGTATGTATGTATGTATGTATGTATGTATGTATGTATGTATGTATGTATGTATGTATGTATGTATGTATGTATGTATGTATGTATGTATGTATGTATGTATGTATGTATGTATGTATGTACGTACGTACGTGGCTAATGCTATCTGCATCGCCATAGTGTGCTCTGCTCAGTCACCTCTTAGATTGCACACTGTACTCAGGTCCTTGTTGATGAATATGTCATGTACATTTGTCTGAGCATAGTGATCCTTCTTCACCGACAAACATTCCCCCTGGCACTTAAGAACAATTGGTGACCTGTATATGCTTTTGACACCCTATTCCCTGTATAGTGCACTACCTTTGACCAAGGCATATAGGGAATAGGGCTCGTCAAAACGAATGCACTACAGAGAATAGGGTGCCATTTCAGACACACGTGACACCATAACCAAAGTCTACACTGAGTGTCACAAGGGAGTGAGTAAAAAAAATGAGAACATCTCAAGTCATCCAGTCGGTCTCCAGAAAATGAGTAAGACAACACAACTGTCAGGTGTCAGCCTACTGTGTCAGTTGTCACCCATTACGCCGGAGATGTATCCACAGTGATGTTTTCACCCACCGCACTGCACGACAAAAGGGAAATGGCTCCTGTGCTTTTTTTATATAGGAGAACTGTCCTGTCTGTCAGCTGCGGCTCTGGAGTCATAACAAATCACTGGCACTCAGCTGAGGCTGAACATTGCGGGCGTCAGGAAGAAGACGGATGACCTGCAGGCCTTTGAAGTGCCTTGGCAGTTCAGATGGGTCCACACGGCGCTGACAGAGAAATATACACAACAGAGCGACCAATAATGAGAACATTAAACATTCCAGCCACCTGACAGGCTGACAAAAACAGCCTGGCCCAATATCAATCATCTTCCCAGACATAACCTTGACAATTAGTCCCCTCGGATACTCCCATTAACCTCTCTCTCTCTCTATGTATTGTGGAAACTCTGCTGATATATATATATGTGTTCAAATAGAAGGCTCGAACACATGCTAATAGAAGTTATAAAGCATTATACATGTCTCTGCAGGCTCTAAGTAGTTATAAAGCATTATACATGTCCCTGCAGGCTCTAAGTAGTTATAAAGCATTATACATGACCCTGCAGGCTCTAAGTAGTTATAAAGCATTATACATGACCCTGCTGGCTCTAAGTAGTTATAAAGCATTATACATGTCGCTGCAGGCTCTAAGTAGTTATAAAGCATTATACATGTCCCTGCAGTCTCTAAGTAAAGTGGTGTAGTAATGATCATCTTCAGTAGGCTAACAAGCAGAAGTTTGTCAACCACAAAAAAATGCATTTGTATCCAGTGTGTCTTTAAAACGCAGCAGCCTGCACACATATGTGCATTAATGATGCCCTGCAGTCATTTGGAAGCTATATATTCCAGTGGCTTCAACTTACTGACTCACAGAAGGGCATGGTTCAACATGCCATCGGCTTTAATACTATTCTACCAAGGTCTTACGAGGTCTCACAGGGTGTCACAAGGTCTTACAAAGTCACACAGGGTGTCACAAGGTCTTACGAGGTCTCACAGGGTGTCACAAGGTCTTACGAGGTCTCACAGGGTGTCACACGGTCTCAAAAGGTCTTAAGAGGTCTCACAGGGTGTCACAAGGTCTTACGAGTTCTCACAGGGTGTCACACGGTCTCACAAGGTCTTACGAGGTCTCACGGGGTGTCACGAGGTCTTATGAGGTCTCACAGGGTGTCACAAGGTCTTTTGAGGTCTCACAAGGTGTCACAAGGTCTTATAAGGTCTTACGAGGTTTTACAGGGTGTCACAAGGTCTTACGAGGTCTCACATGGTGTCACAAGGTCTCACAGGGTGCCACAAGGTCTCACAGGGTGCCACAAGGTCTCACAAGGTCTTACGAGGTCTCACAAGGTGTCACAAGGTCTCACAAGGTCTGAGATCTCCAAGTCTTCAGCCTTCTTACTTACTTCTTACTGTGCCATGGTTACCATGTCTTACAGCAGGGGTTTTCAAACTGGGGTACTGCAGGGGGTGTGCAAATTATAATTTTTTTTTAATGTGAAAAAGTATTATTTTTATTAATATTGCTAGCTACAACAGAATACCACCATGGATATAATTTATATGTCTCTGCGTCCATTGTGAAGGAAGTTAGAGATAGTTCCACGATTCAACGCTAACTAGCGTGAGCGCAATGACTGGCAGTCTACAGGAACCAATGACTGTATATACTGTATGAATGGACAAAGCCATCGATCACGTGACACCATTCATTCCCATGTGAATACTTAATAGCGCATTGAAGCCAAATTAAGTTTGTATAGCATCTGATGGAGACATAACATGCACAGTTTGGAGTAATGGGTAACTTCATACACAGAGTGTGTCTGAAAGTGGGTGTTGGCAAATAAGTGGGAGGATCAACATAAGTGGGTGTATGGAAACCTAACAGCTAATTGGGAAGATTGGTTGCCACTCAAGATCGTTTTGCGTGGCTGTTTGCTGCTTTCTTGTAGCACTTTAGCTAAGCCTAACCATTCTCCTAACGTTAACCTCATTCTCCTAACCTTCTAGGTTAGTTCTCCTAATCTGCCCGGTTAATTATCCTAACCTGTCAAGTTAATTCTCCTAACCTGCCACCTTCATTTTCCAACCTCCCACGTTAATTATCCTAACTTGACTAAATGGCTTAGCAAAAATGCTTCAAGCAAGCAGCCACGTAAAACAGTCTTGAGTGGCAACCAATCTGCCCAATTAACTGTTATGTTCCCATACACTCACTTATGTTGATCTTCCCACTTACGTTGCAACGCCCGCTTTCAGACACACTAAACGTACATAGTTATCCATACTTGGCAGTTTGAGCTACTCCAGGAAGTGACAATGCAGGCTAGTTCAGTGCTGCCCCCTCTCATTGAGTAAGTCAAGTTGAAGGCCGACCGGGGTACTGCAGACTGCCATTAGCAACTAAATTATCCTTATAACTTCTGCGTGCAATTTTTAAATAATAGTTTCAAGGACATACATCTGGTGTATTAGAAGCCATTATTGGTACCATGATTGTCTCTAAAAAAATATATATATTTTTACACATACAGTAGATTGCAGTTTTTCCATTCACTATAATGGGGGATCCTGTTTTCTGCAAACAATGCTTGCAGTACCGAGGTCGGCTTTGAACCTCCATGGCTTCAATGAGAAGGGGCGGTCCTTCTCCCCTCACAGAAACAGTTAGCATGCTCGCTGTTCCTGTTCATCCGACTCTGAGGAAGTAAAAAAGGGCTTAATTGACAAAAGTTCAAACTATCCCTTTAACACGGAGGGAATTGCAGCCATTGGAGCTAATTACATGTTTTTTTCTGTATAGAAAATGAATAGGCGGGATGGAAAAACTGTTTCAGTGTCAACTTAAATGACCAAAACCAGATAGAAAGCATGCAGAAAAAAATATTGAACTATATAATATTTTTATAATACCATATTTGAGAGCTAAAAATCTAATAAAATCTAGACAGTCAGGGCATGTGCCCTGAACCGGGCATTCAGGGCAAATGCTGATTGCTTTTGTTCTAATGTTTGAGCAGAGGAACACAGCATTAGTCATGGCAAAATGCATAGAATTGGAGGAAATTAGCTTTAAAATGGCAAAATTGTCTCTCAGATCCATACGAAACTAGCTTCAAATGAACACCAAGATACCATTACCTTTCTAGCTAATAGGCTGTGTTAGAGTTTACACTTCCTCTTCCAATGAACTCTGGGGTGGTCAAAATAATGGAACTGTGTGCCAAATATATTCATTTTAAAATGTTGATTACTTCTACTAGCCACTATCATTCACCTGATGTATTTTCTTGCTAAAATAGGATGTAAAATTCTCTGGTTCTTGAATGAATTTTTGCTCATGACCTCAACATTAATAGCTTGTTTATACCTAACTTAGCTTTTTTTGTTGTGGCCCGAAATCTGATACAATATGCCTTCCATAAATACAACAACTGTTTAACTAGACAATCTTGCTTTATTTTATTTCTCTGCTTTTGTTTTTAGAATCAAGTGCTCTTAATTTCCACGGCCAGTTGAACCAAACGTACCTGACCTCCCAAACTGCAAGCTGCAATCTGACCTTTTCAACACTACATTCACTCCCAACTCTTTAGTTACACTAATGAGTAATGTGAAATGACATTTCCCTACTTAGCCTAAACACTTGCAAAAAGGTATGTGATATATGACAAGTGCCGGGGACAAATAGCAGACTCCCAAGCCAAGAACGTATCTCCACTTCAACTCATTGGAAAAGGAAAATACACCAAGTCGACCGAGCCAGTGACTGACTAGATTACAACATCTCTACCTGAAACTGAAGCTGAATAATTAGAGGTAGTGAGGATGATGAATGACTTTCCTAACCCTCTGGGACTGCAGACTAAATTAGGACAGAGCTAATTACCGTGCGAAATACTTTGCCATGAAAGTATGCAGCAAACCTGGGTTCACATACTATTTGAAATCGTTCATATACTTTGAGCGATTGTGGGAGCTTGCCCAAAGTGCCAGGTGGGCAGGGTTTGTCCTCTTGCAACTATTCTTATTGGTTCCATTATGCCAGGTAAGCTCAATTAAACCCAGTTAAAGTATTGGACATTATTTCTAATAGTATTTGAACCCACCAGGTCTGGTCTGCAGCCAGCCAAAACAAAAGGGTCCTGCTGTTGTCCCTGTGACAGTTCTGAACTCTGGGATTGGCTTTTG
Source organism: Salmo trutta (assembly GCF_901001165.1). Classification (NCBI taxonomy): domain Eukaryota; kingdom Metazoa; phylum Chordata; class Actinopteri; order Salmoniformes; family Salmonidae; genus Salmo; species Salmo trutta. Next base: position 54,830,923 of record NC_042974.1, on the reverse strand, counting down.
CCTGCCAGAGTTCACTGGACGTCCATAAATCACTGGCTGCTTACAGACTGCCTTCCCTGAGTCATTAACATGCAATAATGTGAGTGACAGAGTCCCCACTCACTACATTAGCCCCCAAGTTCAAACTATGCTCGTTTTAAAAACCTCTCTCTCTCTCTCTCACTCCCACCATCTTGTACTTTGCAGGAAATTAAAACCAGATGGCTTTTAAAGACAGATTGCTGGATATTATAAAGACAGATTGCTGCGTATTATAACGTAAAGCTGTCTGGGCTCACATGGGAAAGAACAAGACACAAAAGAGAGAAGAAAAATGTAAAGTAAGTCCAGTGGTGGAGCTGAAGGGAGTGGTTGGCTGGCTATGGCTCAGTGTAGAGTATCCCTGAATTTTTGCTATGGCCTGAGTGGGAATTCTACTGCCCTGGTTAAAAACCCAGAGGCTGAGATCAGCAACAATACGACTGAAATACATTTTCCCACCAGAACAGATTTGGGTACAGGTGTGTGTGTGTGTGTGTGTCACTTTGTTTTTACCAGCCACATAAGTAAGTTTGAGCTTTTGACGGCTTTTTTTGTAGCAGTTTTATAACTCTTCCAATATCCCAATATTCACAAGTCCCCCTTATCCACTATGATTTTTCCCCTCAGGAGACTGAAAATATCCTCAAAAGGTTCTACAGCGACACCATTGAGAGCATCCTGACTAGTTGCATCACTGCCTGGTATGGAAACTGCTCGGCCTCCGACCGCAAGGAACTACAGAGGGTAGTATGTACAGCCCAGTACATCAACGGGACAAGCTTCCTGCCATCCAGGACCTCTATATCAGGCGGTGTCAGAGGAAGGCCCTAACAATTGCCAAAGACTCCAGCCAGCTTAGTCATAGACTGTTCTCTCTGCTACCGCATGGCAAGCGGTACCGGAGCACCAAGTCTAGGTCCAAGAGGCTCCTAAATAGCTTCTACCCCCAAGCCATAAGACTCCTGAACAGCTAATCAAATGGCTACCCAGTCCCCTCTTTAACGCTGCTGCTACTCTCTGTTTATAATCTATGCATAGTCACTTTAACTCTACCTACATGTGAATATTACCTCAATTACCTCAACTAACCGGTGACCCCGCACATTGACTCTGTACCGGTACCCCGTACCCCCTGTATATAGGCTCGCTTGTTATGTTACTGCTGCTCTTTAATTATTTGTTACTTTTCTTTTCTATTTTCTACTCATCTATTTTTTACTTAAACCTTTTTTTCCACATGTGACAAATACAATTTGATTTGATTTACAAGTGTGTATTCTATCTTCTATACTGCCGGTTTTTCATCAAGATATTATATGACAAGCTATTTCATTTATTATCTCCCCCATCTGCAATCAGTTACATTTCCAGCTTGTTGCAACTACACCACTAAGCAAATGGCACCCTATTCCCTACAAGCCGATAGGGTTCTGGTCAAAAGAAGTACACTATGTAGGTAATAGGGTGCCATTTGGGGCACATCATATGATATATCCCTCCCCACCTGCACCTCATGCAGCCAGACTGACAACAGACATTATGTGTGTTTTATTATCAGCGAAAGCTGCTGGTGACTCATACATTTTAATTCAATTGCATGAACTGGAAGGTTTAGAGCCCAATCTGCCTTTGATGTTTCCTGGCTTCAGCTGAAAACACCTGCCCTGCTCTCACAGTGCAAGTCACAGCTAATATATTAACAGAGTATGTTCCTGAACAGATGTAGCGAAACCAGCAGAGATCACAACCCCAACCCAAGGCTGACTGGATGACTTGCTGGTTTTTAGAGCACACCATATTTGTGAGACTAGATCAGAGGCCATGTTTTGTTTATCTTCTCAGTAAATCTTCACATATTTTATAAAGACATGGTTTTGAGAAGCAAGAATTCACTTATAACACCGAATTCACTTATATCACTTAATATACTACACTGTAAAAATAGAAAGACACAAAACACCATGATTGTGTAATGAAACCATGAACAGTAGTGTACCTAAGATGAGATCTGGTGTTTGGAGGGTGTTTGAATGTAAACCCAATGTAAGTAATTGGGAGTCCCATAGGGCGGCGCACAATAGGCCCAGCGTCATCCGGGTTTGGCCGGGGTAGGCCGTTATTGTAGATAAGAATTTGTTCTTAACTGGCTTGCCTAGTTAAATAAAGGTTACATTTAAAAAAAAGACCTGTAGATGTTTTAAGAGTGTGATGTGAAAACAGTTTTGGGGGTTTGAGTGCATGTAAAAAGCATCTCATATAATCAAATGGTTAAGAAATGCAAATGATTTATAGCCTAATTATTAATTGTTGAGAAGGGCATCGGGATAATATTTTTTGTGGAATTCCACCTTCATTTATTAAATGCTTTATTTAGACAGATTAGAAACAGGAGGAGACAGACAAGGAGTGAAAGTAGGAAACAGGAATTGTACCCTGACTTCTGGGGGAGAAAGATAGTACATTTAATTGAAATTTTACACACTCAAACACACTGTAAATAAATTATTCTGTGGTGAATTGAAATTGACTTAAAAAGCAACAACCAATAAATACTTAATACAAATGAATGCAAGTTGTTTCAATGATTTGTTAATTTCATTTTAGCAAAAAAAAGACATAATAAATCCTACTTAATATGTTGCTCAACATGTATATTCTATGAGGATAACCAAAGAGAGAGATAATGTAGTGATTGAACTCATTGGAAGTCTGGTTTTAATCTCCTTGCACTTCCTATCCGTTTTCAGAGCATTGCGTGTAACATTTTTAGACTTAATGATTATTTTACACACATGCATATGATTTATGCATGTTTGGTGAAAGAAAAATATAATCTATATTAGCATTAAGCTGCTTGTTGTGCCATGAGGTGTAATGGATCATGATGAACGGATATCAAAACGTCAGGCAAAATGACATTCAATGATGATACGACCCATTCCCCCATTTCCAACTTTTAATCGTAGAGGCAAATACAATATTCTGCAATGCTTATTGTAAAACCTCTAGTCACTGCTGGTGGTTTGAGTACTATACTCAACAATGCCTGCCAGAATGGGTTAAACTGGCAAATGATCAGATACATAAACCAATCTTAAACATTAAAATACCCCAGAAGAAGTGATCTTGAAATTGATTACATTCAGATTTTGTGTCACTGGCCTACACACAATACCCCATAATGGCAAAGTGGAATTATGTTTTTTGAAATTTTTACAAATACATGTTACTAAAGTAATTCTGTAAAAAAGGTGGCAAAGCAATTCACTTTTCGTCCCAAATACAAAGTGTTATGTTTTGGGAAAATACAGTACACACATGACTGAGTACCACTCTCCATATTTTCAAGCACAGTGGTGGCTGCATCATGTTATGGGTATGCTTCTAATCATTAAGGACTGGGGAGTTTTTCAGGATAAAAAATAAACGGAATAGACCTAAGTGCTGGCAATATTGCAGAGGATTCAGTATGCTTTCCAACAGACAATGGGAGATGAATTCACCTTTCAATAGGACAACAACCTAAAACACAAGGCCAAATCTACACTGGAGTTGCTACCAAAGAAGACAATGAATGTTCCTTTTGAAAAGAATAATGGGCAAATGTTGCACAATCCAGGCATGGAAAGCTCTTAGGGAGTTACCCAGAAAGACTCACAGCTGTAATTGCTGCCAAAGATGATTCCAATATGTATTGACTCAGGGGGTTGAATCAAGATACATTAGTGTTTTATTTTTCATGATTTCTTTAACAAATTATTCTTGCAATTTGACATTAGAGTATTTTGTGTAGACAGTTGACGAAAAAATGACATTTAAATACATTTTAATCTCACTTTGTAACAACAAAATGTAGAAAAAGTAAAGGGATGTGAATACTTTCTAAGGCACTGTAATTCTGCACTAGACAGGATTTGAAACACCATAAAAGTGTTTAGAAGCATTAGAGATAGGAAACGTCATCAAAAGAGAAGATACAGTTGAAGTCGGACGTTTACATACACCTTAGCCAAATACATTTAAACTCAGTTTTTCACAATTCCTGACATTTAATCCTAGTAAAAATTCCCTGTCTTAGTTCTGTTAGGATCACCACTTTATATAAGAATGTGAAACGTCAGAATAATAGTAGAGAGAATGATTTTTTTCAGCTTTTATTTATTTCATCACATTCCCAGTAGGTCAGAAGTTTACATACACTCAATTAGTATTTGGTAGCATTGCCTTTAAATTGTTTAACTTGGGTCAAACGTTTCGGGTTGCCTTCCACAAGCTTCCCACAATAAGTTGGGTGAATTTTGGCCCATTCCTCCTGACAGAGCTGCTGTAACTGAGTCAGGTTTGTCGGCCTCCTTGCTCGCACACACTTTTTCAGTTCTGCCCAGACATTTTCTATAGGATTGAGGTCAGGGCTTTGTGATGGCCACTCCAATACCTTGACTTTGTTGTCCTTAAGCCATTTTGCCACAATTTTGGAAGTATGCTTTGGGTTATTGTCCATTTGAAAGACCCCTTTGTGACCAAGCTTTAACTTCCTAACTGATGTCTTGAGCTGTTGCTTCAATATATCCACATAATTTTCCTGCCTCATGATGCCATCTATTTTGTGAAGTGCACCAGTCCGTCCTACAGCAAAGCACCCCCACAACATGATCCTGCCACTCCCGTGCTTCACGGTTGGGATGATGTTCTTCGGCTTGCAAGCCTCCCCCTTTTTCCTCCAAACATAACAATGGTCATTATGGCCAAACAATTCTATTTTTGTTTCATCAGACCAGAGGACATTTCTCCAAAAGTACGATCTTTGTCCCCATGTGCAGTTGCAAACTATAGTCTGGCTTTTTTATGGCGATTTTGGAGCAGTGGCTTCTTCCTTGCTGAGCGGCCTTTCAGGTTATGTCGATATAGGACTCGTTTTACTGTGGATATAGATACTTTTGTACCCGTTTCCTCCAGCATCTTCACAAGGTCCTTTGCTGTTGTTCTGGGATTGATTTGCACTTTTCGCACCAAAGTACGTTCATCTCTAGGAGACAGAACGCGTCTCCTTCCTGAGCGGTATGATGGCTGCGTGGTCCCATGGTGTTTATACTTGCATACTATTGTTTGTACAGATGAACGTGGTACCTTCAGGCGTTTGGAAATTGCTCCCAAAGATGAACCAGACTTGTGGAGGTTTACAATTCTTTTTATGAGGTCTTGGCTGATTTCTTTAGATTTTCCCATGTCAAGCAAAGAGCCACTGAGTTTGAAGGTAGGCCTTGAAATACATCCACAGGTACACCTCCAATTGACTCAAATTATGTCAATTAGCCTATCAGAAGCTTCTAAAGCCATCATTTTCTGGAATTTTCCAAGCTGTTTAAAGGCACAGTCAACTTAGTGTATGTAAACTTATGACCCACTGGAATTGTGATACATTTAATTATAAGTGAAATAATCTGTCTGTAAACAATTGTTGGAAAAATTACTTGTGTCATGCACAAAGTAGATGTCCTAACCGACTTGCCAAAACTACAGTTTGTTAACAAGAAAATTGTGGAATGTTTGAAAAACAAGTTTTAATTACTCTAACCTAAGTGTATGTAAACGTCCGACTTCAACTGCATCTAAACCTTCACTAAACAGAACTCGAAACACCAAAATAGTGTTTTCAACCTTTTCCAGTAGGGCTCCCAGTCACTTGATTAAGTGGGGTTACAACACACCAAGTCATGTTTCACAACATCTTAAGGTTTCATCTCCTTCGTGTTGGTGGCAGCTCAGTTGCCACTAGTTTTGGTGTTACAAAGTGTACCTTCAGTTTTGTTGGCCTATAAGTTAAAAGTGTAGGCCTACCGCACTGTAAATCTTTTTTTACAAAAATGTAAGGCAACCAAGCTGCAATAGGATAGTGAGTAGTGAGTTTGGGAAAGTGAGTTTGCTCAACAATAGGATAGAGAGTTTGCTCAACATTTGGGCATATAGCTGAACCAAAATACAGTGTTGCCTCCCTAAGGCAAAGATGAATTTGTAATCTTACTTAATAAGCTTTTTCAAATTCAGCTCTCTTCAAGCAGTTTGTTGAGTAAACAAACTTTAACACACTAGCTAAAATTCTTGTCCTTTTGAAGTCCAGTCAACTCACATAAAAATGCTGTTTAAGCAATTGGTTAAGTTGGCTTTTTTAGTGTGTATGTATGAAAGTCCACATCAAATATTCTGATCGCTAAGTATTGTCCCATTATCCAAAATCGAAAGAGATATGACATCAACCAACCTCAAGAAACTAGTCAACATATTTTTTTTATTTAACTAGGCAAGTCAGTTAAGAATCAATTCTTATTCACAATGACGGCCTACCGGGGAACAGTGGGTTAACTGCCTTGTTCAGGGGCAGAACGACAGATTTTTACCTTGTGCAGCTCGGGATTCAATCCAGCAACCTTTCGGTTACTGGCTCAACGCTCTAACCACTAGGCTACCTACCGCCCCAGGTACATGTGACCACGTGAACATGAACAATAACCCTGTATCATGCTGATGAATGTTCTAATGCACATATTGGATTTCTACACCCAAACACTTCCACTGATTTCTCCTGTGTGGCCTTTTATTCATCCTTAACCAGTAAATAGTATGGCGCACCCTCTCACTTTAGTATATGACTACTTATCTATTTAATTCCCCTAAGTATATGTCATAAGTTATGTACTATGGAGGGCATAAAACCACTCTATAACACAGTATTGTGTAATAATAGCGTCTAGTATTGCCACTTAAGGGTAAGTCTTAGTAAGCTTGATGTATGCCATTGTAAACTCAATATTCTGAATGTCCATTAACTGTAACTGAACATGAAATAGAGGGCCTGTCATGCCAAATAATGTCCCCCCCCCCCCTATTGCTCGAAATTCTGACCGGCTTACGTAATGAACCAACCCCTCAAGTAGCAGGCACAAAACAATACATAGTGATCTACTGTTGTAATGGTATATCATACTCATTCATTTGATCTTCAGAAGTTTGCAAGAGGCGTCTCTTTCAGCAAAAGTATGACTATTACGACTCAAATATTTATCCTTGACAGCCTCCCTATAGAATCCATTACAGTACAACCTCTCAAACTTATTGAAACTTAGAACTTGGCAACCAGGCAAGGCAGTGCCTGGGGATAGGTATACTGTAAGCAATCTGATAGTTGAAGCTGAAATGGACACTGAGTATATAGTAGTTTAGTGTCCCAGTATCGTCGCAGCTTTGTTCTGGTATGTACAGGATTGAGGTAGGTCTAAGAGCACAGGGATTACCACAGTTCACATACATAGTGATCTACTGTTGTAATGGTATATCATAGTCATTCATTTGATCTTCAAAAGTTTGCGAGAGGCGTTTCTATCAGCAAAAATATGTTCTATTACGACTCAAATATTTACAACTCAATGTGAGCAAGACAAAGGAGCTGATCGTGGACTACAGGAAAAGGCGGGCCAGACAGGCCCCCATTAACTTCGACGGGGGTGTAGTGGAGCGGGTTGAAAGTTTCAAGTTCCTTGGTGTCCACATCACCAACGAACTATCATGGTCCAAACATACCAAGACAGTCGTGAAGAGGGCCCAACAAAACCTTTTCCCCTTCAGGAGACTGAAAAGATTTGGCATGGTCCCCCAGATCCTCAAAAGGTTCTACAGCTGCACCATCGAGAGCATCCTGACCGGTCACATCCCCGCCTGGTATGGCAACTGCTTGGCATCTGACCGTAAGGCGCTACAGAGGGTAGTGCGAACAGCCCAGTACATCACCGGGGCCAAACTTCCTGCCATCCAGGACCTATATAATAGGCGGTGTCAGAGGAAAGCCCATAAAATTGTCAGAGACTCCAGTCACCCAAGTTATAGACTGTTTTCTCTGCTACCGCACGGAAAGCGGTACCGAAGCGCCAAGTCCAGGACCAAAAGGCTCCTCAACAGCTTCTACCCCCAAGCCATTAGACCGCTGAAAAATTCATAAAAATCACCACCGGACAATTTACACTGACACCCCCCTTGTACACTGTTGCTACTCGCTGTTTGTTTGTTACCTATGCATAGTCACTTCATCCCCACCTACATGTACAGATTATCTCAACTAGCCTGTAACCCTGCACACCGACTCGGTACTCGGTGCCCCCTGTATATAGCCTCGTTATTGTTATTCTTATTGTGTTACTTTTTATTATTACTTTTTATTTTACCCTACTTGGTAAATATTTTCTTCTTCTTGAACTGCACTGTTGGTTCAGGGCTTGTAAGTAAGCATTTCACGGTAAAGTCTACACTTGTTGTATCGGCGCATATGGCAACGTTTGATTTGATTGGATTTGAGTTCTGTCACATAACTCAAAGAAATAAAAATAAAAAAACAGCAAAGAAAATACTGTTACATACAGTACCAGTCAAAAGTTTGGACACCTACTCATTAAAGGGTTTTTCTTTATTTGAACTATTTTCAACATTGTAGAATAATAGTGTGAAGACATCAAAACTATGAAATAACACATATGGAATCATGTAGTAACCAAAAAAGTGTTAAACAAATCAAAATATATTTTAGATTTTATATTCTTCAAAGTAGCCACCCTTTGCCTCGATGACAGCTTTATACACTCTTATTTAATAGTTTTGATGTCTTCACTATTATTCTACAATGTAGAAAATAGTAAAAATAAAGAAAAACCCTTGAATGAGTAGGTATGTCCAAACTTTTGACTGGTACTGTGTAGAAATTAATGAATAAATAAACACATTGTATATGTACAGTACATTCAGTATTTTCAATTGCATCTATTGGTTTGGAAACACTTGTATATGGTAGGCTATAAGTGGTCTATGTAATATGAAAGTATACATGTTTACTTTGCTATTATTTCAGAATGATCAAAGCCTAACAGTAAGGCCTGCCTGGGTGTCATACACCAGACAGCTTTGACACACACACACACACACATCTCCCATTCACGCTGTCTGCTCCTCACATCTCACATGCACTCACAAGTCCACAACAAAGAAAGATGCCCCAAGTTATCATCCATCAAACCAAGCCTTTTAAGGCTCATCAAAGGACAATGCACTGTCAAAGACAGAGCAGTGTATCAGACATGATATGACAGAAAGTACTCCAGACGAGGAGCATAAACTGTCTGCTGAAATGAAAGGGCTGCGTGGTGTTTGGGTAATTTGAAAAAAATGAGTCAATATTATCTGTCTTTATGAGGGAACGGGGGCCTGGGATATGAACACAGCAGGAGTTCCCTCCCTTGTTCCTGATCACAGTTTGATCCTTTGGCTTGAGGAATATGCTAAGCTTCTGATCCACCATTTTGATGGGTTTAAGTGTTGAATATTTCATTGTTGACAAATGCCAGCAGTGTCCTTCAGTTCTGTGGTGCATGCTGGGAAAAAAGCAGCATTCCGAAATAATATATCACTAAATGACATCCAACTTTACTGTGTTCTAACTGAACATAGTGTAAGACAGGGAAAGAGATCAAGAGAACCGTCGTTGGCTACTGGCACTGAAGAATGCAGACCACTGTATTGTGCAGAATGCATGGACGGAAGACTAGCACACTTAAACAAGCAAGCATGGTTTTGTGTATTTTTCTCCCATGACTTGTCGTTCTCAAATCAACCATCAAACACTACAGCTATTACAGTGCATTGCATGCACAGCTGGGTTGAGGAGTGTGCCCCAGTGCGCGATGGATTTTACAGACCATTATGTGGTGAAGAGAGCGAGAAACAGGATCCCTCTATGATTACACTGTATTCGGCGTGTCACTGATTTATTGTGATAGCAGAAACTCCCTGCAGAACCAAGTCATCAGGCGATGCTTTGACTAGCGCCAGACTTGGCTTCAAACAGTATTTGTTTTCTTTCAAACACTTTATCTGCATTTGATTGAGCTTGCCTGGTGCAATGGAAACAATGCAGTTGTCCCAAAAATACAAACCCCACCGATCTGGCACTCCAGGCGGGCAGACTCAATCAAATGCTTGAAGTAGTTGAAAGAAAATGAAAACTATTTGAACCCAGGTCTGACTAGTGTTATAGTAGGTGATAGGATGCATAGTTTCAGTCCTGACCTTCAGAGCTATCCTTTAAGACATTAATTCCAGTGAGAAAACATGAGGGCTAGCATTCAGCTAGCATGAGTGGAAAGCAGGCCATCCCATCTGTAATCATTATTGTAATAGTGGTCTCGTGTTGCCATACCTCCAAAATCACTTCGTTTTCATGCCTCCCTTTGAACTTGTTGAACTTGTTTGAATTGTTAAACGATTAATCAAAATGACTAGTGTCAATGTTGATTAATCATTTATCACAATCCTGCAATAAAGAGGGGAAGGATTTCTGTCTCTAATGTGTCTGTGTTGTATTCTCAAATTAACAACTCCTTTTTGTATACAGTAGTTGTAATATCTCCAATCTGTTTTATTTGATTGTCACTCTCTCTCAGTATATTTTGCAGCTTATCATATGGCATGAATCATATGGCATGGATCTCCCAAGAGAATTCTCGACAGTTATTGTCACAGCTGTGTATATCCCCCCTCAAGCAGATACCACGATGGCCCTCAAGGAACTTCCCTGGACTCTATGTAAACAGGAAACCATATATCCTGAGGCTGCATTTATTGTAGCTGGGGATTTTAATAAGGCAAATATGAGAACAAGGCTACCTAAATTCTATCAGCGTATTGATTGCAGCACACACACTGGACCACTGCTACTCTATATTCCGCGATGCATAGGCCCTCCCCCACTCTCCCTTCGGCAAATCCGACATCGACTCCATTTTGCTCCTACCGTCCTATAGGCAGAAACTCAAACAGAATGTAGCCATGATTAGAACCATTTGACACTGGTCTGACCAATCAGAATGCACGCTTCAAGATTGTTTTGATCACGTGGACTGGGAAATGTTCCAGGCAGCCTCAGAGAATAATATAGATTTATACAGTGACTCGGTGAGTGAGTTTATAAGGAAGTGCATTGGAGATGTTGTACCCACTGTGACTATTAAAACCTATCCTAACCAGAAACCGTGGATAGATGGCGGCATTCGCTCAAAAATTAAAGTGAGATCCACCACATTTAACCATGGAAAGATAACTGGGAATATGGCCGAATATAAACAGTGTAGTAATTCTCTCCGCAAGGCAATCAAACAAGCGAAATGTCGGTATAGGGACAAAGTGGAGTCGCAATTCAAAGGCTCAGACATGAGACGTATGTGGCAGGGTCTACAGGCAATTACGGACTACAAAAAGAAAACCAGCCAAGTCACAGACAACGACGTCTTGCTTCCAGACAAACTTTGCCCGCTTGAGGATAATACAGTGCCACCGACATGGCCCGCTACCAAGACTGCGGGTCCCCCTTCTCCTTCTCCGTGGCGGACGTGAATAAGACATTTAAACGTGTTAACTCTCGCAGGGCTGCTGTCCCAGACAGCATCCCTAGCCGCATGCTCAGAGCATGCGCAGACCAGCTGGCTGGTGTGTTTACGGACATATTCAATCGCTCCCTATCCCAGTCTGCTGTCCCCACATGCTTCAAGATGGCCACCATTGTTCCTGTACCCAAGAAGGTAAAGATAACTGAAGTAAATGACTATCACCCCGTGACACTCACTTCTGTCATCATGAAGTGCTTTGAGTGACTAGTCAAGGATCATATCACCTCCACCTTACCTGCCACCCTAGACCCACTTCAGTTTGCATACCGCCCCAACAGGTCCACAGACGACGCAATCACCATCACACTGCACATGCCCTATCCCATCTGGACAAGAGGAATTCCTATGTAAGAATGCTGTTCATTGACAACAGCTCAGCATTCAACACCACAGTACCCTCCAAGCTCATCATTAAGCTTGATGTCCTGGGTCTCAACCCCGCCCTGTGCAATTGGGTCATGGACTTTCTGACGGGACGGCCCCAGGTGGTGAAGGTAGGAAACAACATCTCCACTTTGCTGCCCCACAAGGGTGCGTGCTCAGCCCTCTCCTGTACTCCCTGTTCACCCATGACTGCGTGGCCATGCACGCCTCCAACACAATCATCAAGTTTGCAGACAACACAACAGTAGTGGGCTTGATTACAAACAACAACAAGACAGCCTACAGGTAGGAGGTGAGGGCACTCGGAGTGTGGTGTCAGGAAAACAACCTCTCACTCAACATCAACAAAACAAAGGAGGTGATAGTGGACTTCAGGAAACAGCAGAGGGAACACCCCCCTATCCACATGGACGGGACAGTAGTGGAGAAGGTGGAAAGTTTTAAGTTCCTCAGTGTACACATCACAGAGAAACTGAAATGGTCCACCCACACAGACAGCGTGGTGAAGAAGGCGCAACAGCGCCTCTTCGACCTCAGGAGGCTGAAGAAATTTGGCTTGTCACCGAAAACCCGAACAAACTTTTACAGATGCACAATTGAGAGCACCACCTGATATCACCACCTGGTACGGCAACTGCACCGCCCTCAACCGCAAGGCTCTCTAGAGGGTGGTGTGGTCTGCACAATGCATCACCAGGGCAAACTACCTGCCCTCCAGGACACCTACAGGCCCCGATGTCACAGGAAGGCCAAAAAGATCATCAAGGACAACAACCACCCGAGCCACTGCCTGTTCACCCCGCTACCATCCAGAAGGCAAGGTCAGTACAGGTGCATCAAAGCTGGGACCGAGAGACTGAAAAACAGCTTCTATCTCAAGGCCATCAGACTGTTAAATAGCCATCACTAACTCAGAGAGGCTGCTGCCTACATACAGACTCAAATCATTGGCCACTTTAATTAATGGATCACTAGTCACTTTAAATGTATGTACTGTATCTTATACCATCTATTGCATCTTGCCTATGCCGCTCCGCCATCGCTCATCCATATATTTGTATGTACATATTCTTATTCCATCCCTTTAGATTTGTGTGTATTAGGTAGTAGTTGGTGAATTGTTAGATTACGTGTTAGATATTACTGCACTGTCGGAACTAGAAGCACAAGCATTTCGCAACACTCACATTATCATCTGCTAGCCATGTGTATGTGACCAATACAATTTGATTTGATTTGAGGCCTAGTCTGATTTGAGGCCTTATTATGATGCAATTACATAAGATCTGGCCACCTGACAACCTGCTAGCTCGACTCCATCCTCTCCTCCCTTCTCCAGACCATCTCTGTAGACCTTCTCCCATTCCTCACTTCCCTCATTAACTCATCCCTGACCACTGGCTGAATCCCCTTTGACTTCAAAATGGCCTGAGTGGCTCTCCTCCTCAAGAAACCAACACTTGACTCATCTGACGTCAAAAACTATAGACCGGTATCCCTTCTTTCTTTTCTTTTGAAAACACTGATCAACTCTCTCGTTATCTCTCTCAGAACGATCTTCGTGCCCTAACCAGTCAGGTTTCAAGACAGGTCACTCAACCGAGACTGCTCTTCTCTGTGTCACAGAAGCTCTCCGCACTGCCAAAGCTAACTCGCTCTCCTCTGTTCTCATCCTCCTAGATCTATCCGCTACCTTTGACACCGTGAAACCATCAGATAATCCTCTCCACCCTCTCAGGGCTGGGCGTCTCAGGCTCTGTCCATTCCTGGATTGCATCCTACCTGGCAGGCTGCTCCTACCAGGGGATGTGGAGAGGATCTGTGTCTGCACCTCGTACTCTCACTACTGGTGTCCCCTAGGCACTGTCCTCTTCTCTCTATACACCAAGTCACTCGGCTCCGTCATACTAGCACTGGCTTTGCTGATAACTACTTTATTGAGCAAAAATGTACTTAATATGCCTGTGATATGTGGTTGTCCCATCTAGCTATCTTAAGATGAATGCACTAACTGTAAGTCACTCTGGATAAGAGTGTCTGCTAAAGGACTAAAACGTCAAAGTAATTACTGGCCTTATGGGCATCTGTCATCTGAAGCAGAGAATAGCTAAACTCACACATTGTTTACATGCTGAGCTATCTGTTCTCAATTTAAAATGATACCAGTAGAAAATGTATATGACACAAACCATATACCAGATTTTGTACATGCCTTTTAAGTGCTGACATATAACATATTTTAGTGCAAATCCAACCCCTGTAATTTAGGTACAGTATGAAAATAGATGATGCAATCTCTATTGCACTCCACACTGCCCTTTCCCACCTGGACAAAAGGAACACCTACTATGTGAGAATGCTATTCATTGACTACAGCTCAGCATTCACCACCATAGTGCCCTCAAAGCTCATCACTAAGCTAAGGACCCTGGGACTAAACACCTCCTTCTGCAACTGGATCCTGGACTTCCTGACGGTTCGCCCCCAGGTGGTAAGGGTAGGTAACAACACATCCGCCACGCTGATCCTCAACACAGGGGCCCCTCAGGGGTGCGTGCTCAGTCCCTGTTCACTCATGACTGCACGGCCAGGCACGACTCCAACACCATCATTAAGTTTGCTGATGACAACAGTGAGCGATGAGACAGCCTAAGATTTGTCATGGGTCCTCAGATCCTCAAAGAGTTTTACAGCTGCACCATTGAGAGCATCCTGACGGGTTGCATCATTGTCTGGTATGGCAACTACTCGGCCTCCGACCGCAAGGCACTACAGAGGGCAGTAAGTATGGCCCGGGGCCAAGCTTCCTGTAATCCAGGACCTCTATACCAGGCGGTGTCAGAGGAAGTCCCTAAACATTGTCAGAGACTTCAGCCACCCTCGTCATAGACTGTTCTCTCTGCTTCCGCACAGCAAGTGGTACCCAGAGCGCCAAGACTAGGTCCAGGAGGCTCCTAAATAGCTTCTACCCCCAAGCCATAAGACTCCTGAATGGCTAATCAAATGGTTACCACCCCCCCTCCTGGAACGCTGCTGCTACTCTCCTTTATTATCTATGCATAGTCACTTTAATAACTCTACCTACATGTACATATTACCTCGACACCGATACCCCCTGTATATAGCCCCACTATTGTTATTTACTGCTGCACTTCAATCATTTGTTATTCTTATCTCTTACTTTTTTTGTGGTATTTTCTTAAAACTGCATTGTTGGTTAAGGGCTTGTAAGTAAGCATTTCACTGTTGTATTCGGCGCATGTGACAAATACATTTTTTTATCTGATTTGAAATAAGGAGACGACATAACAGAGAATTGCAATGAAAACCAGCATGCTGCTAACGTTCTAAACACACACATACATACATTCATGCTACACACACACATCAAAACTGCTGCAACCAGACTCTTATTATGATTGCTAAATACTGCATAATTTAACAGTTGCCCATCAATCCCCTCTTCTCAATACAAGTGTAAATATTGGACTATAAATTGTGCCTTCCTGTATTGTATTTATGCTAAAATGTTTATTCTATTCTACTGAACCATTTACTTTATGTTCGTGTTCTTATCTTGTATTGTTTCTTTTTGCTGTTGCATTATCGAGAAGGAACCTGCAAGTAAGCATTTCGACGGACGGTGTATACCATGTGTATCCTGTACATCCGACTTATAAAACTTGAACTTGAACAGTGCTTGTTGGTTGCTCCTATGGCACTAATCTTTTGAGCACCTTTGGTGCTCTGCCTAAGCATTTGATTGGTTTGACGTGTTGTGAGGCATCACTGATTTACACCGGGTTCCGACCCCTCTAACTGATTTCTGCCTTGGAACTTCACCAGGCTTCCCGTTTTAGGGAAGCCTGGTTAGCAACAAGGCTATTGTAATAGATACTAATCTAAAGCGGGAAGCCTGGTTGGCAACGAGATTATTGTAATAGCTACTAATCTTATGTTATATGTTTTGTGTATTATAACACAGTTGTTAGTATTTATTCAGAAAACTGGAAGATAAACAACACAGTCCAATGTCAGTAAAGACTTTATGTGTCAATTCAAACGGGGA